>NC_139345.1:86924066-87214066 GCF_055883805.1 Amblyomma maculatum
CGAGGGCATTTAGTGATTGAGGTTTCATATTGTTTGCTTGGCTAATGTCAGAATGAAAATGCAGATTCATTTTCAACAATTCCGCGAGGCAAACATACAAGAAATTCAGCATTTAACATATCAGCCTAAAATTGAACTTTCACTTTCATTAAATTTATCGAAGTAAAAAGCACACATTTAAAATAATTTAATCGGCCCACAAATGGGAGCATCACAACATACCGACCAATTTCATACTAGTCAATCTGGCAAGATAAAAAATCTAGATTTCTTATTCACATAAGGCAGGGGAGGGGGGGGGGGGGGTCGGGTCATCAAAGCTTTTAGGTAGCGCCGAATGAGTCCTTTTGCATGGACCTTGCAGCAGCAGACATTGCTAGCTTCGAAAATTTCAGAGGAGCACGTAAGTCATCTTACTCCACCGATATCTTGAGGACAGATCTCACCCACGCGATTTTCACCATGAGCCAAGTAAGGCTTAAGCCTTAAAGCATGATCCAGGATGATGGTCCTTCACCAGCAGCAGACATTGAAAGGTTTTGCAGCAAATTGATAACCTGAGTTCAGTTCTAGCCTCAGATTTAAATTACCTTTGCCACAGCGAAACACGCTGACATCGCATCCACAGGCTGTCCAAAATGTAAGTGTTCACCATTTTTTGACGTTGTGAAGCATGGAAACACAGAACTTCAAGACAGCAAAAGCTTTAGCAAATACTTCTTGGGCTTTGACAGCAACACTTCAAGCACACAACAATTTTAACGTAGAACTGTGCCCTACACGCAGCCTAGCCAACGTTGGCTACGTTGGCTGTGGCTTGATTTAGCTTTGATTGACTGTACAGCTGATGACTTCAATGATGCTAGTGTCGCTGTTGATAGTGATGCTGGCAATTACTGTGCAGCTGCAAGTTCCGCAGTGCTGGTTTTGCAAAAACCATTCTTGCATGAGCAGAGGTAGCTTATCAAGAGATATAGGGCAGTTGCCGTACATTGACATTTCAGCGAAAAAGGTCGAGCCTTTCAGGAAAATCAGGAGGGTTGGCAGGTGTGTGATTCCGAGATGGAATTAAAGCTTTTGGCCACGCCAAGCCAATATGAAACCTACTCTTTATGGCATGCCCTTCGAGGAAGCAGTGCTCTTTCATGGAGCTGGGATTGACAATAGTGGCACATTTTCTTCCAGGTAATTTGAGAAGCTGTATAGCTGCCCTGACTACTAAACCAAAGTTGTCATAAAATTAAAAAGGAAACAGTGGTACAGTAGTGTTTCTTGCGAGTGAAATCAACTTTTTAATA
This sequence comes from Amblyomma maculatum, assembly GCF_055883805.1. Taxonomy (NCBI): domain Eukaryota; kingdom Metazoa; phylum Arthropoda; class Arachnida; order Ixodida; family Ixodidae; genus Amblyomma; species Amblyomma maculatum. The sequence goes on from NC_139345.1 coordinate 86,925,365, forward strand.
CTATGTACTTCACATGCATGCCTTGTACTATGTGACTCAATCGTGTCTTGTCAGTGCATTAGTGGTCCACACAAAGCTTTGTGAAGAGCCAGGGAATATTTTTGTGGAATTCACTGGTAGCAAAAAACTCAACACAATTTTTAATTCCTGCAGACAGATGGCAATTGCTTATTAAAGCATGCAACCTATCCAAGAACTATCCTATGTCCCTTCTTATCAGCAGCAGCTGTCTTTAAAACAAACTTCATACACTAATGTTTGCTTATATTTATGAGCTCCTTTTCTCTTCCTATTAAACCGTACCGAGCTGCGTGATAAATGCACCCTCAAAATCAAAGTGCTCAAGATATTAACACTTTTTAACTAACCATAGGTAAAATCATCAGTGCAATACAGTATGCTCAACTCCCCAAATAGCACCAATCTTTCTTTCTTTCTTTTTGACAGAACAGCGAATCTATTAAGCAGTTAAATTCGGCCTTACAAACGCCCAATATCTTTACAGCCATAAGAAAGTAATCGCTTATTGACATCCACTCAAGTGCAGCCATACGGCTACAAAGGAAAATTATACAGCTTTCTGTATAGTTTTCCTTGAGAGCATGTTAATGAGTAATTACTCCTTTATTACAAATCTACTTCATTTACATAATACTGGAGACCGCATGTGGTCCAAACAGGAAAACCTCGGGGGATTGCCCTAAATATTAATCCAATCTTGAAAGTCAGCACAACCCCAATGTTTGTACAACGAGGACAGATTACCAGTAGACGCACACTCATCACGCAGTCAGACATTACTGTGCTTATCACGCAGTCAGACATTACTGTGCGTACCAAAGAACTGCTGTAGCCAAACGGCGGGACTTACTCTTTTCAATTTCTGAGAGAGTTGCCTGCGCCCTGGAGAAGTCAAAGAGCCTGCTGAAGTATGTCAGTTGCCTATACAGGTCCGACACCTTGTACTGCAAACAAGACCACAGAAGCAGCGCACATAAAAAATGCGCCTATGCTCAACTGCAACCAACGACAGGTCATTTGGAGTTCTTTCTTTTCTTGCGTGCATTAACAGATAGCTCCTTAAGCAATAAAGCAATACAATCTATCTTTTTTTTTTAAACATAGAAATGAAGAGAAGCAGCTTCAGCAGGAAGTTAGTCAGTAGTGAATCACAGTCATGTACATTTGTAGTGCTGGCGTCCATAAAAATCAAAATTGAGAACAGCAATTAAAGCAGGATTCGGAAGTGATTGGCGCTACTGAAATGAGCGCTGTACCACACGTAATAGCATGCAAGAAGTCAACTGGCGTGAAAGCGCGCAGTGCTTACCTCTGGGAGTATGGTAGATCGTTTACAAGCAGTGCAGATAGGACCAGATTTTCCAAATCGTAGAGGCACCTGTCTTGTTCTGTGCCCACAACCAGAATCTTGACATACAAGCCACCCCTGATAGAAGCAAAAAAATAAAAATAAAGGAAAGTTATCAATTATTTGCAGTCCTTGCTGAGCACTCTGAAGCCCATACTACAAGACTCAACATCCTCGTGGACTGACTCTAACCCCAATTGGCAGTCATCTTGATGTACAGTACGGTCCACTGTTAAAGGAAACGTGAGGCGATGCTGTTGCGCTTTACAAAGCACTCCCAAGAGCACCAGCGACAAACGAATCGTACAAGGTGCATGTGCAGTAAGCACGGCCGACTGCTCTTCCCGAACATGCACTTGGTGCTGCCCATTCTTGCCAGTGATCGGCGGCAGTGCTTTGCAAAGTGCTTAGACCACGCAATCTCATGTTCCCTTTAACAGTGGACCGTACTGTACAGCGCAGATAAAACAAAATGTGATCAACTCGGCAACTATATGCTTAGCTGTTTGCATTTCTTTTCATCGCAGCATTTGTTTGGGTGGTAACAAAAAGGTGCTTAAGTCTGCGATGACTGTAGAGTCTTTTTTTTTTTTTACAGTGGAACACATAGGCATCGAGCTGCTCACAGTTGATTTTTTCCTGCCAGTATTACAGTGAGGTGATAATTTGCCTTTAATGGGCCTGATAGCTGAGGTAAATCAAACAGAACCATCAACATCTACCGCACTTTGTAGATTGACTCAATAGTATTTTAGTTGTTCTAGAATTTGAGGAGGCAAGCTGCACCTAAAGATAAGAAAGCCAGCATGTGCCTAATCCAAATCGAGGTACAGTGAGAAAGGACAAAGTACAAGCAATTTATGAACACTGGAATTCTATGCCGAGTATTCGGGCAACAAGTGCAAGCCCTTTGCGAAGAAGTATAATCGCGAATACCATCTATTAAGCATTGATGGTTACGCAGCAAAGCAGATGACAGGGTTGTTGGTACAGTAGAACAGCAATGAAATGATGGTTCATCTGCACTTCAGGATGATAAGATTTGAAAAAAAAAAAAAAAAAAAAAGAAAACAGTCCCAGACGGTCTACACGGAATAGAGCACATTATGCAAGGATGGAAGCAGGCTCTAGCATTTTGGAGCAGCTTTGAAGCAATAAAATGAGAGTTTGGCGCATTCGAGTTATGTTTTGGAGCATGTTTCTAGGGTCAAATGCCTTGATTATTTGCAATTTTATACTCCTGATTATGCGCGCACACACACACGCACGCACACACACACGCACGCACGCACACACACACACACACACACACACACACACACACACACACACACACACACACACACACACACACACACACATACACACACAAAACAATTTGATTTCTTTTTATTCAAAGTTCAATGCTTTGCTGACTATGCACACGTATCTGACCAACCCAAATTACCAAAACATTTACAATTGTCTAAAATAACAGCTGACTTGAGCAACAATTCCAAACAGACTAGTAGCGAACCCAATGCATGCTTATCCACCTCATAATTGAACACAAAATTTTACTGAAAGAATTTGGCTTCTGCTTACTTGGCTTGAGAGAGAAATTTGGAGTCTGCCACTTTGATGTGCTCAAGCACTCCCACTAGTCTGGAACAGTACATTTCCGCTCTCTATTTTGTTCATATTCTTTCCAATCCCATGCCTGATCCAATAAATTCCTGGACACTGGTCAGTAGTATCCCCAAGGAGGATAGACTGCACTCAAGGGTAGTCTTTTATTCCTTCAGCCATAGATCCTAAATTTTTTTCTTCCTTGAAAGACGCTGGCACTTCCTCAATTTCAGCATGTTGGCGATAAGCCCTATACAGCTTTCCAACCCCCTTGAGAAGGTCGCACCCACAACAATTCAAGTATGCTTTTGTTTTATGTAGGCTTTGCACAATTGTTATTGACAAACGAGCTCAATGGTGGAGTACCTTCCTGCTTTCACAGCAGAAGCATTAGAACTCATACTTTTGAGCAGCTGGACAAGTTTCCTAATGGGTCGTGGTAATTTGCGGTAACTGCATCACTTGTCCCTCCACAGGCAATCGACAAGGCTGGGAGGAGGTGCTATGTCACATGACCAGCACTTTTCCACAATTAATTCCTCCAATTGCTCGAGCCTCGTTTTAAATTTACTTGCAAACAAATATTTATTATTGGTCCAAAAATGCTTTTCTAGACTATAAAAATTTTATTTGTATTAGGCACAGCATAAGGTGCATTATAATTCTGCCGCCAGTGCGCTGTCATCATTTCAGCTATGGCAGCTCCCAAATCAAGGATGCACAACTCAAAGCATGCCATCAGCCTGCTGCGCTTCTCACGGTTACAGTGTACTACAATACTATGGCGGGATAATTGAATTGGATCACACTCTTTGTAAGCAATACAATGGTTCACCGTGCAGCAAAAACCAGCTTTCCGCTAAATTTGATGTCAATACACTTAGGTGGTTGGTTTGGTAGCTTTGGAGCAATATTGTGCTCTGGAGCACAATGGAGCAGGAAAAGCAGTTTGGAGCAAAATGGAGCAGTGCTTCCACCCCTGATTATGGCCCGGATTATTAGAACAGTTTATCAAGATGGCATGGATGACATGAATATGCAAGCCCCTACACACGTGAGCAGGCCCAAACGGCTGGTATCGGAGAGGAGACCCCTCCTCTCCCTCCACAAACTGGAAGCTGGGCTAGCTGGGCTTCACTCCCAGTCAAGGAGAGTCGCGTGAACAATATTATCCAGTTGCTGACCAGCCCGTGGGAGAAGGCATATTGCAAGCTGCTACAAGTGGTGTGTCCCGCGCCACCCCTCCACTGCCTCCACTGACACATTCCTTGGTCGAGCTTGTCGCTCTGCAGCATTGGGTGCAGTGGCGTCACTAGGATCAGCGGCACCGGTGTGGTGCAACACCACTTTTCTTCCCCCAATGGCGCTTGCAGTATCAACCAACCCCGTTTTCACATTTACCTCCAGCCTGTTTTTCGACTGCCATTTTTTGTTTCTCGTGCGTTCTGCTGCCGAGGCCCACTTGGCCTTTTTGGTTTATGAGCTCCTCGCTGCAGTATGACTGACCCGACAAGACGACAAATTAAATATGTTTAACCTTCCTGTGTTCAGTTCAGTCATGTCCGACCCTTCGTGACCCTATGGACCATCTCACGCCACGCTTTCCGGTCTCTCCCTATCTTCCTAACATCACATAACTTCACCTGCAGCGCCTCGAGGATACCATCTAACCATCGCGTTCCCTGCCTACCCCTTCTATGGTGACCCTCAACCTTTCCCAACATCCAATCTTTCTTTAGCAACTCCTCTCTTCTCATCAGATGACCAAAGTAGCTGAGCTTTAACTTTAGAATTTGACCCTCCAATGAGCAGCAAGCATCTCGACTTGGTTAAAAGCATACCTGCCAACCTGAAGATTTCAAAATTCGTAAAACATTTGTGACCGTGGGGGGGGGGGGGGGGGGGGGGGGAGGGGGCTTTTTATTTAGTTTCCAAGAATTTATCTTTAGTAACAAGCTTGCTCACTCACCCACAAGCGAAATTCTTGCACTGTAGAGTTATGAGCGAAAACTCCATTGTGTCACAATTTATTTTTGCAATGCTTATACGGTTGCTGACTTTGCCTGCTAAAAGTGGTCCAGCGTTATCACTGACACGTAGCAGGATGTTATGTTCAGCTAAAAACACTGTGAAATGGCATTCTGCACGAATCACACAGAGGTCGCTATCACTGCGTAAAAAACTTATCAGGCTTGGCTGTCCTCAGCTCACACGTATCCTTGGTGCTTTTTCGAAGCGATGTGGAGCTTGATGTCGGACTTGACACCATATGAAATGTTATCATAGGCACACGTGGTGCAAAATACGAACTTCTCGCCTCTCTTAGAGGACACGAAGTATGGAAATTCTGACGTGTACGATTTCAAAAATGCTTGGAAGTATTGTCGCGGCTTTGAGCCCGCCACTGCACTGCGAAACTGCTACTGCTAAAACAAGAGTCGCACTGCGTCGCAGGCGGCCGCAGATCAAACAAAAACATAGGCCAACACCCAAGTCGTCCAAACACGTGAACAAAAGTTCGCAGAGGCCGCATGGTGGCCTGACTAGCCTGACTACAGATACTATAGCCACTAGCCTGGCGGAGGCGGTATCGAGTTTTGGGATAGGGATTCGTGTCCCGCTGAGTAGACGACAGAAGTCACTACAACGTTTGCAGCTGCTGATGATGATATCACGAATATGTGTTGCCCTCTCGTGGCTGCGATAGGTACCATAATATTGTTAATAGATGCCCGCACTTTTTTTCTAAAAAATAAAACATTTTCCGTACAATTTCACGCAAGATTTGTAAAATTGTAAGACTGGTCAAAATTCGTACATTTTACGGAAAATTTGGACAAATTGGCAGGTATGTAAAATTCAACACCTACTAATTTCCCTTTGTGTTCTCCGTTTTTTTGTTTTCTTTTTTTGTAGTCCGCGCATAGTGATCAGAAACTTGACTCTTCGTCTTAGCGACAGGCATACTGCGCATGTTCACCTTTCCACTGAGTAATTGGCATTTAACCCCTCCCCCAATTTGCAGCTGCACCCGGTGCAGTACACCCCCCCCCTTCCCCCCCCCCCCCCCCCCCCTAGTGATGCCACTGCCTGAGTGTTTGGTCCGGTGTGGCAGTGACTTTCGAATGGCTACTTAAACGGGATCTGACAAGGACGCCAGCTGAGTGCGTGCCAAAGGCTGGATGGATAATTCATTGCCAACATGTCCTGAAAGTGGAACACCCTTTCTTTCAAAATGAAACTGGATATTCTGGAATCGGAACCGTCTACACTCGGTTGTACTTACCACGTAAAGCTTTTGTATGAAAGATCGAATGGTCAAAGTCATCTGATTGCAAAGAGCATTGATATAACCAGATAGGTCTGCTTTACAGCCAGGACATGATTCCAGACAAAATTTCAGGTTCTTTCCCTGAAAAGAAAAAGAAATCATTACTTGATCTCACTTAATACAATGAAAAACAAAACTAATAAATAAAGAAGTAAAAATAAGTATCTTTTAAAAAGCTGAGCAGCAAGTTACGAAATTACATGTAACAGTAAGTGATGTAGATAATGTAGCCAGACAGATTGAATGCTGGAACTACACAGAGCAGCTGCATATAGCCAGGCAGACAGCAGCAACATGCCTGCAGAGACATATTATTTTTTTTTCGCATACATCTCCATTTCACACAATGAAAAAAGGACGAGGTATCCTTAAATGTCCACTACTTCATGAAAAATTTGCGCGCCAATTAAGCTTCGCCTTAAGGCAAAACTTAATTGGCGCGCATGGCATGATGCAACAGCGGCCTGTGGCCCTTTCTGATTAAGTAAATACTCATTAGAATACAGTCGTTAGATAACCCTTTTACATGGAAGACCACATGACATACATAGAGCCCCGCTTGTTCTTAAACTGTACAAGTAGACATTGCATGGTCTAGTCAGTAGTGCATCTGGTTTGGAACCAAGAAGCTGAGGGTTTGAATCTCACCTTAAACTTAATATCTAAAATTAATTCAAATTAATGTATTTAAATTATTGTGAATTTAATTTTAAATGTTAAAAATGTTAAATTCTTAATATTTTTTTTAAGTGAAATAAATTTCTTTATAAGGTAAACAATTTGAGATATACGGCAACTTTTAATTCACATTACTTATAAGGTTTAATCACTTTCGTTTCAAGCATGACGTCACGTTTCACATGGGTGTTGTGGGGCACTTGACTTCCTGTGTAAGGTCACGTGGTTGTGACAGCGTGACCTTGCTGACCAATCAGGATTTTTGCGACGCGGTGCCGATAGGACAACGCACAGTTTTCAGCTGAATGAGAGCCTTAACGCTATCGCTTTAAAATTCAGCTAGCAATACAAATAAACCTGATGTTTACCAAGGAGTTTGTCCAAAACACAACCCCTGAAAATGTATAGAAACAGGCTTTACATATCGAGATAGCCTACATTTTCTTTTGGGGTTGCCAAGTCCCTGCATTTATTTGGTTAGTACCTGGATCTGAATGATTTTACTTAGAAAAGTGTAACCAAATTATCAATTCTTTTTAAGTTTATGTCAGACTGATTCTTAAAGCTAGTTAGCAGCCCTTGCAATTACTTGAACGCTTCCAATATGAATGTTCAAAGCGATCACAGCTGTTGTAATCAGCCTCAGAGATTTTACAGCAAGTTTTTGTTCTAGCTTAAGCAATACACAAAAGTTCTGCATATTAGGATTACAGCAGCTTTCCAGAAACATCATTTTCCCTCAAATGTTTCACCTTTTAGAAAAACAGCGTTCCACTAGGCAGATGTCTTTGAAATTACACAGTAAACAGATGATACTTACTGTTCTCTCAAAGAGGTGCTCTACTCTGATCGTCGAACTGCAGTCACCAGAAGGACAGTGGAAAGTCATCCTGTCACACTCCTTGTAGTCACTCAGGTTAAGAGTTTTGGCCATGCTTAGTTTGATAGCAGTATCTTCATCTTTGTTGTAGCTGTAATTTCGATACTGATGAGGGTCCAAGCCTTTAGAAACAAAAACAATACGGTTTATTAGTTAGTGTACTTTTTAAATTTCTTGTTACTATTTGCAAAGCATGAAAGCACACCATTTCCCTGGATATAACTGGCTGCAGCTTTTTCTACGAACCGCACTGAAGCTCGCAGAATGTTCCAGATTTACCAAAAAGGTGTCCACCTAACACTCCACAATACTCTCTGTAGGTTAAATTACTTAGCCTTATCGAACCCTTTCTCACACTCCTACTGACGTGATGTTGAACATGCCTCCAGGTAACACATTTTTTTCATGCACATTTTACTCAGTTGAGTCAGTTCTAAAAGTGAATTTGCACGGAAATGTCATTTAGACTTAGTGCAGGTATGTACCAAATAGTTTTGGAATATGCAATACTAACCACACATTTAATAAAGTGAACATTCACCGTATCTTGTACCCAATAGTAAGCTTATTAGTTCAATATTAAAAGCGCAGAACTTTGCAAGAAAAATCAAAGTTAAACAAATCAAGCTAAACTTTTTGTAGTTAGTATTCAACACTTGGGCCAACAGAAACCAACTAACAACAGGTCTTTCAAGAAGATACTTAAATAAGCTTTTGTATTCTCACAAAGCAGCTGCTACAGCTGCAAACCAAAGGACAAAACCAGATGGCCAGACTCACCAAGGACTTCAGCAATCATGGCAGCATCGGTTCCTTCAATTGGGGCGCATATCCGAGCGACGACAGGGTGCACTTGCTGAGACAGGTAATAGTGCTTGTCTGGAAACAGCAGTGATAATTTTCTGCACTGTTACTGCCCATTTGCAGCAGAAACTCATTAAAATGAAGTCACATTTGGCGCAAAAGTTTGTTCACTATATCCAGCATTCGTCTTAAAAGTATGCGCACAAATTCCCATCAAACTGCTAATAACCCAAGCAAAACGTGTTTAATATAGACGAAGTGAAAACGCAGAAGACTTAAGTGCAAAACTTGCTAAAATCTTTAAATCTTTCCTTTAACTCTGTGTTACCAAAACCGAGCTCACAAGTAAGGATGTGACACCAGGATGTCTAAATTTCCGGAGCCCTCCACTACGGCATCCCTCATAGCCTGAGTCACTTTGGGATGTTAAACCTTATAAACCAAACTAAATCAGATACTAAGCAAGGATGTTGCCTCTTCAAGCAACCAGGTCTATTAAAAAAAACAAGCTGCAATGTCGGCTATTTTAGTGGTCTCTGAGCTGTTTAGAGCTCCCTCCTTTCTTTGTAGTTAACTGTCATCACAATTTTTTTTTTTTTCAATTCAATTCAATTTTGTAATATCTGCATAGAATACATTACAGCATATTCTTATTCTGTCAGTTTGAGTGGCATGGTGCCACAACCTTGCCATCAGCAGTGATGAAGTCCTTAAACGTAACATTCTGAAGCGCCACTTGATGCAGTGACAAGGTTGACGTGCTTGCTCTTCACGGCACCTTTCGAGTGGATGTCTTCAATCTGCCTCGCATTCAGGATTGTCGACACAGTGCTAGGCGCGAAGTCCGTGGCGATGTCCTTTTTCTGCACCCGATCTCGACTGCCCTAAATGTCTTGATGTCTCATGCGAAACTGTTTTGCGCGATAGAGTCATTGGACTCTTGGAGTGCAGCGTGTGCGCACAGGTCGATTGAAGTACCAGCAAGGGTGCGTGGCATGACGAGGCAATGGTTCTATCACGTGCCAATCACATGCCTGTCACTGAATTGGATTGGAGAAACTTTGTTGGTCAATAAGATCAATGGGGTAGGATTAACGGCCCCCTAATGAATTATGACCTCTCACACCCTGACCGCAAGCATGGCTTGTGCATTCTTGTCTGGCTCCCTCAGGAAGTTGTGCCAGCTACCTCCCCTGTGAGGTCGCTGCAATGTAAGCAGTTGAGATCAATGATTTGTTTAATAATTTCTGATCGAGGAACAGGGGTCATGATTTTCCCAACTAGGGCTTTACACAGGTTTTTGGACTGTTTTCTGGTAAGGTCCAGGTGAGGTGTAGGGTCAAGTTTCCACACCTCAGGGAGATGACTGGTCACATCCTTGCATGTGTAGGTTTCTTTAACGGGGGGACTCTGAGACACTCTCCAATACCTCCCAGTTTGCCTGTCAGCCGTTGATGCTAGCTTCTGTCACTACCACCTAGACGGTGCGGCATGCGCATGTATGAGCGATTTAAATATAAATTGTGGTGGGCGATCGAAATGTTCGAAATTTGCATTTTTGAAGCTTTTTTTTCTGCTACTGTATGCATTATTTGTCATGTGATGAATGCAAAAAACTACTTTGTTATAACTGACCTAGTGACAAATTTGAAATTTTTTAGCTTCGTTATACTGATAAAATTCCCACATAAATAATGCATGGACAGACCAAACTGCTTCGACTTCATTTTATCTGATAATTCGCCATATCTACGTTCATTACAACAGGTTCCACTGTATCAGACTTGAAAGCCCATTCCAAGGAAACTGTTTCTAGGCACATACCAATGGAAAGGTTTTCGTTTGTCTTCATTTCATCTGGGTGATAAGCTCTCTGTGAGGCAGGTAGTTGGGTCCCGTCCTGCATGTAATCAAAAAGGAGCGATTAAAACGCCTTGCGCGAAACTGCACTAATGTTTTAAACCATCATCACTATGCAGAACAATGGCCCCTTGCAATGATCTCCTGTCCTGCATCAGTTATGGCAAACTTTCTTCTCTTAAAGACTGTCACCTCTTGCTACGTTAGTTCCGTTACTTAAGATATCTTTACCTATTTGCTTGCTGCACGACATGACTTGCTCCTCTCCTTTTCCTCTTCTTGTTTGCAGCCTCAATTTCGTTAATTCATATTCTTTCCCCACCATGCTCTGTTCTCTTCACCATCGTTAATATTATCCTTATCATTACCCTTTATGATAGCTTGCTCTTGTGTATTTTTTTAAGCCCTTTGCCCCACCCCTCAGTTTAAGCATCATAGGTGAATACCGGCAAGATGGTTGCTACATGCATTCCTTTAAGAGAATGACTGTAAGCTGTAACTGATGGCGTGAGACAAGATCCCAGATTTACAACACTCCATTCTTATTTCCCTAGCTAGCTCCTCTATGCTTCTCAGCAAAATTTCAAAAATATGACTAACATTCAAAGAGCAGTATATGCTGCATCCTTTACTAAAGCAAAACAAAGGACACACAGAAAAGAGAAAATGTAGCCTGCAGGATGCGTATACACACATTGCATATGATGTAAGTGACAGTGTCACCATGACGAAGCTTCTTGCCCCCCTTGCTGTTCAGACGCAAAGCAACTTGAACATGGCAGAGATTCTTCTTGTCTGGATAGTCCTCAGGGTTTTTGGTCAGTTGCTAAGGAAAATGAAATAAGCAAAAGGTTCACAATTAGCTTCCTCAGAAGTCGATAGTAACAATTTTTCCAAGTTAAATGATTTTTCTCATTTCATGGAAGAAAGCCATTACAAAAAAAACGTTACAATTCAAAAGCGTGCTTTAATGGGACAAAAAACTACTTTAAGCGCCTCACTTTTTTCAGCGCAAGAGAAAGCTTGCTGTCTAAAGTGGACAATTCCACAATGGTTTTCTTAGAAACGGTGTAAAAAATTTTGATAGAGATTTTTTTCATCAGTGCATGCACAATTTTTATGGAGTATAATGATTGAAACCATGATCACCAAGCACAGTGGCGATTTCATGTCAGCAAAAGTGCTGTGCCAGAAACTAACATAAATCTCAACCGCCAGACAGTAACTAAATATTTTCAGTACACAGCAGTGCCCATTTCAGTTTGCAGAATTACGGATGTTATAGCACAGGTAATGTGTGAGTGCTCTGAAGACGAAAGATTTAGTGTGTCACGGCAACTATTTCGTCCAAGAAATTCAAATCAGTGTGGCGCAATCTAGTGAAAAAAGCTAAAAGCATATGATCGGCGATGCGAAGCGAGCATTGCTCTTCACTGAAGCGCGAACTGTAATAAAACATGACAAACATCCACGAAGGAAAGCAGAACAACATGCACATAAATCAATGATATTTTCCTGAGATGTGGTCACGTGTGGTACTATACTGATAATGGCATTGTTCCGCCTCAAGAGGGCAGCGTGGTTCGTTCTATGAGATTTTCACTTTCAAATTAAAATTATGTCATTGGTTGTTGGATACTGTAGTGCTCGATCTGTACTATATGAGGCAAGGCCTTTTCGTTTCCATCATAATCTCATGGCATATTTTGTTCAGTGTCCCATCCCTTTCAGCCAGGCATGCAAAACGCAGCTAGTCACTAATGGCGATTTCCACTGGTCGATCGGAGCTGGGCGTCCGAGCCGACCTAAAGCGCTACAGAGTGAATCAGCCTTGGTCGACCAGCGGAACATGCAGAGCGCGCGGCGGAAGTAAAGCTGAGCCGGTTTCAAAAGTTGTAGCCGCATCCCAGCGCCGAAGTGTTTGCGCTTGATAAATAGGCAGGAGTGCGGCCCTCAACAACTTGCTTTCTCATTTTTTTAACGCTGCAGACGTTTTTCGATAGACGCACTTCGACATATTCGCGCAAAATACGGTGACATCCAGCGTCCTCTGCCGATGTCGCTGAAACGGTCAAAAACAGCCAAAAGAATCCAGCAGCATCCGGAAGTGACCGCATCAGCGACTAGGACTTCCGGCGAGATCTGACTTCGGTCGGCGGATCGAGCTGGAGCGTCCCGAGCTGCCCCTAACGACCAGCGGAATATGCGCAACCTATCTTGGTCGACCAGTGGAAATCGAAATCGTCGTCCCGGAGCAAGAAAACGTGCTCCGTAGCGACCAGTGGAAATCGCCATAAGTTCTCAAAGAAGCATCAGAAGTGTTTGAAGTTGTAACAAACCGAAAAAAGAAGCAGAGCCTACAATCTTAGCTATATGACTGTTTCTTATTCTTTGGGCATACAAGGCTTTAAATTAAAAACTCTTCAGATTAACAGAAAGATAAATTAAGAACTTGCTTCTTGCGTCATTTTTAATAAGCAAACAGAACTGTCACAATTTTATCACAAAAAAACATGCAACTACAAAAATTTGAACTGTAAGCTTTCTTGCCTTTTACAGGCATAAAAACGCAGCCATACAGGTGAAGAATAAAATTTGCGATTTCAAAACATATTGTGCAATGTCATATGATATTTGCTTACAAAGAAAAAAAGAAATGTGTTTACCAAGACAGCAACTGCAAGAATGCTGATTAAGACCTACCTTTGTAATGCAGTAATCTGAGAGTGGAAGCAGGTTGTCTTGAACCTTGACAGCAAGCTGCATTAAGAAGGTGTTGATCTTGTCCACTATTTCTTCTCTCAAACTTTCCGACAAGATTTGGTCAATGACAAACCTGGAAGAAATGAAAAGTAGTTAAAGCACGTGATCAAACAAGACCGTACAAGCCTGTGAAAACATCTAGCAATTGCCATTCAACCTCGCCGGTAGGATTTCCCTCATATAAAGGCGCATGCGAGAAAATGAGGAAGCCAGGCATTTACGAAACACACACCTAATTACAGACTTTGAAAAGACTGCAACTTATTTTAGCTCATTATCTCACGCAAGTTCAAGCCCAGTGCGTGCATTATAAACATAACGCTGTTTTCTACACTTCAGAAACCACTTCGGAACTAGGAAGCTCCATATTACTACATCAAAATCACAGCATGAAAGAAACAGCACACATTCAGAACATGCATACTACATTACAGAATGTAGCAAATAATGACCATAAAAAATCAAAGTGTAAACGTTCAATTTTAATTAGATAAAAAGTTTCAATAGCTTCAGCAGCTATTTAGGTAAAGCCTTCGATATAAGTGCGACAATGACAAAGCAAAATACCTTGCACAACTATGCAGAACCATCTCCAAACTGCTCATAAAAGCACCAGGACTCAGTACGCATACCTATTTAACTCCTGATGAAGTCTGAAAATAATATCTGGCTTTGTGCTTTACTCGTACGAGCACAAATTACTAGGTCACTTTTTATTAATGGCTACGGCATGTGTGTAAGCTGGTCACAACAGGTTGCAAGTTGGGTAACGTTACAGCTACTGGTGCCATTTATATTTCTGTTTCATCGAAGAAAAATAAGTAGGGGCATTTGAATATTGAAAAATAACTGAATAATCAACTTCAACGCAGTTTCACCATGCTGTACGCTTCATCGTAATGCTGGAACGCATTTCCTATGCAGTGAAGCATCCTCAAAACACGTATACGAAATCCTGTACAAAATTTATACTGGATTTTTTTCAGTAGGGTATACACTTCTGTGCAATTCTAGTTTAATTTTATTTGCAAATCCCAAGTGAGTTCTTAAATAACCAAGGTGAGCAATGTTTGCTATTTTTAATTTTCCTTTTTTTTTTTTTTTACTGCACAGGCCTGCTACTGGCTCTGTAGCTGAGCCACCTCCGCTGCCTCGTGTGGAAAGAAGAAAGTATAGAAGAATGAAAAAGGAGAGGGAGAGAAAGACCCGCCCCACAACAGCCATCGTCCACCACCTAAGCAGTGGCGGGTGCAATGACGATCTTTGGACTACTAAAGTGCGATGAGGCAAAAGCCATTATAGCATGGTAGATTGTAGCCCTCCACTACTCCACTCCAATATTGTTGACAGATACTGTGCCTTTTCTATCCTGTAAATCAATAACAATTGCCACTGATGCCTGCTGTATTAATGTCTCCTAGACATCTGGGTCTGCTTCTGTTTGCTGTGTGGTGCGGCATTCGAGGAAGCTGGATCGGACGCCTGGTGGGGTCAGTTTAGTATATGCATGAATTGCCTGGTGACCTCATGACCAGTCATGACGGTACTACATCGCGCCCCCCTTGTTGAATAGAACCAGCATTCCATTGAACACATCAAAGTTCACTAGTGTTCTATAATTCGTTTACTGGAAAGGAAAGGCACAGTATCAGTCACTCTCGGAATCCCGCCCGCTATCATCCTGAAGGTAGACAAGGGGAATTATGATGAGCGTTTCATGATCTGGGCCGTGGTGCAGTTGGTTAAAGCTCTTGGCTGGTGATCCAAGGGATGGAGGTTCGATTCCCGGTGGAGACAAGATTTGTTTACTTAAGTATTTTTAACTATCTCCCCCATCGTAGACAAGGAAAATTATGATGTGCGTCATGATCGATGACATCACCAGGTCATGAAGTCCCAACCTTGCGATATTTCACGGAAACACGTGAAGAAGTGAGACACTTCTCGAGAACGGATGATAGTATGAGCCATTAAAGGCTTTCGCCTAAAAACACAGGCTGGAAATGATATACTACTTTTCATAAATTGTAGCTACAAGGGTTTGGAAATAGGAATTACCACGTACAAAATCATGGTGGTAACTTACTGGCCGGTCTTCCTGGCAACTTCCGACCAATCACGTCGAACGATGTCCAACCCCTTGAGCTGCTTGGTTTGGGACACTTGGTTGTTAGGACCCATTGTGATGCACAACGCTGCATACTTTTTCTTCTTCAAGAGCAACATGGACTTGAAGATGCCATCAATGTCAATCTCGAGCTGCTTGTAGAACCGATTGATCTCCGCTTTGATCTGTTTTGCAAAGGTGTCAGACAGATGAAACTGCTCTACCAGTACATATACTAAAAAAATTTGCAATAATGTTGTGTTAAGTCTCTCTTAAAGCAATAATAACTGTTCTGCCGATTGATCAAGAGTAACGCAATGGGTAAACTATTTCAGAGAACAGCATTCCAACAAATTACGAGATAGAAAGCAAAATGGTGACATAAAACCAATGAAACGCAATGCTTAAATGAAATAACAGAATGCCACTTTTGTCATTTGAAGCATGTAGGATACAAGATCAAAGAGAATGAAACAGGGTTCGCGAGTATTCTTATAACATCAAAGGATTAGAAGCAGTGGGGGGCTTCCACAAGGTGCTGGCAGTAAACAATTTCATTCGTCACTTGCAAACAATCCTCTCGCCACACCCTTCGTAAAGAAACAAATAAGCAATAAAACTAGCTTCTACCAAACTTTCTCATTCCTGTGTGTTTTGCTGAGCTGGCATCGGTATACAATGCATCACATCAAACAAAAATTTTATTAAATTGCAGCAGAACCTTGCAGGTATCAGGTTATCACTTTTGTGGCATTTTGACTGTGGAATCTAATTTCAATAAGTCGAAACTTTTGTGTTGAACTTCATTAACTGAAAACAAGAACCTTTCCCACAACGATTTAAACCTTAGTACTGCATTCCCAGCATGAACAAACAACAGCAGGGTCACATATATAGTGCTTTAAATTGCCGCAAACAAAAAAAGAAAAAAGAAAAGAGAGAGAGAGAAAGAGAAAAAAAGGTATGTCATTTGATACAGTAGTTCGGTCTAGTAGTATATTCAGTAACAAAACTGCTGCTCTTGAAAACAGTACTCTTTTAAAGTCAAGAAATACCTGAAACTATATTCTGTATCAGCTTTTCTTGGCAGTGCTGGGAAGGCTATGGGGCAGAAACGCACTGTCTTCCTGCGCAGCTGAATGCAGTCCCCAGGTTAACATTAGTAGCTTCGTCTTGAAACGAATGAAAATCATAAAACTGGCTAATTTGACCACATTTCTAACATAACTGAGATCATTTTAGCGTTGCAATGCGACAACAAAGCGTTTTTGTCCCTTTCCCAAGCTTTCTGGGTTCACGTCCGCCTCTAGTCTTCAAAACACCCACAACTGTGAAAGAAGATGGCGTCTGTTCTTTACTGCCCGCGACCCGCCTTGTACTTACAAAATCATACTTCTTCTATCGTCAAAGATGACCAAATTGA
Organism: Amblyomma maculatum; assembly: GCF_055883805.1. Classification (NCBI taxonomy): domain Eukaryota; kingdom Metazoa; phylum Arthropoda; class Arachnida; order Ixodida; family Ixodidae; genus Amblyomma; species Amblyomma maculatum. The sequence continues at coordinate 86,942,188 of NC_139345.1, forward strand.
GACCACATGCCGCAATGTCAGCGAGCTCATCAGAGCGAGTAGGCGTGCCGTCTCCCGTGTGCTCTGAAACCTCTAAGCGCAGTAAGCTGAAGTCGTCATCTGGGCTTTCATTAAGGAAAAAAAAATAACTGGAGGACGCGGCTTCAAAATATGACACCTTCATTCCCACTTTTATATATAAGATGAAAAGTGCTTCAGTATTATATACGGAAAGAAGCGTTGAATGCAGCAGAGCTACGAACAACATAATAAATGATGTAGACATGGATACGTTGACAATAAGATTCTGTACATTGCAAAGAATATTAAACAATATCAGGTTTGCGATCCGGAAGTGCAAGCGGAAAACTCTCTACTGTTGAAGAGAGACGACATTGTCGTGCGGCAACCTGAAGGGTTCAGAAAATGCAAAAGCAGCAAATGCAAGCATGCTGTTTATCACATATTTTGTGAGATATCACTGCATGCATAATATGAGAACATAAGTATGGAAAAGGAAAGTATTATTGTGTAATTGCAGAATTCTAAGAAAATTATAATGGAATAGCGCAGTGCAGTGTTGGGAGCAGTTCGAAAGAATCTAGAGAGGCTGGCACGTAATCAGCGAAGTGATGCTGTCATACCTAAGCTGAGTGCCTTGCGCTGCTGGCTTCGTCGCGACATGTGATCACAATGAAAACAGTTCAAGTGCGTCATCTCATGTACACAGTGATCCCTTTCAATTTAGGATGACGAGGTTGCTTCGACACCTGATATATGTCTCGCTGCTCGGGCGCCTCGATGGAAGCACGTGTGGGTCTATGCTTTTTTTTTAACCTCTGTCCGAGTGGGTCAGAATCACATTAGGCTCATTATTTTGTATTTAGCTCCTCATCAGTAATGACGGCCTCAAAGCCAGCACGGGCCTATGTGTAAAAAAACCTTCCGACAAGTAAGCAGCCAAAAGCACCTTTCTGTAGCCGCGGAAACATAACCGAAACTAAAATGAAAAGTAGACTGCGTGGAGGCCAGCTGACTGAACTACATGGCGGAGGGAGACATTTGCAGATGCTCCGGTTGCGTAGCTTTGGTTTCACTGCCGAGAAAAGGTGTCATAAAGTACAGCAATATGCCTTTTGCCTGTTTGAACTTGGTAGAGTCAGTATTTAGATTCAAACTTGCTAACAAATGCCTTTCATTCATGTGACCAAGCCTTCATTTCTTTCCCTATCCAACAAAAGAGGAAAGCAAAAGGAAGTAAAGGAGAATGATTATATTCACCTTATTTCCCAGTTTTGAGACTTCTTTCAAGTCTCTGGAGTTGGTGTTGATCATGATAGAGTCGGTGTCTCCGTAAATTACTTCAAAACCCATCTGCAACAAAGTTGTACTTTTGAGATTGCTACAGCAGGATAACATTACCAGTATGCAAATTACATCTGAAATACTGCCCTAGCATTTACAACAACCATGTAATATTTATCAATTGCAAATATTCTTATACATGCGCAGTGCTGACACACAATAGATGGAACTAAAATAAGGAAAAAAAAAAACCTTTTCAACAAGTTCCTTGGACTGCATCAAAATCTGGAAAGAAATGCAGAAAAATTGTGAGTCGCACTTCTCATAAACAGTCTGTAGAACGAAGAAAAAAGCACATTTGTTCGGGAAGACTCACCTCCCGGCCTCTGCTTGTAATAAGTGCTGCCAAGGGCTTTGCATAAAAGCGAGAACTTGCGAATCCCAAGCAGCCATACATACTGTTGGCTGTCAGCTTCAACGCCTTTTGCCTGATATCATACTGAAAAAGAGTGAGTGAACGTGATTCAAACCCTTAGCAGACAGAAGTTGCAGCTCTTTCCAACACCCCAGCATTGCGCAAACTTTTCGAGTTGATTAACATGAAACGAATCAAGTGCGTTCTGTAGATGACATTAAAGTACTGAGAACACCACACTGCCACAGCAGCCTTATTGGCAAAAAAAAAAAAGTTGGAAGCAAAAAAATACGAAAAATTTACAATTTTTATTAACGCAGAAGACATATGATTCATATAGAGTTCTGTGTGCATTACAATTAAAGACAGAAGCATGTTATATAGTAGAATCTGGTTAATTCGAAATCGTTAGGACAGAGAAAAATATTCGAACTGACCGGGTTTTCAAATTAATGGAACACCACAAAAAATCTGAACCAGGCTAAAAATTTCATTGCAAGAGCAAGCTGCACGTTTCAGGAAGTCCCGCAACTAAATAAATAAAAAAAAATGTTTTGGAGGTGTAAAGTGGCTTTACGGCCATAGTATGAAAGTAGTATTGGTGGACATCAGAAAACTAGTGAATCGTACAGAACATGGGTACCATGGCTCAGCAGTTGAGAGTCCTAATCACTGAGCTACCGTGGAGGGTATTTTAACTGTGAGGCTTTGGCCAAAGAGAAATGTGGAAAGGAGGCGACAGCAAAGGAAAGGGAATAAGCAGTAACCTTCTCACTGCACTTCTTGGTAAACGTATCAGTCCCAGACCCAAGGAAAGTGGTGAACAAGGGAATAAAGAAAAAGTAAAGAAAGAGGCAGTGATTGTTTCATTCTTTGGTGGACATGCCACATGACACAGCCACTCCATAAAGAAGAGAAAACTGGACAGAAGGGCAGAGCTTTTATCATAAGTGGGGTCAATATGGTCAAGACTGTGCTCAGTGCAAGAGAATGAAAAGCTCAGAGCCACAACAGCAAAAAAAGAGAAAAAGATAGCTACTATTTTTAGATTATTGAGCACGAAAACAATTTAATCGTCAAATCAAAGCTTTATTAGTCATTGGTGCATTAATTGCACAATCGGAGTCGCAAAGCTCATGTCCATCTCTCTGCATCAACTGCATTAAACTTTTTTGAAGTTCTTGACATTCTGGACACACACCGGCAGAAACTACAGATCAATGGGAATGCGAGTTATTTATGCTGTGGAGATGTGAGCACAGACCGGAGGGGGCCAGGGAATCAGTTTGTATAGTGGCCACTAATTGGATAGAGTTGTCCGCAGCATCCCCTTAAAACTAGAATCTGGCACTGAACGAAGTTCCGCTGACAATTCGACATGTTTGCTCCCCCACCCGTTTGAGACAGTAAGCTCATCAAGCCGTTCAGGCGACACTCTTCTATGGGCAGAGCCATGGTAATAGCATCCTATCTTTCCAAAGAAATACTAATAGTAGTGGCAAAAAAAATATACTCCTAATTTAGAGAAACTCTGGACCCTTTGTCTTGTCGCGCTACCAGGCTGTCCAGGTAAGAAAGTGAGTGGCAGATGTGTGACAGACAGGTGCAGGATTGTGCATAGGGGCGTCATCAGATATAATTCAGTTATTGGGGACTACTGTAAAAAAGCATATTTGAATGCCTTGTCTTCAAAAGAAGACAATGCTAAGCGTAACCTGTTATCGAATTCCAACCATCACATCTTGTTTGCACAGAATATGTCAGGCATGCTTAATGGATAAAACTTGTTATCTTGTGCATGCTAGTTTAATGTGAATTTTTGTTAATTTTCCATTTTGAGTTATATTATATGCCCCAAAGGCCTAAGCCATCACTGACCTGTTGGTATAACTCAGGGTCTCCCTCGGCGCCTTTCATGAGAGACTTGACTTGCCTTCTCCTTTCGACAAGTTTCCGAATCTCTGATGGGAGAACGCCCTGTTCCAAGGTCGGACTAGGCAGTTTGGGAATGTAATCTTCGTCCTGTCATATTCGTCAGTCAAGAACTTCAGTCAGTGGCATCACACACACTTATATATCTTTTTTTAAACAGTAAATTAACAGAGGCCACAAACCTTTGCTTCATCACTGCTGGAGAAGCTGACAGTTGTGAAGCAGATGTTGTACTCTTGAATGATGGAGGGGTAGAGGCTGTTGAAGTCCATCAGCAAAATGTAGGAGTCATAAAAACCTGCACAGTGTACAGCTGCTTGAAATTGCTGTTTGACATGGTGATGAGTAATTACTCCCTAGGTAGCCGCACTGGCATGGGCAATGAGAACTTACAATGGTGTCCCCTTTAAAGCCCCAAGATCAGCTGATATAAAGACTCTTGTCTTCGTTTCCAAATATTGGATGATGATAACGATACCAGTGGGCGACATCCAGTGGCAGTTTTAAGTACTAGGCGCTGTGCTCGCTCTGCGCACATGGAGAAAAATGATGTGTTCGTGTCCATATGTTATCACTCCTTATGCTCCTGATACTATACCAAAAACATTCCCTGCCCTGTTAGCGTTGTTATTGCTAGAATTTATTGCTTATTTCCTGAATTCAAAACTTACAAGTTCCCATCTACTAACAGTGTTATACAGACCTGTCACTCTATTTGGGCAGCTAAAGCATGGGAGCCTCGACGCAATGAAAGTCACAATTTGACTAAATTTTTGGCTGCATGTAGAACTTCACTATAATGAGGTTTTACCACTCCCAAACCTGCTCACACCGAGCGAACTAGGTAACGAGAAGCCAATATCAATGAACAGGCCATCGGTAACAGAGAGTATTCTAAGATGAGCCTAGCTGTTGGTCTTCAATAGAATCATCATAATGCTGCAGCAGGGTCCATATTCCGAGTTTGCGTCGTTATCGAAAATGTCGCTTTCTCCATGACCTTTAGTCATCTTATTGGTTGGTTTGTGGGGTTTAACGTCCCAAAGCGACTCAGGCTATGAGAGACGCCATCTTATTCTCCATTATTCGCCATTAGTCATCTTATTAGTGGAAACACCAGAACCAGAACTCCGGTGTTTCCACTAATAAGATTACTCGAGGTCAGAGAGATGGCGACACTTTCAATAACGATGCAAACTTGAAATACTGGCCCAGGAGTGTCACCATGCCATTGCCGTTTCATGACATGACACAGGTTTCCTGTAGCACAACCTGGTCACACCTGTTGTGATGGTTCGTACTTCCTCGCATCTGTACTATACATAATCCAAGCCTGTGCTATGGACAACGTCTGGCAACGAAGCAAGCTTGAGGTCACACATGCATAGTATGGCAAATATACTCCAATGCATGATGAATGCCATTCCACTGTTAGAAATGGCTCAATTTAGTTGCAAATCCTACTTTTCTAAACCAGCTTTCTATGCCAACAGTCTGCAGTGAATTGAGTCTACCGTACAAACAAACCGGAATCATGGAAACTGACACCACTGTTGCAGCAAGTGCAAATGAGGTCCATGGAATCGAGCTATCATACGGAGCAAAACGTTTTCGTGGTCGCAGCACGCAGCGACAGTGTACTCGTTAGAGTACTGACAGCGCGCCGCTCGTATGTGTTGCTAAGCCTTGCTCGATTCATATTGAAGTTGCAGTGGGCAGTGCTTTGGAACCGGCCACAACCTATCACAATGGACCTAATCTTGTAACCAGTACTTTGTAAACAAAAAAAGTCTTGCATAAACAAAAAAAGTCTTGCATAAAAATTAAGGTGAAGTTGATTTCTGTAGTGCTTTCTTAGTGAGCCCAACCGCCAACGTGAGAACTGCCACAAGCTTTTGGTCAAGAAAGTTGGCTTTGCCCGACAACTGATGCACCGAACACTGGCTTCCTTGCATGACAGCAGTGTTTTATGAAAATCAGTAAGCTATACCAAAAACTATCCCCAACTACACTCTTCCCATTCTTTATTACACGGTTTTATAATGGCTTCACGTGGCTTGCACTGCCACAAGTTGAAAACTGCGCTGATGACCTTGCTCAGTGAATGAAAAGTGATTGCGGGAGTGCTTTTAGGGGATGTGGCAATTAAAGGGGCATGGCACACAGTTTGATAAACATAAACAGTAGTGTTATACTTTGCTATGCTTTTGCAAGGCATTTTCAAGGTGATACGTTGACTGTTTGATTATAAGCATTAATTCAATATATCCAGGTTGTATATAATATATCTGGGAATGAGAGTATGTATATATATAAAAAAAAACCACTATTATGAAAATTAACAGCAATGTGTATCCCACAGCCACTTCTGCTGCAAAGTATCTGGTGCAGAATACAAGATCAAATGCACCGAATGGTGCACAAGCATGTGAGACCAAGTACTAACCATGTTTAATACCCAGGCTAGCATTCAACAGTCTCACAGACTGAATAAAATGCTTAACATCAAGTTAATGTGTTTCAGAAAAGATAATAGCCTATGAATTCAGAACAAGTACCTTTCTTTGGTTCCAAGACCAGACCACCCGCATAGGAAGGACCCTTTTTTGTCTTCTTGTTGGTGGTTGACTGCTGGGCTTCGTCATCGTCTTCCTCTGTGGGCTGTGCCTTGAGGTCAAAGAGAAATCTTTAAAGGTGTTTCCCGTATTCGTACAGAGTTCGTGTAAGCACCAGTAAAGGGCATTAGTACTGGTACCTGTGCTGGTTGCTATCAAAGCTGAGTACTCATACAAAGTTCTAGTTAAATGATAACATTTTAAATGACAACACTAAACAACATGCCTTAAACTAGGAATATATTATGCTGAAAGCAAGAGACTTGGACTAACAGCAAACATCAACACAGATTCCTTTTGAAAACAAGCCTAAAAAAAAAAAAGAAACACTAGAGAAAATACAGGCTACAGCTTCTTACAAAGCTACTGCATAGCTTTTCCATTATAATTCGAAGCAGTTACTGAGTAGTGAGGATTCACAAGTGCTCCATGTGCTGACAATTGATTACTGCTACAAAGCATGCAACGCAGTAAACTAAAAGATGGTCATGGCTACTAGAATGTAAAGAATAATTTTACGTGACTGTAAAGTACATCACTGGTACAGATAGCATTGCATTAACTACTGAAAGTAGCGCAGGGCAGTAAAGTTTTACTAGTACTTCCGTTAACAGATTGCCACTTTGGGATGTAGCCTTCAGGCTTTGGAAACAGGAACCCAGGAAAAGAATAATTATCCAGCATGTTAACAAGTGGCAAATAAGCCCCTTTTTAAAAAAGGGATGTGCCTAATACAAGTTGAGAAGAATGCCGGAGTTAAAAGCTATTATAAATGCAACTAATATATGCTTTAACCTTGCTGTCACGCTATGGTCATTTTTTCGCCCTTAGGCACAGGCTGTCAAGAGGGTGCTTACCTCTTAATATTCATCATATTTGTTTGCATTCAACTAGAAAAATACCATCTTCTGCTAAAGTTTACAGTCCATTGTGCTATTTGGATAAACAGCTGTTTGGTGGACTGTAAGGTTTTGAAAATTGTATGTGCTTTATCGGGTTTGATGTCCCAAAGCGACTTGGGCAATGAGGGGTGGTGTAGTGGAGGGCTCCGGATAAGGTGAACCACCTGAGGTTCTGAACGCGCACTGATACTGTACAGTATGCAGGTGCCTTAAGTTTCACCCGATACCTTTTGCAACAGAAGGTATATGTAATAGACTCTCATTTCTATAGCTCACGGGCTCACCCTGATTGCATAGTACAGTCGAACCCATTTATAACAAAAGTGGTGGTCACAGAGATTGCATTCATTGCATTCGAGGTGCATAGTAACTGGGCTTAGTCTATTGAAGCAAAAAATATAAAGCTGCCCAAAAATTGCATTTACTTGAAAGGTCCATAGCTCTCTATAGTACTACGGATGTGATTGCACAACCCGATTGCAGTGAGCTTGAAGTTCAAGCTGTGACAGCCCTCTTCAAACTCATTCCGACTTCCATTACAGATGCCAGACAGTTTATACAAAAAAAGCGACGCGGGCCCGTGATGCCTGCGAAATCTGCTGAGATTCGCAGAACAGTCGCTAATTCTAGGTCGATGTGACAACAAGCTGTTAGAGAAATCGGGGTCACTTTCAGCTGGCTTTTGCCATCCCGTGCCGTCAGCTGTCATGTAGTGTCGGAACGCAGCAACACAAGAAATGGAGATCGCGCCGCGGACACTGCTCTACCTTACGTCTTCAACAGCTTCAGCTCGGCTAAATGAGCAAGCGAACTGGAAGCCTCATCTATGCTCTCTTCCTTGCAAGAAAGCGGGTGCTTAGACTCACCCGCAAAGGTTATTTCCCACAATTTTTGTTTCGTTTTCTTTTGCGAAGTTAGGTGGGATTGCTTAGAATCATAAAATTATGATACATGTCGCCGACCGTTTTTTTCGGGCTTAGCGGAACCCGGGAAATGGTCTGAATAATCGAACAGTACGATTAATCAGTAAACTTGAAAAAAAAAAATCACTTTTCTGCGAAAAATCCACTTTGCAAATCACGAACTTTGCCGCTCCCCATGTTTCGTTTATAAGTCAATAATAGAGAGTTATCGCATAGCGCGATCTGCTACTATGATCAGCTTCCGCGCGCCACCCATGTGCCCGCGCCAGCGCGATCTGATACGACGTTCCCGGGCGCCAGTGTGGGCATGCCGACTGGTCCCGACGCGGTAGGCTTGCGCGCCGCCAGGAAACACGTAACTGGCTCAAAGTGGTCACCGCATGCTCAGCGGTGCTCGGCAGAACGGATTGTGCTAAGCTGTCACTACTATAGCCTTCCAGTTAGAATATCTCGGCCAGCCATTCTTTAGCCATGTTCATGCCACTTCACGTGAAGCGCAGGTCATGCTCATGCCGCGAATGAATGCACGCGCCACGCGAAGAAATAATCGCAATAGCATTCATTTCCCGATTCCATGTTAACGACGGTAGCAAAGACTGAGAGGTGGAACTCACGAAAAAAATAATAATAATAATAAAAACGAGCCGAACGAGAGCCTATGTAATGCGCCTACATAAAAAAAGAATAATAAAGGCAGGTGTGCTTGTCTACTTTCTGTTGTTACAGTTGTGTCCCATCCGCTCCTTTCTTTCCCATGCACATAGGTGTAAGTAATACCGCTGTCACACGGGTATTTCAAAGGCTCTCGAACCGACTGTCTATTAACTCGAAGGCTTTCGAAAGCTGCCACATGGAAGTTTTTTATGGCCATTGAGTCGACAGTCTATCGAGTCAACGAAACAGCTCAGAACTCTATTGAGATTTTGAAGGCTTTCTAACGTCGCGCAAGGTTGCTAGCGTTGACCCGAGAAGCATCACGCACACATGTGCACAGCGCGTTATTATATTTTATATCTTTAATTAACGTGGTAAAATATTAAAGTCCGTAATAATTTTAAAATAGCATCACTCTTTTTTAAGGTGCATTATTTATGTACTCTCTACCACTGTAGCATGCGCCGCCGAGAAAAGCAAACATAATGAAAAGCACAGCCGTATAAACGTCAACGCGTTAAAAAAAACAAAACAAAAAAAAAACAGTTTTTTTTTAATAACAGCTAAACACCTGCAGTTACTAAAACAAAGGTAACAGTTATATTCTATTTTGCAATTATAGAGAAATTTTAGTTCTTTAAGCAAAACCGAAAGCAACGATAGTGGCGCCACAAAAGTTTGCCGCCAAACACCAGAACTATTTCAATAGCCTTCGAGTTTTGCCGTGTAGCAGCGGCACAATTCCTTCGAGTTCGAACGCGATTGAAAATCTCGAAGGTTATCGACGCAATCGCCTTTGAAAATGACTGTGTAACTGAGTTATTAGCCTAGTACAAATCCAACTACTGCTTAAAACATATGGTTTCTGTTGCGTTTCTACTCAGCTCGCATCACTGAACTTCTACCACAGTCATTCTTCAAACATTTTCTCTAAAGTTCTCACAAGACCACACCTTTACAAGATTCCTTCAACTAGCTATCAAAAGCTCACAACTAAAGCTACAGGCAAAATCCTAAGGTAAGACTTGTGAGTATGTCATGTTTCACGTTACATACCTTAGGACCGTGTTTCTTGAAAACCTTATCGGGGCAGATGTAGTTGCGATCACTGAATGCATGCAGTAGAAGGTATTCATTCCTCTGCGACCGACCTCCGAGTAGTGTTTTGGACTGTGGGCAAGAAATAAGACAGAGGTAGAGGAAGTCGCCTCGCCTTTTGCCTCTGCTAAAGACACTCAAATCTACGCACAAAAGCAATACCACACAAGACAGAAGGCAGGTTTTAGATCCAGCCGTCAACAGAAATAAACCAAAATGCAATTTGTACACTGAAAATATGTATTTATACAGGAGAGTCACTACACACACCACGAGACTCGTGAAAGCGATGCCAAATTTATCTGCATTGTAAGAATAGCGACAGCGAATTTGTTTCCAGTTTTCGCATTGATAATGCGAGCATTCTTAGACAAAAATAAAAATTAAAATTAAGCTGAACAAATTTTCAACCCTGTTTAGACACTTCCTATGTACACACACAAGTACCGTGCTACTAAAGCTCCCTTTGGATGCCAATCTACATAAAGCAGTCTAGGTAGTTCAAATAATATTCTAGAGCTCGTCACAAAAACATTTTTTCTCCTTTCTTTACCTTCGCACACATGCCTTGCAAAAATGAATAATCAGCTTCCTGCTTACCATCAGATTACCAGCAATATTTGTTATTTGCAGTGCCAGGGGAAGAGCGTTCAGCTCACTAACGACACGCAGACAGTATTCAGCATCCATCATGGTTAGCTCCACCAGTTGTAACAGCTGGCGAGAATCTCTGCAGACAGGAAGTTAAAAAGAAAAATGAGGGAAGTTTCAAACGTGGCTTCATTTGTGTTGGTTACGCATAAACATGACAAGCAGATGCATGCAACAAGCTGCAATGCCTGGCAGCCCCTTGGAGAGCAAAGAAATCCAAATTTTATTGTGGCTTGTGCATTTTGAGAACTTCTGTGGAGACCTCTATGTACACATTTATTTTATCGTTCATCCAATGATGAAAGAGAAAAACCTGGCCACCACAATCTTTTTTCATTTAAAAATTCATCTTGTTTACCATTAGGGCAGGGACAGTGCTCCTATGGAACAAGTTCTACACTTTTCACCATTCTACAAGGTGAACAAATAAATGACAGCAATGGACCAGTCTAGAAGCAGGCTAGAAGTTGAATCTCTCAACCAATATTCAAAATTTCAGTTTTAAGTCAAACTGTTCCACTTCTGGTGATATTTGAGGCAAATGACACAAAATAAAATGTCGACAAAACAAGCAGCCAAGTTCAGCAAAGGCAGCAAGAAAGATAACGGGCATTATAAAAAAATAATAGATGTATTGAGGCACTAACAGAACCATAAAAATGTTCTATAGAATGTTGGCCTCTTACCACAACTACTTTTGCTGTATAAGGCACGGTTTATTTTTAAAAGAATTTGTGTCTTCTATGCAATGGTGTGTCATATTATGCAGATCTTTTCCCTCCGTTTTGTGAGAAAGTTGCTAGGTGAGTTTTATCGTGAAAGGGCAGCGGTAATGAGTTCCGTAATTGGAAAACTTTTGGTCATCTCGAATACCACAAGCATTTGTAATACGAAATGCCAAAAGATGGCCACGCTAGCATGTATAGTTAAGTCCCATGGCCTGAGTAAATTCAGAAGCAGCTTATATAAGGGTGTGTCTTATATACTAACTTTTTCATTTAAAGCCTCTAAATATGAGGGGTGTGTCTTATACATATTATATACACCAGAAAATATGATATATGTGGTCCTTGATAATTTCGAATTGAAGGGAGCGAAAGCTTATTTGAAATTAAATAGACCATTCTGGTATACTCAATGCCTACAGGAACAAAGTCGTTTACTTCTGATTTTCAAAGAACAACAAGCAGTGCTGTTATTACAGCGCAGTGAGCTAGTGGCCACAAATACCAATACCGATTCAATTGAATTCGATCACGACTTTGCACTATCGCCAGATACTCAGCCGAGCTGCAAAGCATAGCCGAGCATAACATTTGAGGACTTCCGAGCACATCCGTATTTTCAAGGGCTTTCAAGAGCCTTGAATATGGACAATTAAATATCAAGGGTATTTGAAGGTTTCACCGGCCACCACTACGAACCTACCTGTACATATCCAGGACTTGCTCTGGTGTGATAGGTACCCGTTCTTTCTGCAGCAACGTCCTCACCAGCTCAGTCAAATCGTAACTCTTACACTGCACCAACTCTCTTGCAGACACCTTGGCATCACACACTAGTCGACCAGGTGTGATCTGCTTGTCCGCCGTCTTACCCTGAAAAAAAAAAAGAATTGGCAAATTGGCTTGGCATCCTTTTTCGTAAAATAATTGTTGGTGCAGGCTGAAAAGTGCACTGCATCCTAGGAACTGACAGCAGCACTGCTGAGCACATAAATTATTCCAAAACACGGTTAACTGCATAGTCGGTCACATTAACAGGGTGTGTCATATACCACACCATCATGGCTTAGCACAAATACAATCAAAAGTACTAATAACAAAAAAATTATGGGGAACACTTAAGCTCCGCCTCTTAGAGTAGGCTACCAGCCCACATATAGCAAACCCCCGCTTTAACCGAGCCGTACAAACGTGCCTGCGTGGCCTAGGGGCAATGTGAATGCAAGGGTCCTGGTAGGCTGATTCTGATATCACTCTCCCTTGTGAAAGGAGAGACCCGAGTTGGCAGCTCTGGCCAAACACAATGTCAGGCAACCCTACGTTCGGTTAGTGTGCACTTATGTCAGGTGCCAGCTACCGTCTGCTAGCGCCATGCTCGTGATTTTTCACATCGCACATAATGCCATGATTTCACATGATTTCACGCACATGATTTCGCAACATAATGCCAACACCGGTGTCGGCGGCCATGCAGATTTTCGGCGAACATGGCCTTTAATGCTATCACATTAAAATAAATGCAAATGATAGAGAAGCAGACTCCAAGGGAACAGAGTCATGCACTGCAGCACTGCATTGGTGTGCCTTTCACTACACGCCAGTCTAGTGTGCAATGCAATGCGATTCTGCAGACACGGATCGCTAGATAAAGCAGACACACAAAACTAAGCTGCTCACAGCTACCATTAGCACAGTCAGTGATATCTTGAGAATGTAGTGCATTCACTGGCCACTAAATAAAGGCTTACTGCAATGAATACGTTTTCATTCCTTTTCAATATGTCTCCCTCCTGAAGGCAGGAGGGAGACGTATTGATTCACAACGGTAAAATGTGGCAGAAGCACATATACATACGTGCGTAAAAAAGGGAGGAGAAGAAAAGAAAACACGACAGGCATATTAGGGCAAGTAATCACAACAGAGTTCCATAAAGGATGGCCCAACACTACAGGAAGCAAGGTAACAAAATTTGGTGCTAGGTGCACACAAGTTTTACTGTTTCCTTCATTGTTGGAGCAGTATGTCAGTATGAGCTAAGTTGTACCCACCAGCCCATACATTACCTGTCACATCACTGCAGCAATGCTTTTACAAGAAATATTGGTACAAATTAAAGCCATCTCTACCTGTCACATCACTGCAGCAATTCTTTTACAAGAAATATTGGTACAAATTAAAGCCATCTCTACAACTCACCAGAGACCCTGCATTCCCACGTTTTAGCCGGCCCAGGCGGGACCAATTGGGAATTTTATGTGTCACCATGCGATGAAGCAGTACATCCAGGTCAAAGCTTTGGATGTCGTGCCCCTAAAATAATAAAACAAAAGGAAAAAAAATGAAGGGTCTACCTAAAACTACAACAGTGGATACATAAGGGCAAGTTAGCAAAATTTAAAGTGGATGAAGTAGCCTTAGTTCACAACTTCAAAGGACCTAGCTGTCACAATCACAATGTCAAACGCGAGATTAGCTTTAAGGCCTGTTTAGGCATGCAAGTCCTAAACTAAGGGTACTGTTAAAGCACTCCCTAGTCTCAAGCGACAGCCAGCCACACACCCATTTGCTACTCACAGGTGTGAATGAGCTTTCACTCTGTCACGATGCACTACAAGCACCTGATATGGCAAATTTATAAAAACGGTTATCACTACCTAGTTACTGATTGAGTTAAACTACCTTATCACTACCTAGTTACTGAATGGGTTAAACTACCATTTTAATCCGTTTCTTAGTTTCATCACGATTTGAGAAAAACAGCTGCCAGCAGAACACCACATAGACAACTGAACAGTGCGAGCACTGTCAAATGAAATGTGTACATATCCTCCTGGCTCTTATACGAATTTTAGTAATAACTAACAATGCTGGATGCATGCATCTAACTCGAGGTTTAAATCTTTACAGATGGAAGAGATGTGACATGTCAGTACATACAATTATGATGTCAGGGTCCAATCTCTGGAGCTTTGCAATAAGAAAGGTCAGTAAAGAGCGCTCAGAGTCCATGACTTGCAGCGAGGTACTCTTGAAGTGGGCCACATCGCTCGTGAACCGGCATGGGAACAGTGTGCCAGATGGCTTGGTTAGAGCTGCAATGGAAGCAGAGCTATGGACTTAGCTTAGTCCTCCAAAAAACAATGAACAGAACAAACAAATACAAGAAAAAGAAAACTGCCATGCTTGAAACTAACCCAAGGGATTACAATCGGATAATCAATGGCCCAGGCTCACTCAAGGTGACTTATATTAAAATTTAGTTAATTTCAAGTCAATGGGACCGCTAGAAATGTTCAAATCAACCAGCTTTTCGAATCAGCCTAATACAGCGTTTAAAGAAGAAAATATAAAGCCCCAGGCAAAAAATTTAATTTCGAGAATGTACTGTGCACACTTATGCTCCGCACTTTGCTTTGTAGTTTCCCGCTGGACGGCACCGCAGCGCATGCGAAACTTAAACTTTCATTTATAAACTAGTTACGGAGCCAAGCAGATATCGAAAGAGAAAAACGGTGCTCCGCCTTGCTTCCACAATGTTGCTTGTGGGAAATCTGCAGTCATGTAGTTTTGGATTCCGCTGCGCAAAAGCTGCCGTTATCACCACTTGCTCGAGACCACAACTGTCAGCTCGAATGAGCCGTGCTAACAGAGTACAGTTTGAGTTTCCTAAAGCGTAGCTGATTCGCATACAAATCACTGATATACAATTATCAGCAGATGCGGAGCTACTGATCTGTAACCGAGTAGAGCGTGGATGCACACGAGGGATGTATGCATTAGAACAGCGAGACACACAAAAAAATATATATATATTACGCCCCCAAGTAGCATCCAACGTGCGTGCCGAATCGCAGCCGCAGGATGATGTGAAGTAAAGGCGAATTCAGAACTATACAACTCAGGTCTATTTTACAAATGACGAACCACCGATCGTAGTCATACCTGCCACATTGTGCACAATGTGTGTGGGCACAACTATTACACGCAATTCAGGTTCGGGGAGGCTTATTTTGATGATTGCTAACAGCTTGTGTCGTACCTCAATGTGATCCCCCGTCTCAAATTATTAGAGCAAACCCGCCCATGTCCGAATTAATGAGCGTTCGACACCATACCCATACATGGCAATCGACCAAGACAGTGCCTCTAGTACAAATTATCCGAAGTTCCGAATTAGCGAGGCAAAATTGAGACTTTAGTCCAAAAACTGCACAAAAATTGATTCTGTATCCCACTGGCCAGAAATACCATAGAACCTCATTAATACGTTTCCAGTTCATACGATTTCCTATTTCATACACTCAAAATTGCGAGGAGTAAAACATCTCCTATAGAGTCACACTACTTTTTCTCCTAGTTAATATGTTCCCGGATAACACGATTTCCCGGTTACTACATTCGAAATTTTGGCAAATTGTGGTCGTATAATAAGTTTTGCAATCAACCGGACATGTGTTAACAAGCGCTTGCAACATGAAAAACTGATCAGCGGTGCTCATCCACCACAGTTGCTTTCCTGCAGTGCCAGGGTGCAAAAGGGGGGAAGTATCAAAGAAAGCCAATGAGCCAACATATGAGGCGTCCGTTTCTGCGGAAATATGATTCATGAGAAGAAACACAGTTTCCTCTTTGCGGTGCCTTAGGGTCACAGGCGTGAACCATATGATATCTAGAAAAATTCGCTTACATACGAGCAGGCCGGGTCGAAGGGACGCAGTATAAGTAAAAACGCGGTGACTGTAAGTCATCGCGATGGCTTCTCCACGTCACTGTTGTAAGGGGGTGAAGCATCCAAAAGCAACCAAGGAAGCAACCCCAGATCATCCTTGCAGTCTACCAACCGGATTTATTACCAAGCCTCTTCTGCGCAAATACCAATTCTAAATGCCTTTGTACCGCATTTGGAAGTTAAAATATTCAAAATCAGGGCAGTTCAGATCAAACCTTCTCCCAGATAACGCATTATTGCGTCGAATTTTTTGAAAAACAAGGTTTTACGAGGTTTTACATATTCAGGAGTGCAATGGTTTTAAAAATTTTTGCTCGAGCTCAGAAAGAAAAATAGGCAAATGACAGCTACTACACAACAGCAGTGAAATTGATTATCAATTCAGAAAGGCTTGTGCCACCAGTCTTTCATGAAGGCCGCAGCGATAACAGCTTTAGGACAAACACCATGAGTGAACCAAACTGTGTTTGATGTGGATGCAGCTGTGCTGTTTTGTAGCAAACGCCTAGCCTTGCCCAACTGACGATAACACTCGGCTAAATTTGGCGCTGTATACTTGCGATGAACAATCATCGCGTAAACTGCTGTTTAGGGCGCAGCTTAGCGTTATAGGTCAGATTGGCATAGTATGGTGCAGTTGGCGCAGCGATTCCACCCTTGCTCATGGCTCATACCAGACATTAGGCAGCACACAACCCGTTCGCTCAGTGCACAAAAAGCCCGCTGTTTGTGTGGCTCCGTTTTGAGTTTCATACAGTAATTGGTACTTCTGACTGCAGATAAGCCTGGAGGAAAGAACAAGTTGATGGACTATACTACTACTGCACACGTGCAGAATGGAAGGTCGTGCGCCAGGGAATATTATGGGGGGGGGGGGGCTTCACTAGTTTCACGAGGAGAGCCCCCATACAGTCAAGCAGCTCACGCTGCAAAAAACAAAGAAGAAATTCACTCCGGCTTTCACTGACTTAGTACCATCGTATGAACCTGGAAGGCAATAGCAGTGCTGCATGGAAGAATATTCACTTCTTTTCCACTGGCTATCGAATGCATCGTCTGAACTTTAACTCTGAAGCTTACCGCAAAAGTGGGTCTGATAAGGGGGTTGTGGTGCCTGCCTGTCGATGGGGAAAGCATGGTGAGCCAACACAGACACAGCAACGATCTGAAATGAGGAAATGGTCAATATTGAGACAGCATTCAAATCTGAGCTTTTTGTATATAGTTTTATATTTTTAATCTGGCCTTTTACCTTTTATGCTGGGTGAATGCTAGTCTCCATAGTAAAACCTCAATAATATGTTAAAAAAAAAAAAGCGACATGTATCACCCTGGAAAAGCAAGAGAGTTCCAGAAACCCATTTACTTCTGCTTTATTGATTATGCGAAAGCGTTTGACTGCGTAGATCACAGCAGATTGTGGCAAGCTCTCCAAGAGATGGGAGTTCCAATTCACCTCATCTGTCTCCTCAGGAACCTTTATGAAGGGCAAGAGGCCACAGTCAATACAATACAATAAAAGCGACAATACAAACTACCCAAGTCTTAGAAATGTAACTGCAGATTGAGGTACAAAAGGAATTTATGAATGTTTTCACTTCGTAAAAAAGTATTCCTTGGCATAAAGTCTAAACAGCATTTTTTTTTCCTAGTGTTTGCAGATTCCTGTTCGCACATTTAATGTCCTTGGCAGGGAAGAAACTTTGCAATGTGTTCGGTCCATCAATGGAAATGAAAAAAATTAGCAGGATTTCTTCTGCACTGACAGTGCTTCACCCCTTGCATCAATGTACTTGGAAGTGGCATAGTGGTGACCAGGCTCTGCATTTTTTACGCACGACCCACTCGTACATAAGCACACTGTTGTAGCTCTCATATTTTTCACTCCCTTGCCCTATGGAGCTTCAAAGAAGCTGCTGTGTTTCTCCTTTTTGTATCGATCTTCACGGGAACAGCCCGCTCATACGTACAAGTGCGTTTTTTTTTTATTTGGGTGTCTTAAGTACTGCAGAGAAACCATGACAGCATGCAATTGAATTCCAGCTCCATGTCATGTGCGCTCGAGTTTGTCCCACTCTATTAACACTTGTGCATTTGGCTGCTTAACACATTACATGACCAGAATTGAATTTCTGAACATAGCAGCTAGAAAATCGTGTTACCTAGTTATTTATCGTGTTACTTGGAGAAAAACAGTGTTACCCTATAAAAACTTTTACTGTCTGCAACATATCAACGAGGTGTTACACTGTGTTTTCTCTCATGAGCCGTGAAGTTGACGACTCGACGACGTGCATGCATTGCAAGCCAACGATACTAGTAGTATATAATTGTTGCACACCTATGACTGAGCACCTCCGTGACTATTACTAACAGTTCACGAAAATTAATGCACCCATAATGTCAGACTAATCAAGGTTGTTTTTTTCATGGCCATGCACAGAAATATGCAAACTAGCTGCATGGTTCATTTTTGTTTTGTTGCTCTCCTAGTACGCACAAATAAGTGAATGCTTCATTTGTCTATCACAACACTCAAAACGACCAGCTCGAGAAACTCAATATTACTGTCGCGCTTAAAGCAATTTTTATTTCTGTAAAAAAAAATTCACAGATTATCAATGAGATTCATACGGCATGTATATGTGTTAACGTTAGCTTCTTACAGCATGTGACATAAATAAGTTATCGCTGGTGCAAAGAAGTGAAAAAAACAAAAAAAAGCATGAAGTGCTATATTAAGACTCTTAAGTAGATTGCATTAATGTATAAAAGCAGTCGCTGCATGGTATTTTTACGTCCTTTGTCCCAGTCTCTCTAACTGTACTCTTTAAATTTATCCCCCCCCCCCTCCCTAATCCCCCTGATCCCGAACAACACACTCTTTGACCTCCTCTCTTCCCATCTCCCTCGCTGGTACAGTCCACTCTTTACCCTCTCCCTTTCTCCACTCCATCAGGCAAACATCAATGTCTGACAACTGCCATCTGCCAACTGCCGTCTGCCAACTTGGCTGTCCAGAGGTCTCAGGATGCTACATCCCACCGACCTCCCAGCGCTTACATACGTCACGCGACCTTGCGTCGCCATCAAAGCCCCTGTGAGGCTTCAGAGAACCAACACTGCTGGACGATTTTCTTGAAACAAGATTCTAATAACACTAATGTGCTAATGAATAAACAAAAGATGTGCAAGAAACCAACCTCGTTCTGGCTTGCTATAGGATTGTGGACAGTTCTCACACTCAGTGTTGCTACGACAAGTGGGGGTGGGGCCTCTGACTTTGATACCACCACATCATCAGGTCTGTTCAGCACAACCTGAAATAACAGCAGGAGAGGGCAAGCATGGCACTGTAAATCCTGCACGCTCAGCTAGACAAAAGATGCCAAAAAAAAAAAAAAAAAAAAAAAAAAAAAAAAAGCTGACATGATCTGTAGATTTGTGCAATAAGAAATTGGAATAAAGCCAATTTCAATCAATTTATTCTTAGCAAGTGCAGTTCCAAGCCTTTACATGACGTTTAATGTGCCCATATGTGTTCTTAAATGCATATTTCAATGAAGAATGTGCCTTAAATAAAGTTGTTTAATTTTCCGCACTAAAATAGCATGCTGGTGACGACATCCATGATATTGCTGAAAAATAAGCCATGATATATGAGTTCTCCACGCCTTTTATGTCACGAAAGCTATCCTTTTGGCCAAGCCTAGTGTTGATGGTTTAGCTAATGCATAGGGTGCAGCAGTCATGTGCAACATTTGTTTCAAGTACCAGCAAACAAACAATGGTGCATGTATGTTCCATACATTTGCATGCCAAAATCTACTGACAAGCTACAAAAGGAGAAAAACATTCAAAAGATTCTTTATCTTTCGTTAATAAGCATCCACCATGTGCATTTAAAATGCACCTCATTTGAGCACAAAAAAGGCTTTTGAAAAATTTCATCCCTTCCCTTACGGCACGGTTCAGGTGTCCACAGAACAAGTGTGACATATACTACAACTTTCCTTTCCTGTGAACCAATTATTATTATTATTATTATTATTATTATTATTATTATTATTATTATTATTATTATTATTATTATTATTAAATGTTTTACCTTTTGAGTTTTCTTCATCAGTCAACTGCTTCATAACAGTTCTTGAAGCAATTTTCAATTATATTATATACTAGTAAAAACATGTTAACGAACGTCACGGGACCGGAAAAAAGTTCAAGTACTGCGCTAACGAAAAGATGGAAGCATGTAAAACGCCCAGTGCCACCAATCACCGTCCAAAACACCATGCAACTGTGATCGGTAGGCTGCTGATGTGCGGCGAAAAGCTGCCACCGCTGCGGTGTGGTGCAAAGCTCATGAAAGCGAAACCGAACCAAGTAGTCTGCCTATCATTGGAGACGAGGCTGTTCGTGTTTCATCACGCTTGCCGTTGAGCGCGTCAGAGGTGTGCAGTCAGGGCTCGTTACAAAGTTAGTCCTGCTTTTTTTTTTTTTTTTTTCAAAGGTCCATAATCAAAATGGCTTGAAAGTGATGCCACGAAACTTCTAAAGAAAAGCTTGCGTCCAAACTAACCATTGTATGCAGATGACAAATGAAAAGTTTCATGCTTCACAAAGGTTAAAGCGCAACGAAGTGACAAGTGATACTATATCATTGCATAATAAAACTAGTCAATAACTATTCCTAAGAAATTGCAGTTGTTTTTTATGTGTAACATGAAACTGCCTATGCCACCAAAGCTACAGAGCTGTATCTCCCCGCCAGTTTCTGTATGTTTTCGCAGCGCACTTGTTTTGATAATGTACACATCGTGTGCTCTATTGATCAGTTGTGTAAACAAGACTAATTCGGGTTATAAAATCTTGCTGAGGGTCACAGTTTGTGGCTCACCTCCACTTTGCACCAGCTGACGGGCGCACTTGGAGAAGCTGAATGTTGTCAGGAAAGAAAAAAATATTGAAACCGCACATTAGTAACAGCAATATTAAAAAATTTGTGGACATCAAGACACTTCTCAACACTGCCACGCTAGAATAACGATCTATTTGTTAATAACCGAATACTGCCTGCTTTGACAATTAAAAAATGAAGAAAATGGGTACCCCAGCAGATTGTCTAAAACAGCGAAATTCTGAAATCTTTCCCTGGTTTCTACAGGTTTCCCAGGACCCTTTTCGTGTAGAAAAATGAACTGCATGGCATTAGAAAATTGCAGCGAGCGATGTTGTGGTAGCAGTAACAGGTTTGTACAGAAACTACAGTCAACCCTTGTTAAAGCGAACAGGTAAAAATTATTGTTGGTGTGACATAGCTGAAATTTATAATATATAAAATTTAGTCATGACCATGACAACTATAACGCTTGCTCATGGGCTTCATACTTCACGAGAAGCATAACCGTTTTTAATCTCGGAGGTGTGCTGCTATTAAAAGAAGTGGTCATACTTTTTGTACATCGTAGCAACGGTTTATCAGTGTATTCTATCAGGCTTGAGAGTGCATCATGCTTTATATTTAACAAGTGACTTGTACAACTGATGCACACTTGAGCACTCCAGCGCAAGGGCTACGAATAAAAACTGTTTGAGTCACTTCAGCAAATCTGTGTGCGCTGCTGGAGGTTATGCCTCGAAGTGATTGAAGCCAGGACGTGGGCCCTAGTGTCCATAATATAAAATACAATAACTTTTATCCCAAAGGATTATGAGGACTTATATTAGGTACTTTGAGTTTCAGCTGTCGTACACTGTATAAATGCATTTTATGAGACCAGATTAATTTTTGTCGGCATAACTGTTAGGTGTAACGCAAAAGGCCGTAAGCATTAAGGCATGAGAGATTTCCCATCAAAAATACCAAATTCATTGCTCTCAATTTGCGAAATTTCAGTTCAGAAAATTAGGAGTACTAGCCAAACATGCTTACGTATGTGCTGACTTTGTACAAATAAAACTACCAGCTGCTAGACTACACTAGATACTGTTATCCTGTATCTTAATTCTGTTCTATGCGACTTCCTATGAAACATTTGACTTAAAGAAACAAGCTCTAGCACGTAGTACTGTGTGGCTGCATAAATATAGATGCCGTCAAAGATAAATGGATGCCGGCTTTGTCAAACAATTTCTTTAAATACAAAGCATAATGGTTGTTAATTTCTTAGTGCACTGTGTAGTTCGCGCAATAGATATTATAGTCTGCATATACCCATTCACGGATGCACGAAATGAGGGCAATGAAATGAATTTTTTCTGACATCGCCTCGTGTTTACTTTTGACGGCACCTTTACCTTCATCCCCAACCTCGCATGAATGAGACGAAATGCGTAATAGATACCGAAAAAAAAAAAAAAAATGCCGCTCACTTGGGTTCTTTAGCTCAAGCCAGCAGGGTCCCTTGATCTTCTGGTTGATCAAAAGGGCTTCCAGACTTGATGTGTTCATCCCAAAAGCAGCCCTGAAAGTCTTTCCAC
Organism: Amblyomma maculatum; assembly: GCF_055883805.1. Classification (NCBI taxonomy): domain Eukaryota; kingdom Metazoa; phylum Arthropoda; class Arachnida; order Ixodida; family Ixodidae; genus Amblyomma; species Amblyomma maculatum. The sequence goes on from NC_139345.1 coordinate 86,964,600, forward strand.
TGAGGTCACTTGGCAGCGCAGGGAAGCGGGCCTTGACATAAAAAGAAGAGGAAGCAAAGGCAAATGAGAATAAGAAAGCCAAGTCAGTTCTAGTGTCCATTACAGTTATATAGTAAATCAGTACGTACAGGATAGACGATCTCCAGGTATCTGGCTTCTGCTGGCACACCTTCTTTACCAAAAGCATAGAGTTTCGTGGTAACCTGCAGAAAAGGAACCGTGAGGGGCACAGAAAAATAACGACTTAAGTTTGGCAAACAGGTCCACAAAACACAGAGTTCCTCATGTCTTCACTTCACTTCGACACCGCAGGCAAGTAGCGCTTTCAAAGGTTGTTCCTGCCCTCACTGCATTCATTCTTTACAAAAAGAAGAAAAAGAAAGAAAAGAGTAGCAGGCATAAATTAGAGCTTTCCTTTTCAATGCCTTGCCTACTAGCTTCAATGCCTTTAAATAAAAAAGTTAAGAAAGGTGAACTACAAACAAGTCCTTCTTAGGTAATTTGTGACACCAATGATTCCAGCCCAATAAAAGCAATATGGTAGAAGAAACATAACTCTTTTAAATTGCATGAGCTTTTTTCCATCCATCCTTGTTCCCTCTCTCTAGTACGGAAATCTATTTCCATAAAAAAATGCAGTTGTATAGTACCTCCTTTTTAAAGTGTAGCATAAGTTCCCACCAGATGTTCCCCTCTGCTACTTATATTGCGTAAGGAAAGAAACAAGTGATCATCAATCTTGCAACAAAACAGCATCCTCAGACAAGCAAAAAATTGCTGCTACCGTCTGACAGATGTTGAAGAGCAAGAGTGTTAGCTTATGGTTTTTTTAGTGATTACAGCATCTGAGATTACAGCATGATTTGAACCATGACTATGTGTACGTTTGACATTTATTTATTCAAAAGTCTTAAACACACGATTGTGCCATTTTCTTTAAACACTGCAGTCGACATCGAGCAAAGCACCATCTATGGGTCATCAGAAGAACTTGGATTTCAATACTCCCTAATCTGTTATCATCCATCGTAACCTCATTTGGCATAGATCTCATTGAGACAAATCATTTGGTACCATCTGCATGTGTCTACGACCAGTGGTTCCCAAGGTACATATCCCAACTCCCAATGTGAACTTTGGGCCTAGGGTGACCGCCATCTTGGGTGGCAACCCACCATGATGAGCACTGCTTCGGACCTAGATAAATTCTAACTCAAGCCCTTGGTGGCGACGTGACAGACCCGGACAAACCGATGCGAAATTGCCAAACGTGAGAACAGCTAATGCCCTTAAAACCTTTAGTATTACATATATGTCAGTCATTGGTGGTGGCATGGCCCTGAAGATGATATCTGGCAATTAATTGGCCATCTCAATATTCATATAGTGTTGATTTTTAGAAGACACTCAGGAATACCTTCCATCTGCACTCATCCCCTTAGGCGATAATTTTTGTAGCGTGCGCTACACCTCTAAAGGCTTAAGGGGAGTCTCTTTTCTTGGTTTCATTTAGATCATGTGGAACCTCTGCGTTTGAATGGGTACAATGCAGCTATGAATATAACGAGAATTTGATTCCATGCGAAAACCAAAGCTTTGTGTAGACACGGCACTGTCTTTTACGGCCTTAATTTCCTTTAAGAGGCACTGGTTGAGGAAATGCATGCAACACTGTTTAATGCGGCGAAACCATTGTCAAAGCTTTTCTGCTATTCCATAGCGAATGGTTTGAAGCTCGTGCGTCTTCCCTTTAGCAGTCTTCCTAAGGCAGTTTGATTTCACAATACATGTGACATGGTTTGTGGCTTTAGCTTTTTCAGCCTAGCTGTCAACAGACACCAAGTCAGCGACTGCCTTGACTGCTGAGCTTCATGTTTTTTTTTTTTTCTTCAAGTAAGCTTGGCAATGGTGCCATGCGACTGGAACATATTTTCATAGCTCTTTTGCAATTTTGGCTTTAAGGACTATGCCAACCTCCTCTACAGCATCACACCCAATTCTCCGAGATATGCGGGAAATTTCTTTCATGTTTTCGATGGAGATTTGGCAATTAATGCTAAATACCTTTTAAACAGTAGTCGCCAAATGGCTTACATAATGAAGAACTTTGGCAACTCCCCAGAGGTATGTACATGTAGGGCAGAACTTCAAAATAATAATAATAATAATAAAAAAAAACGTCCATCCAAACTGTTAGAGCGCCTCTTAATCTATGAAATAATAGAGACGCTATAATAGAAGAGAGGCTTAGTGGAAGGAAGGAAGGAAGAGTAAGCGTAGTAAACAAGCTGCTACAAATACTGATACCAATCTAACTGCATTGACTTTCAACTTGCAATGCGCCATACGCTCAGCCGAAGCAACCAAACATAGCCGAGCGTAAAATTCAAGAACTTTCGAATACCTTTGGGTTTTCATGGGCTTTGAATATAAGATTTTAAAAATCGAGCGTTTTCAATGGTTTCAAGAACCACTACGAGCCTCGAACGCCATTACGAAAAGCGATTGCAAGATTTGACTCTGAACACAAAAACTCCTAGCAAATACCTTTGTCTTGAACTCTTCAATTCGATGCTTCTCGGCAATCTGAGTGAATTCGTCGTAGACATTCTTCATAATGGCCATTTCTTCTGCCCCTTCAGACGCCTTGAAGCAAGCAAAAGCAGCAACACAAAAGTTAGACCTCCGGTAGGTATTACAAAAATAAAAAATACCGTATATGCTCACGTGAGGGCCACATTTTTTCTTCCCCCAGCTTGGTGGGGGGTGGCCCTTACACAAGACAGGCAATTTTCTGTTCCAATTTTCCAGACCACAGCAGAGCTACAATTGCATTCCTTCTTTTATGCAGCAACATGCAATTCGTGGAAATTAACCATAGTACCTCAATCTTGAGGTGAAGTTACAGTCTGATGGTAACCCTGTAGAAAGGTTATACCCTTCACAATAAGCAATGACCGATTGATAGCGCCTTTAACGCGAAACATGCCAGGCCTAGCCACAGCATGCAAACGCCTAGTGGCAGAAACTTGTTAATAGCATGGATGCAATTAATTCTGGCCTTTGTGCAGCAGGGGATAGTTACAATGACTAGGGTGTGCGAATGCCGAATAGTAACACTCGAATCGAAAATCAAATTGAAGCAAGAAAATAACCCTAATACTGAATCGGATATCGAATATAGTTCAAGTATCAAACTTTGTTCAGCAGTGCCAAACATTCACGTCACGTGCATCCAAGGGACCTTCATTCGCCTTTCAAAAAACCAGGAAAAACGTTTGAATTATCCAGTGTTCTTAAAATGCGGTTGAGAACCGTTTGCCTCACAGTAATTTTACCTAGTTGCCGACCATTTTTTCGGACTCTGCGGGACCCGGAAAATGGCCCAAAAAATCTGTCAGCTTGAAAAAAAATCACTTTTCAGTGAAAAATCAGCTTTACAAATCACGAACATTGCCGCTCCTCACATTTCGTCTATATGTTGATAATAGCAAGCTCCAGCATAGAGCGATCTGCTACTGTGATTAGCTTCTGTGCACCACAAATGTGCATGTGCAATACGATACGGCAGACGCAGCTGCCACTGCACGCGCGCCAATTGGTGCCGACGCGGAAGGCCCGCTGGAAAGCATGCAATTCGCTCAAGGCAGCCACTGCACGTGCAGTGGTACCCCACAGAAGCAGATCGTGATAACTTGTAACCATTATAACCCGCCAATTAGAATAGCTTGGCCAATCTTGCTGTTGTCATCATGTCCATGCCACTTCACGACATACTGTGATGCAGCTGCAGGTCATGCACATGACGCAAACAAATGCATGTGCCGTGCGAAGCAATAAAATTTTGTTTCCATGTGAATACCTCGAGACGGAACTCACGGATGGGAAAAAAGCGAACGGAACGAGAGCCTCCGTAAATTCCTACACCCCTCCCCGCCCCAGCTTTCCCCCGGATGGGTGGCTGCGACAGACGGTGCTCAGGTTCCATTTTCACTTCTATTGCGCAATCTTTGTAGGCTACCGCAATGACAAGGCCGCACTGCTTACTGCTATTGCCTCAAATGGCAACCATGAACAGTGCCAAGCTAGTCCATCTGAATGACTGTTTCGCTTAGCTTTCATGGCTGTGCAAAGCCGGCTGTTTGTGACGATGCCCACTCGAGTCTGTGTTATGCCGAAAAACCGAGACTTTGGCCAAAAAACGATCGCCACAGTATTACTGGTGCCAAATTTGGACCAAAAAATCAATCTTTTGGACACCATAAAGTCCGAAATATCCGTCGTGAAATGTACATGTGGCTATGGGGCCCGTGACGGTTCCTGAACGGAGTCCGAGATATCGCACAAGTACAGATATTGCAGTCCAAAAAATCGGCCAGCTACTATAATTACTGCTTGCAATATGGACGTCTATACATTTGAGATGAAAACTAAGCGACAGCGACAACATTTCGCGATTTCATATTTCACTTTGCGCGCACTAATGAGAATGTTGGGAACGCCGGCAAGAACTGTCAATGCGATGCAGTAGCAGTGGTGAAGACCAGTGAAGCACACTCCTAAACGGAGCGTCTGGAAAATGCGCGCGCCCAATGGCAACGGTATGAATTTGCGAGAATCGAAACTGAAACTATGCTGCTGAAGTATATTTCTGCTATCGGGGATTTCTGATCATTGTTGCACCTGTTATACACCTAAGGTGCGTGGGAACCAAGTAGTTCATGTTCAGGGAGGTCTGTTTAGACTATTGCTGGCTTTGCAAGTTGCGCCTCAATGTGATTCTCCGTCCGTATTAGCAAGCGCCCGACGCCACAAATTTACAGAGCCATTGGTCGGGACTGCACAACTTGTTTGAATTGTTCGAATTGCAGACTTAATAGGGGTTGAACTAATGAGATTTTACTATATTTACGAATATTCGGTTATCTGAATCCATTAATTCAACACCAAGGTAGAACTGAAACCGAAACTGAAGCTAGATGTTCCTGAACACTGTAATAGTAACACTGTGTATAGTAGTTGAACACTGTGAGGAAAGCTGTGCCCTTGGCTGCATCGCTACAGAAAGCTATGCTCCTCTTCGATACTAGGGTGATTGCCTTTAGTATTTGAGAGCAGTGTTCTCAATCATATCATCTCACTAGAGTCGAAAGCCTTCCAGCATTCCTTGACACACAGAAGAATTAAATTGTGTGCCATTACAACAATCAATATAAGACCCAGTCCAATGCATGAGAGAAGGGATACTCACAGATTCTTTGGGCAGCAAGAACAATCGTCTGGGAATGTTGCGAACCGTTACACAGCAACTAACATGAGTTTCAGAATTTGCAATCTTTATTTTTCCAAACACGTGAACAGTGCCTGAAAAAAAGAAAAAAAGAAAAAAAGAAAAGAAAGGGTGTTAGTGTGCAACAGGAAATGGAATGCAAAAATCTCTTTACAAAAACATGCATGTGAAAAGTCTGTTATTCAATTGCCTTCGATACCGGCTTTACAATTCCTCTTGCCATAATCAACATAACATCGACCACTCTCACTGTCAAAAAAAAAAAAAAAAAGTAATGTAGAGAAAAGAGCGAAGAAAAGGAAATGAAAACTGCGGCAATGATCCAATACCCTAATATAGTTCTTTAGCGGTAAAGTCGCTATGCCAGCGCCTATCCAGACTGAAGAGGGACTACAAGGAGCAGTTGTGATCCAAGCAGCTCTAGAAAAATACAGTATGCACAATATTAATAATATAAGTCTAACTGAGCTGTAAAAAACATTCATGTCCAGAGCCCACGAAATCACCACGCACATGTGTGGAAAACACCTTTCTGCAGACCTGTTTTCAGCAGAGAGGACTAATTCAAGGATGCATACCACTACTTGCTTGCTGATGAATTGCACTAAGCTACAACTGGTGACTATGCTTCGATGATGTGCACCCCACAGCCCACTGCTCACAGAACTTACTGAGTGAATGGCTGTTCTTTGCAACATAGGGCAACGCTTACACATACTACACAGGCATCTTCGAGTGAGATACGAGTCGAATGGCATTTGGGCTCGATACACTCCCGCAGTGCAACACGACAGTTTGCAAATGCATTCGAAAGCTTCAGTAATCACTCACAGTATTGCAATGATGCTGCTGCATCGAGTTTCGCTTCTGTACATTAGCTTGTTTTTATTGTGCACAATGTACAACGACGCGATAATAGTCACAACCCCGGTCACACTTGATCGACAACAATACCAGCGAGTCCAACAGCCCCATATTAATGTAGCACGACACATTTTTCAGTCCAACGACACTGGCGCGGCCATCCTTCATGTCTTCGGCAGATAGGTGGCTTCACAAAAATTTCACGTTGATGAGACGACACCGTGACAATATCTACGCTTTTATCTAAATTATTCGTATCAAAATTGAGCAAACCGAGCCGCTACACTCCCCATTTGCACACTTGAACATGTACCAGTGATGAACACTTGTTCAACGACTGCATTTTAGTTGACAGTAACCTCCTCCCTCGTGAGTAGCCTAGTGAGTATGCAGGGCTCGCGGTTTCAGCAATGGACAGATCGATCTGAACCAAGTTTTAGTGAATGCAAATGGCCACTGAGCATAGTTTTGGCAATAGTGTTCTGAAATTGACTATCGCTTACATCACAGGATGAGTGCACAATGAATGGAAAGCATTGATGCCACCCAGACTGCCGAGCAATCTGCTTTAGCTAGGTGGGCAGCAGCAGTTCTAGCCACCACTTTGTGAATAGTTGCTGCACATACATCTGGCTGCACTAACTTATATATCTAGTATCGGTCACGTTAAGAAAAGCAGGAACAATGAGCAAGAAGCGTTGGAAGTATGTAATGTCACCAACCCAACTGCAAAGAGTTTTAATTCTTAGGTGGGCCATTGCACAGTGCTTCGTACAGAGCTGTTGCATTGAGTAAACAAGTAATATAGTAAGAACAGTACGAAAAAGAAGATATTATTTTATAACAGCACAGCAAAACTTGTGCTTTATGCCACGTAAACGAGCACTGGTTGTCTGTTATATGCAGCTATGTAAACAAGCCAACTGGAGTGCCTTCGTCATCATCGGCGTATTAATGTGAAATTTTTGCACTCACGCGGTAAGTGCCAAGCTGTGTAATATCATCTTCAAGCACTCATTTAGCAAGTACACGAGCTATTCACTATGCAAGCATCACAAGAAAGTGAGCAGCAGATATTGAAATCAACAGCCACAGAGCCAAAGCAGTTGCGCAGCGCGGCTGAAGCGATGGCGACCTGCTAATGCGTTTGCGTTTAAAAAGGCATTCCAAAATCTTGCATGCCTTCACGTAACTCATTTGACTTGACTGACATTTCAGCCAAATGCCTTCGAAAAAGTTCATGTAGGAGCGCAAGTTCAGCATTCGAGTTAAATGACATTCGATTCAAAGGTGTCCAAAAAACCTGCGTAACAAGGGTATGGTCAAGGATGTGGTCGCAGCTTTAATGTTCTGCTTCCTGTATACAATGCACACTGGCCAGGGGCATTTCTGAATTCACATCATCCTCAAATTTGTATCGCGTGGCACCGTATCATTTGAGGCGCTACTCTACTTATTAAAAAGAAGCAAGGGAAGAGAAGTCTGCTTGCATACCCTAATCTTATTCATTTCTAAAATTTTTCCTCGTCAAGCATTTTATTCTTGTCAGTGTAGTCATGCATTTAGACAAGAGCAGTAAAGCATAAATTAGCTGTTGTCACTTGTCTCAGCAAAAATGATTAAGATAAAATCAATTGGACTAATGCAGGCAAAACAGAATAGCACTTTTCCTTTTGCAAATCTATCACACTTCCAATTTAATTCGTAATCACTTATTTTATTAATTCCTGCAAGATATTTTTGGTCTTTCTCATTTTTGCCGAGTAATTCTTGTGTGACCTCTTCGCTCTTTCCGCAAGTAGAGAGGGTGATTTTCCTCGCCCTGCACCTGCCTCTTGCACACCTGCCGTCTTTCAGATTTTTTGTAAAATGTACAAATTTCAACTCATCTAACAACGTTCCGAATCTTGCCTCAAATTTTAAAGAAACAGTCCTAATTACATAAAAAGATTGTAATTCGTCATTCAGCATTTTGTGCTGGCCTGGCTTCCTTTTTCTCGTATCTAACTGCTGTGTCTAATGCAGTGCAATTCTAGTGTTTAAAGATTCACAGTGCGATAGCATGCCTGAAGCTTCGACGGAGAGCTTCCATTTCTTAAAACCATGCAGTTCGAAATTAGTGTGTTCCACGCTGCCAAAGAAAAGGGGAAAGTTTGGTTTATGCACTCTGTGTACTTGTAATGTAAACTTTTGCACGATTCCAATACTGACATCAAGGACCACATCATTTGGCAAGAATGCAAGGGTTTCCAGATGGTGAAATGACACGAGAGTGAAACATGCTTCTAGTATCCGTACTCAAAGAAGCCTTTTGCTAAGTTAGCCACAGCTACCACCTTATTCACGTTTTCACAACCACGAGTGAAATTTAACTGTCTTGCTGGAGGTTTGTAAGCAAAGCTCAGCTGGGCCCAAATTTATTCTTGCGGTGGTCTTGCAAATATAGATCACTTCTAACTTTGAAACACATAGTATGCTAACAACCACTCCCTCACTGCCTGAGAGTTTTAACTATTTTAATGTCTTCAGGTTTGCAGATATGCATTGCAGCCATGGCAGCTGGAGGCTGCACACAAACATTCTCAACCCTGCACAGTTCTCACCTTCATGGCTTTTTCATAATGGTATTGCATTAAACAAATTTTTCTTTTCTTTTTTACTTATTCGCTTTTGTGAATAAGATGCGAAAAGACAAGAAAAAAAAAAACTGAAGGTCCATTATCCTTTTATGAAATATAAACATGGAATAACTAGGGTTTTTAAAATTTTACATTACAAAGACGGTAAAAGTAACTGACAGCACAGATCGAATGCAAATGCACAGTCAATTTTCAAACCTGTAATCCGTAAACTATTACAGCCTGGATACCAGCATATCGCAACAATAACACCAAGTGCACGTCCCAAAATTTTGAAGGCATTCATTGGCATACCAGGGTTTTTGAAGTAGTCCTCGAAGGCATCCAGCCAGAAGAAGTTGATCACAGTTTCACCATCTTCATTTTGCATAGTTGGTAGGTCATCCAAGGAAACCTCAGCAGTTGGCACAGCTTCCTCCACATGCACACCATTCCACTGCGGGAAGCTGGAAATAAGGCAGGCAGAACTTGCATTTGGCATTTTTGGTTATGGCCGCATGCTATTTATACAAAGCTTCCTCTCTTTCTACTGATACAGTTGAGCCCGGATTACTCAACCGGGATATTCTAAACTGCTGATTATATATTAGCACACAGATTACCCCATTTGAAAATGCTGCTTAAAAATGTAGAAGAGTCATGTGGTTAACTGACCTCTAAGTTCGTCAATTGTTTGAAATTCTCTGAATTTGTTGCAATACTCTGACAACCAAAGCGAGACCTCAGGTGACCGCAGCGAAGCCGTGAAGAGGCGTAGCTACAGTCTCTTCATAAAAATATCAGCCTGCCATGACGTTTGAATTCATGTTACCTCAACACTACGGGCAGGAGTTGCCAACTCGGGTCGTTCTTTTCACATGGAAGGGTGATATCAGAATCAGCCTGCCAGAACCATTTGAATTCTTGTTACCCCTACGACACGCAGGCCCGTACATATGGCTTGGTTGAAGCGTGACTTTATATGTAGGCTGGTAACTTACGCTCTCGAGTCATACCCTTAAAGAATGAGCTTAAGTGTCCCCAATAATGTAGCACCTTGCACTGATAGGGAGTGATAGGGGAATATGTAGCAGGCAAAAGAAGCTTCCACCGTTGCTTTCACAATTCAACTAGGGTTAGCCAGAGCTAAACCACAACTAATTTTTTCATCATAGTTTTTCTCTCTCTCTCTCCTTCCAGCATCCAATAATGTGGTAAATTGCAACTTGAAAGAAATGAAAAGCAACAAAGGAAATTTAGTTCAATGTTTAAAATCTGTGCATAGTTTTCTTTTCGATTTTTTTTTTCTTTTTGCAATTGACGCACTCAGGATTACCTAGTGGACCAGCAAGTTTGCAGCTTCTAAAGGACTCTCAAAGTGAAGACAGAAGCAATACAAAACTGTTGCTTCCATTGATGAGGGCACAAATTAGTCAACCTTTCCTTTTTGTAAAATCACTACTAAAATAATGCAAGCTATGAGTTGCAGCAAAAATTAAAAATAAATAGTCACCTGTTTTCTTCTTTCTTAACGTCATGCTTGAGGCTAGCTTTTGATTCTTCTTTGGTGCCAATTTTGGACCCTGTCTTTGTCGCTTCACTTTCAAACTCTGCCCGGAAGTCGTCATCATCCTCATCAGCAAGGCATAACAAGTCTTCATCTGTTGGATACCCTGGAAGAAAAGACAATAAAATGCCAGCAACAGCTTAGCACACAATTCACAAACAGTTGGTAAACAAATTGCCTTGGTTCTTAGTAGGTTCAGAGTATGTTTTCTTTGTGTCTAAACCATTGTATTATGTACGGTGCAGAGTAACGGACACATTTAACAGCCGAAACAAGACAAAAATGAAAACACACTGAGCCAGGAACTGCACAAGAAAACGATACAATTTTAACTGGTTGGTTGGTTGGTTGGTTTGTGGGGTTTAACGTCCCAAAGCAACTGAGGCTATGAGAGACGCTGTAGTGGAGGACTCCGGAAATTTGGCCCACCTGGGGTTCTTTAACGTGCACTGACATCGCACAGCACACGGGCGCCTTGCTTTTCGCCTCCATCGAAAAGCTGCCGCCGAGGCCGGGATTCGAGCCCGCGTCCTTGTGAACAGTAGCTGTTCACATTTTATCGTCTAAACCACAACTAATTTTTTCATCATAGTTTTTCTCTCTCTCTCGCCTTCCAGCATCCAATAATGTGGTAAATTGCAACTTGAAAGAAATGAAAAGCAACAAAGGAAATTTAGTTCAATGTTTAAAATCTGTGCATAGTTTTCTTTTCGTCTTTTTTTAAATTTTATCGTACAAATTACTGTGAGCCTGTGCAAACAAATCGGTGATTGAACAATCTTATACCACAGTGTATTTATAAAGAACTGCCTACAGCTAGGTAGATGCAGAATGGCATATATTTCGAAAAAGCCTCTGGTGGTCAATCTTACAATATCTCAAAAAAGCAAATGCACCGTGACAATCAGCACGCTCTCTTAAGCAGAGAAGCAGGTTCTGATGTGGTGATTGAAACAATACAGTAAAATCTCAACATGAATGGGGTCGTGAAAAATATTAAAAAAAAAAATCACGAAAAATATACTTATGCAAATCTGTTCACAGCTAATAAAATTACCTTACCAATACTTTACACTGATGCTTTGCAGTTGCTGTGTCTACGGCATCGGAACACCTGAATTTTTGTGTGTTGTGTACAATGCACTTCAACCAGACAATTTTATGAATTCGTATAATGCTAAACTTTGCGTCATCTGCACTCATCTCATTGAGATTCATAGTAAATCTAGAATGAACAGTGAAAAAGCTGTCAAAGTTTTGTTTCTTCTTTTCACATCTGTCTAGCTTGAGTTGGAAAAATAAATGCAGGCAATCAACATAACATGGCCAGCATGCAATTTCACCAAACTGCGGCGGGTTGAACTGCCAATCCTGGCTACACAGGCCCAGACATCCAGCGAAATTTAATCATTTCAACTCCCGTTAATTCAAACCAGGTTCCAGCAGACGCTCATGTATTTAAGTGTACGGTATCAGACACTCATTTCAGACATAGGTAGAATTTATTTGGGTTTAAGTGTATATAGGCTACTAAGCCCATCGTGAGTCAAACGCAAGGTTTAGTGTGTTACGTGTAGGAGACATCTATCGAAATAGTTTTAAATTACTATAAGAGGTTTAAAAAGTTTGCTTCCTTTACGAATGACAGAACATATGACGTACCTACTGACCAGTGAATCTTGTCCTATGAGCAGGCGGGGATGAAAAGGAATGTGTCCATCGAAGTGGTGTGGGAAGTGTTTTTTTTTTTTCTCAATTTGTCAAGTTTCATGCATGAGTACAAAATATGTATTACTGTCATCTCTTCACACAATCCGCATGCACTTTTCCTGTTTTGCTAGAACAAAGCTGCGTGTAAGGCGTGTGTGTCCGATGCGCAAGCGACGTAAAATGACTTCAACGAAATATTCTTAGTGAGAGCATTACTTCCATTCTCCTATTGTGATTTTATGAGGTATTGCTTATTTTTTGCTTCAGTGTTCCATTCCAACAGTCATTTTTCTCTCGCCTTTAGTGTGCTAGCTTCAGAATGTCCTTGTAGAGAATGCATACTTTATTTCTCGGTGCTGTGCTTGTGCAGCACACATATCTGCTTTTTTGTTTCCTTTAATTCCGACATGACTTGGAACCTACTACAATTTTATGCTGTGTCCCTGTGTTGCGGATTTTGTATGTTATGCAAGACATCGCCTATCAATGGTATAACTGCATTTCTAGGATAAAGGGCAGTGCAGCAGTCATGTCGAGATACATGATCCGCCAAACCAGCAATCATCCATACAGAAATTAGGTATGGTTTAACAGCATAATTGATACGGACAGGCAGGGTAGAAGTGAGATAACATGGGGCTGTTCTACATTGCCTGTAAGTGTTAATCACGCTGTCTAATTTGCACCCAAACAAACTCGCCCAGTTCTCTGTCCTCCAGATCCATATAGACCTCCTCAAACCTGAATTACATGGAGCAGTGTTGCCCACCTACGTCGGCTGTGCTTGCTACGGCAAGCGCAACAACAATCGAATGTCTCCCATTGCTGAAGCATAAAAATTCATGCCATCCACTTTGTTTCGTTGCACTGTTTCAGATGATGTTTCATCTTTTAGTTTTTTTGGGGGGGAAAGGATCTTGCTGTTCTAGTGACTACACATATTTCTCCCTCTTGTATCCATGTGCTTATCACTGCTTATCAAGAGGAGTTTTCAGCACTTTTTATTTAGGGCCACTTGAGAGTTCAAACCAGATAATTGAAACATTCTTCTTTGTTCCCTGAAAGTCAAAATGAAGATACCTTACGATATACGAAGTACTGCTTATACCGAACTAGAATTTCCCCTTGAAATTCCCATGTAAAAGTACCCCAGTGCCATTTGCGTTTGTCAAACTCCCACTCAGCGGAACATTCCATGTAATTAAAATGTGCCCTTGCAAACGACAGTTCTCCGAACGGCCTTCTCGCAATCACTTTTCGTGTGCAAAACCACGCTGACTGCACATCCTTAGGCAGCTGCTGGCAGTACAAGCACTGTAAAACTGTGCAATGAGGTGAACATGGTATGCTCCTAAGGATGGCTTTCAGTGTAGTGTGCTTATTTTTGATGTAATACTGCTGTCATCAGGTATCCTGAGCACCATTTGTCAGGCAATCAGGGGTAGGAGAACCAAAACAGGTTATGGATGAGCTTTTCGAGCAAGAAAATAGGCAATTTGCAGCAGCTATGAAGCAGAAATGTAATAATTTTGCAGCAGCAATATCAGCATATTAGAGGAACTTGACAGCATGTGGTCAAATTTATTAAAATCGTAAAAGCCTCTCCTAATCTCATCGCAATGTGATGTAGAAATGATACCCGATTATAAATGGTCCTGTCGCGTTTTGAGGATATTTCACTACATGGACTGTGAACGGCGCTTGACCAGTGACAGCTTCAGTGTACCGGAAGAAGCACTGTGATGTAAGCCAGAGGAATGTGCGTAAGTATTAGAACGTGTGAGACCACTTTCAAGTAAAATGAAATACTAGTGACGTGTCAAGCAGCGTTCGAAATGGCAAGACTGGTAGCAGCCGCGGGAGGGCGCGATGTTAAGGTCTGATGCCACATTTACACGTGTTGGGTCATACTCCTAATATGAATCAACATGGGTCAAACTAACAATATTTTACAAAACTTGTGTAGCATTAAAGCAGTCGCCATGAAGCAACCGCAGCAGTGCATGCGTATGTGCCTTGTCTGTTGTGCAATGTTCTTAAGATGTGTTCCGCGGATGCCGCGTCTCTGAAGCATGGTACAGTGAGTGAAAATGATCGCAGCACTGACCCTCGTTAATAGCACTCTGGCCACATTACAATGTGCCGTGCTGCATCACATCTCAATTACTGGTGCTGCCGCAACGCCTCTTCATGCCGTTAAAGCATTGCTTTCTTTCCTAGCTAGGTTTACCGCACACGACAATTTTACCAAAGATGAGCCAGCCAACTGGTGCGACGCCATTTGGAATATGCATGAGCTCAGATGCAAAATATCTCGTCATTTCCAAATATTCACACTGATCGAGTAAGTACATTAAGTGCGGTGCAAATGGAATATCAAGAGCTATCGCAAAGCCTTTTGAATGCTCTGACACATCTGAAAGTGGCGACATGTGGGTGAAAAAGAAATTACAAGACACTTTGACGGCTAAAGTGGTGAAAGTCGGAAGCCTGAGAGCCGCATTGTGCTACGCATTTGTTACAAATGTGGCGGTGAATGATGCTTCGAGCAAAGAGGGATCGGACGCCCGGTGGGGTCAGCTTTGTATATGCATGTATCGCCTTGTGACGTCATAACCTGTCATGACGGTACATCGCGCATTCCTTGTCGAGCACAACAAGCATTTCATTGAACACGTCAAAATTCACCGCCGTTCTATAATTCGTCTACAAGAAAGGAAAGGCGCAGTATCTGTCACTCGCGGAATCCCGCTATCATTCTCACTGTAGACAAGGGGAATTGTGAAGAGCGTGTCACGATCCGGGGCATGGTGCAATGGTAATGCGCTGGGCTGGGGATCCAAAGGATGGAGGTTCGATTCCCCGATGGAAAACAAGGTTTATTAATTTCTTTTAATCATAGCCGCCACAAAAGCGTGACTTTCGCTGACGACAGCAATGAGCCATCAAAGGCTTTCGCCTTAAAAGTCATGTCGTGCTTGCCTGTCGTTTTTGGTGCAAGCCGGCGCAATTTTGGTCAATTTAATGCTTTTGGCGCAGCAAGGTGCAGGAAACTGTATCTGTGTCAGAATAGCACAATTGGCACAGCTGTCCCAACCCTGTGCAGTTATGCCAGCCATGCTAGCCCAAGGCTTGTAGCAGCTTCTGGTTGGCCTCTTTTGCTGCTGAAAGCAACACAGAAATCAACTGCACCCTAATCTTAATTAGGATATTATATAAAGTTTATAGTGTACCGGCAATAAAATTAGTCCATTTATGATTGGCGTTGGCTTCTCCCAAAATGCCATCTGCTGTGGCTTTGAAAACTATCATGCTATCTCCTTGGAGTTCCTATATACATCCGAGACTGATTTTACAGAAAATGGCCCAATCTAGGTGTCTTATTTACCTTCATGCTTGACTGCTGCATCAGCGGGGGAAGCACCGTCGATGTCTGGGCTGTCATTCATGATGTCTTCAGTACAGAACTCATCTATGTCCACAGGCTCCTCTTTGATCTGTGGTCGTGGCTTCAGTTCAGTGTAACGGGGGCTGTCCAGACGATCGTAATCAATGACACGAGGCTTCATGACTTCTCTCATGGGTTGACTCTTAAAGCTCTTCTTGACGAATGGATTCAATGGTGACCTGGTCAGTTTTAAGTAAAATGGTCAAGGCCACAGTAACCAAAAGCATGAATAGGCAACTCATTTATTACCCTGATTTGGCATTAAAAGGTGAAGGTACTATTATATTAGGTATCAGGTATTAAGTTTTAATCAACAAACACTAAGAATGGTTATTTTTACCATCCGGCCATACCAAACATTTAAGTCCGCAGCATTTCGAGCCGACCATAAGTGCATTCCATAAGAAACAAATCTACTGCCTTCCTCTTTCATTTCAAAACACATTGAGAATTTTGATGAGCTTCAGAAAAAAAAAAATGGCAGCAGAAAAGGACATGGTAGAAAGAGAAATGTATCCAGTGAGCAGTAAAGGGAAGCCACATCACCAAGACAACCTCAAGCTCTTGTTACTCCAAGAGCACCCGAGTAAGAACAGCAAACCTCTACCTTGAAGATGAAACTTCAGCAACTCTGTCTTTCGGCCTGAAGGAATGAGCTGCAAGCGAAGATTCTGCTCGACTTGTGCTTGTTACAGAGTTGAAAATGCTGTTCACGAGCTCATCATCGTTCACAGTGACGTCTTTCTGAAAATGATGTGCAGCGAAAACTTATGATGACGTAACACTGCAGGAAATGATTACCCTTTGTGACACAGCAAGCAGTTTTGCAAGCAACACACTTCATCGATTGAAAAACGACACTTCTGGTCATGAACTGAATCCAGCAAGTATCCCACACTAACAGAAAAGAAATATCCAAGGAAACTTTTGTTTACTGACATTAATTGTTTCCAGCTTCTTCTCAATCAAATAAATGAAGACATGATAACCTACACCATATGCATGAAATTTTTTTTTGTCCAAATTATAGCAGCATTTACATATGCTGAAAAAAAGTGTGGGATGCTAAAGCATCTTGAACAGTTGATACAACAGCACTGCTATATGAAAATTATGCACTTTTGGTTAGTAATGCCTTATTAATTAGTAGGGCTAAGCAGAAGTGCTACTTAGTAGAGTGCAGCAGTGGAAGTCAGTATACAGTAGTGCTAACTAGTGGCCTTAACTTCAGCTAAGTGTTGCGGCAATGTAATGTGCAGGCGCTGTCTGCTCTAAGTTATGAGATAGTTGCATAAGGCCTCAAAGTAATTGCATTAGATGAACACTCTAGATTTGTTAGAGGTGTAGAGGTAGTGTGCCCAGCTTGCAACTGAAAGGGCTGCAATTTTATTTCCCCTTGACTATGTTTTTCTTCTGGAAGAGCGTTTTCTTTCTAAGGAGGCTGCTAATGATAGCGGTTAAATATAATGTCGCCACCTATAACATCATCACTGTATCGACCAATAAGAAAATTTTATTGTCAATCATAGGCTGTCAGCCGGTGTGCACTCTAGTGCTATCGTGTTCAAGTGGAGTGCCCGGTCAGGTTTTGCGAGAAAATGCTGAGATCAACAGAGGTGGATGGGAATTGGACATGAAATGTTTTGTTTTTTGTTTATGCCAGCTACAGAACAAGCACACAAAATTCACCATAAGCCAATGGGTGCAGCTGATGGAAAATGCAGTTGCAGGATTACGCCTACCTGTCCCTCAGCACCTAATGTACTGATCAGGCATTCACGATGTACAGAAATCGTGTGAGGCTTTCATAGCTTATATTAAAAAAGTGGCAATAAGAAATCATTAAATTTAAAGCACTGCAAGAAATATTAATGAGGACGACAATGAAACCACATCAGACTAAAAACCAAAGATGAAATAGATGTAGTTCCATAAAGGAGGGCCAAAGTTCTTGGTAGCACCTGTTCATGTCTCCTGTGTACCACAAAACAAAAGGCACAAAAGATGAGCCGTTCCTTTGATTAGTGAGACACACTGCCCTCTGCCCCTTGTGTGCATGCATATGAGCACAGACACAAGTCATGTGGTCTCTGTACATCCTTGTCATGCTTGTATATATTTTTTTTTTCCCTGCTTTAAATTCTACAACGATTAAGCACCTTGTCTACATTAGGATATTAATTGGTAATAAAGACACTTTCACAAACTACAGTAGACTTTCCTGATGCAACATTAACATCTCAGATGCTGCAGAGAATGACTGAAACATAAATTGCACAATTAATACCCCTGCCAAATTGGCACTTTCAATCCTTAATAAGTCAATGCTCATTGAACTCTCCTACCAGTAAACACAAAGATGCCATTGTAAAGCGATGAAATTAGGAGACGCCTGCTTCTGGGAAAGAGAGCCATGGTTAGCCTTGACAGCCTAGTATAGAGCAGAGACATTAGTCTGCCAACAAAGATTCGTATAACTTGTGCTATGGTCTTTCCAGTTGTGATGTATGGATGCGAGAGTTGGACGGTGAAGAAGGCTGACCGCCGAAGAATTGACGCGTTTGAATTGTGGTGCTGGCGGAGAATCTTGAGAGTTCCTTGGACTGCCAGAAGATCAAATCAGTCGATATTGTCGACCATAAACCCTGAATGCTCATTGGAGGGTCAAATTCTAAAGTTAAAGCTCAGCTACTTTGGTCATCTGATGAGAAGAGAGGAGTCGCTTGAGAAAGATTTGATGTTGGGAAAGGTTGAGGGTCGCCGGAGAAGGGGTAGGCAGCGAACGCGATGGTTAGATGGCATCCTCGAGGCACTGCAGATGAAGTTATGTGATGTTAGGAAGATAGTGAGAGACCGGAAAGCGTGGCGTGACATGGTCCATAGGGTCACGAAGAGTCGGACACAACTGAACTGAACTGAACCGATAAACAGAAAGATGCCATTGAAAAGTTTGTCAGCTAATGTTACTAATGTCTGACAAAAGTATGTCAACAGACGAAATGAGGTGTGATGAAACTGCAATTTCCACAGCAGCACAACCAACACAATGAGGGCCAATCCTCAATGAGCATTGAAAGTGTGCTTATAGCACTGGGCACTTCAATTGCACTTGAAAACTTTGATGCAGACTGAGTTCAATTCGGATCAAAGTGCATAAGTTTAAAATTTGCTCTTAATGCCAAATTCTATCTATAATCAGCTGTATGCTGCTCTGTCTGAAAGGTTAAAGGATTGTGAGAATAAGATTTTGTTCACATTAGACAAGTCATTTTCTTCCTGGAGTTTAGACAATGTTATGTCGGACCAGCAACATAGTAAACACCACAACAAGACATCTGATTTTCAACTGAAAGGAAAAGAGAAACAAAATACCTCAGATTTTTTTTTCGGCTGCTGTGCACTGAACATGGCTGCAATAGTGCCAGGTTTTTCTCCAGGCTTCTTTGCATTGGGGGGTCTGTATAGGTTCTTGGTGGCATTTTTCGCTTGACGATAAAAAAAAAAAAAAAAAAAAAAAGCAGTATTCTTTCATGATTCTAATGCAACAGCTAGCATAAAACGTAGAGAGGTTTGTATGCAGCATTACCTTTCTTAGGCGCCTCGTATTCCTCTTCTCCGATGTCATCGTCAAATATTTCTCTTCCATCTTCCACATAACCAGTCCCATCTGTAAAAGAAATCGTGATCAACTGATACCGGTTCGCAGCCAACAGCTGATCTGCTTTCTTATGTACGCACAATGAATCCACATCTTAATGCATAAATTCAATTAAGCTATGTGATTGCAATATGTACACCATTACAGTGCGAACGTGAACGAGTCGGAGGTTTCCGCAACACATAGCGCACTGAGGAGAACAAGGTACCGTCGTCAACGATCCAGTCCTTCTCTTGACGCTCCTGTACGAGACGGGAGTACTCATTCTCGTCCACTTCTTCATATACCGAAGTCTCCTCTTTTAGCTGCAACAGGAAGTAGCAAAAAAAGTCACAGGTAGAAAAATGCCCCATTGAATACAGCTGAAAACTGAACATCTAACATTCTGATTAGATACACTGAAGATCCTACCTCGTATTTGCTCCGAGTTCCTTGCTTGACTTGCTTGAGCCTCTCGAGAGCAGCAAACCTACCGGCTTTATCGGGTCTATTCCGTTTAGCTCTGCTTTTGACAAGTGAGTCTGAAACAAGACACAACTTGTATTTTGTGTAAATAACGTGCGAGAATTAGTTACTCACCCGAGTCATCATCCATGACTCCCGCAGAACTCGCGCTAATGAACCGAAGTCCGCCGGCGAGAAAGCGTAAAATTTGGCGCGAAATAATGCAAACAGGAACCCAATACTCGTCTAACGTCAGTAAGCTGCATGATAAAACGCATCAACTTCAAGTACTTCCAAGCTTTTAAAAACATTTTGTAACATTGACAAATTTATATTTAAATAAATATAATCTTTAAAACATAAATATTGTTATTTTTAAATTAAAAAGTTGCTACTTTTCAAGTACTTGTAGCTTGTAGTTTTAGTAGCGCCGCGATGCATGAAACCTTTACAGATAAAGGAGCATCTCTATTCGACGACGAAGTGCGAAAACGGTCACGTGACAAATTTGTTTGGAACGTCTGCGACAGCCGATTCTTTTCCTCCGGGTATTTTTACTTGGACATAAAATAATCACGCGTTTGCGTCTTGGCGCACTCCGCATGTTGCTCGCGTAGCCACTTTCGTAAGTTTAAGTGCATCCTATTTACGAACTTCATTTGCTATTGCTTGTGTTACCGGCGATGCGTTCATAACCGCTCTGCGTGTGCCAGCCTCCGCACTCTGCTGTGCTTTATTTACTCAGTTTAGAAGAATCTCTGTTATCAGAGCGTTGGGAGCGGTCGCATATTTTAATTCACTAGAGCGCACGACGTTGACCTTGGTGTAGCGATGCATTCCTGGCGGTGAGTCATCGGCTTCTATTGGCGTCGAAAGAAGGACGAGGTCAGTGCAAGTGGCCGTGCATGAATGAATGAAAGTTTTCCTTGGAGTTCGGGCATTCGTCGCACGTTGCTTGGTATCAAATTGGCAAAGTGTTGATGTTGTGTGTTGGTCCTGCTGTCCCCTTTCATCGTCAAGGAGCAACCGGATCCTGCAATAAATTGCGATACTCGAGCCCTGCGTACAGTACGTATTGCACAGCTTTTTCAGGGCCGCGATTCCTCAGACTTATTGCTGCATATGACAGCTGAGGAACATCTGTCAATTGCCCGAGTTCCTTTTGGCTGACTTGGCTTTCCTGCAGATGTGCAATAGTATGCGGACGTGTGCCGTTGCGCAATCGCACGGTTCGACACGTCGCGATCCTGCAGGGCCTGGCAAGACGCGTGAGCGAGAGAAAGCGCGCGTATGCTAACCTAGCGGGCCCAATTGAGAGAGTTGGCAGGCGAACAACGCGCTTTTGCGCCGGCGCTGTGACGCGTCTGGGTCGTTCGAGTGTCTCGGTCTCGCACTATTGGTTGCAGCTTTCTTGCGAGTTACCCCTCGATCGTTGAACTTTGCTCATCGTTTTCCACACTCGTGCGTAAAGAGCTACTTGCAGCCGTCACCGGACTACAAGGGCAGAAACTTCTCGGAGTGCCCCGTTGCAAGAGGGATAACTTCTCCTCTCCTTATCTGAGCTTTCAAATTGAGTATGAAGCACGCAACTTCCGAGGACAGATAAGATTAAGTCGAGGGTTCTTGTGGTGTTTTCCGCTGAGCTTGTTGCAGCTTGACTCAGAACTTAGTCTGTGGTGGACACACGTGCTGTAAAGATGGGTAGGCTGCATATGTCTTTCTTGGTATAAAAACGCGTTTATTGATATATTAATTGCGAATTCATTCTGATGGCATTGTAGTTGTCATGCTAGAAGTTGCATCTAGGAACAATTTTGTTCGCGCTGTTTTCGCTTACATTTGTAATCTGTGTGCTGGCTTCTTGTTTTTAAGATGATGAGCCTACTTTTGCACAACCTTTTCAGACCTGAGAAAGCCCGTCCACACAAGTATGTCTGGATCCCAAAGGAAAAGGACACGCATAGACAATGCTGTCACACAAGATGGTCCTGCAACGAAACGCATGGTCAGTTGTTTGCCTATCATCCGTCGTTGTTAGCTTGCAAAAGTGGCACGCTGTGGTACAGTGCAAACAGCATAGTTACTGGGTACAGGATTTGTTCTTGCACCAATGACAGTCTGATGTTCTCGACATGTTACGCAAAATGTGCATGAGTCATTCATTGGAAGTGAACTCATTTTTCCTTTCTCAGTATAGATGAGAAAAGGGAACTGCATGTGCGTTCAATCTGAATGATTTGATGTCATGAGCAAAAATAATAGATCCTGGCTCTTTAGGACTATAGGAACGGGTGAATGTAGTGATAACATGTGCATGCTAGTGGGGTCACTGCCAGTGCGCTGCGCGTGCAGTCTTGTCGGACACTATGTAGGTTATCGTGCAGCTGATGGAAGCACAGGTGGCATGAGTCAAGGGTGTCGTACGTGGCCTCTCTCCACTACTATCTGGGAATTGTTTTTGCTGGATCAGTGCTGGCCTTTTCCCAGGGAAGGGAAGCATTGTGTTTTTTGAAACTGACAAGTCCATCTTTGAGGACAATGCGTCAGGTATGCGCAGCATGCAAGTTGAACTAGCCCTTGAACTGAAAGCCAATGTTGTCCATAGGACGTTGCGCTGAGTTTATATCTGCATAAACACCCAATGCTGTTGCCGCTTAGGAGGCTTGCTGTCAGCTTGTTTCTCTGTCACTGCTCTAGATGAGTGTGCTGCTGTGCTTGTGTAGCGCATTCTTAATGTTGTGCAAAAATTTTTATGTGGCAGATTCTGTTGTAGAAGGCAAATGATCATGACTCAGAAAGTAAGTAGCAAAATGAGACAGCGGGTCAAGCTGTCGTGTGCATGTTATTCTTTCAATTATAGGATTAATGTGCAAAGTATTTCTGCTGATTTAATTGAAGACTGTAAAAAATAAATGCAAGAACGGGGTCATGATTTGCAACGGCTTTCTCTCTAGTTAATATGGTGTGAACATAATCACTTAATTGTTCACATGTCACGCTTATTACACATTTGTTCGGAGGAGTTATGAATGGGTTTACATGCATTTGTTTTTCCCTCGAATCATTCAAGCGGTACATACACAACTGACATGTCATCTGCTCTGGACTTCCAGCCCATGCTCTGGTCATGCAGTGCTCTTATCACATAATAAACTCGTGTAGGTGTAGTCTAAAGCGATTTGAGAATGAAGTGACAGATGATAACCTGAAGGGGGCCCTGCTACCGGTGGTGTTGCATGATGACCGATTTGCATGATGCTGCTGTTAATCCAATTTTGATCCCCCAACTCATGCAATTTATCTATGGCTGATACCATGTCATGGTAGCATGATAGCATGTCAACTTTATCAGAAATTATGAAAATCAGTGTGCGCACCAGTCACCAGAAGGTCTCCTTTGAGGGGCATTCACTCTTTCGTATTTGAGTTGTATACAGCTACAGTTTTGATGACTTGAAGCCTGCAGAAATGGCTGCAATTTGTCAGGTTTAATTTTAAGTATTATTACTATATAGGCACCTTTGCAATAATGCACATCGTCATATCCTGTCTTGATTCTTTTAAATTGAGCTTTGAGTTAGCCGTGGGCATAACTGTTGTCACCGCTAATTCAAGGGTACAGCACTGTCATATACATTTACTCACTATATATAGCAGTTCACTTTAGTAGCCATTTGGCGAAGCATAGACTTTTTCATTTTTGTTTGGCAACTGCAGTATATCCCTCTGCACATATTTGTGTGTAGTTACCAATTCATAATGCTCGCAAGTTTTTCAGGTTGTTTCAGCACATTTTGTTCACTTTTAAGTGCAGTGTTCAAGGAGTGCTGTCATTTATGGGCATCCTGCATTCAAGCACTAGCGAAGTCACTTCTGTATTTGCTGGTGCATGCTCTTTCCACCACAGACACTTTGCTCACCAGCCCCATTCAACGATGAACCTCTTGCTGTGGCAGAACGGGACAGGTGTGACTACACCATCAAGATTACAAAAGAAATGGCAGCGTCGGGGCAAGGTATGTTTGACGGATTTTTTTTTTTTTAAGCTTTCTCCTCTATTTGCTCTTGCTGAAAAAGACCAGCATGCAAGCCATATAGAGAAGTGGTCACCATAATCCACATTTTATGCTGATGCACAAAGCCCGAGAAACTAGGGAGAAAACATTTCCAACAATTCTTTGATGAGCACATCCCATTTCATCCTTAGTTACTCTGTGAACAAAAGTCACTTATCAAATTTTGTCACTTTTTTTTTTATAGGTGTAGATTCTTAGCACCCCTTTTGCCCAAATTATTTGTGGGACCAATTTTTCTTAAGGTCTGTGTGATTCGCAAAAATTAGGTCTTACGATAATTAATTGACAGTAGCTATCTAAATTGTTATGATGCTCATAGAGATTTTAATTAGTAATGATTTACAGTGTTTTGGTAGCATGCAGCCTCGGGTGCACATCACTGTTGTGTGCAAATTGGCATGAGTCTTTGAAACTTGATCAGGCAATGCGCAGTTCGAAGACATGCTGTAAAGCCCGTTTTTCTCTCTCTCTTCCTCTGTTTCAGCACCTCGGCCGATTAGGGTGTATGCTGATGGCATTTACGACTTGTTCCACCAAGGCCACGCCAGGCAACTGATGCAGGCGAAATCCGCCTTTCCAAACGTCTATCTCATTGTCGGTGGTATGTGGCGTTCGATGGACTGTATCACTTACTATATACTGCAGTGTATAGCTGTTGCTTTGTCTTCTCCAAAAAAAGACCAGCTGACATACGGAGCCAGATTATTTGCAGAGTTTACGAGTAGTGCCAATGCCATTGCAGAACAGAAGCATGGAGGGGCGGCTGCTTTCCCTGGCTAGCAGTGGACAGCGCTTCTAGTAACCTGTGGAGCAAGCATATAGTGCTGGGATTCAAAGGCTGCTAACATTTCAGTGTGCCATAGTTAGTCGGATGCATCAAGCATGGAAGGCAGGATGTTACGCATTTTGTCAGCTGTGATCTTCATTTGTCTCCATTTCCTGGCCTTTCATTTGATTGATGTGTTTTTCGCTTCGAGCTGCGCACATGCCGTGGTGCCTTCCCACAGAAGGGGGTGATATATATGCATAGATAACGACTTAAAGTGAAGCTTTTTATTGGTCAGGGAGTGCTTAAAGCTGAGGGTCGAATGTATGTTCGGTGCTGATTCATAAATGTCAATAAACATTATTTAGCTACACCAAGAGACTGGGCTCTCCCCATCTCCCAGGCTTCAGGTTTGCTATACTCGGGGGCAACTTTGAACAACTTTGGGCAACTGATGCATCCTAAAAACAAAACGAGATCGTTCGTATCAAGGCATCACTGCTACGCATTGCACTGTAAAGCGGGCTATAGTGGAACTTAGGACTTTGGAGCAATTCTTTGACACTTCTGACAGGGTACGCAAAACAAAGCACTTGACAAAACCACTAAAAATAGTCATTACTTAGCTTTCATGACAAATGTATAGACAACCATGTTCCAAGCGTTCATCAAATAAAATTTCTGCGATGGGAACAATTTTTGGCAGTGTTTAATTGATTCAACTTTCGGATAATTCGACCATTTTCCTTGAAGGCCGAATTAACGAGATTTGACTGTATTCACAATAGGGCCACCACTTTTTTTTTATTTGATGTCATTAACGTTTACATTTCTGCAAGGCTGCATTTTTTGCAATACTATCATACCACTAGTATAGCGCCTACTTATGTGGCACATTTACACTTTCAGAACATTTTATTTTTTACCATGGTGTGGTGCTACTGAACATCCCACATTCAGGCAAGGTCAATGTAAACATCATGCTCTCTAGCGAGGTATCGACACTTAAACAAAGCCAAAAAATTATTTGGTGCACTGCAGTTTGCTGGAGATGGGTCTAGAAAGAAAAGCTGAGCAGCCATCTGTGCTGCTGTTTATTTTTATTTTTTTTTAGACATCTGGTCTGTTATTGCTCGGCTTGCACAGCCGCTCCCCCCTGCTGGTCCTCAGATGTCCACTTCTCAAAATTTTCTGTGGAGAACCCTGGCAAGAGCTAATGCTAAAGTACCCAAGTAGCTCACTTGGTCGAAATTAATCTGAAGCACTTGATTGGGTTGGCCCGCATTGTTTCTTTTGCGCGTTGAAAACTGTCGAGCAGCCTCACCTGTGTAAGCTGTATATCTTGTTGTTTGGCCTCAAGTAAGTGAGGACGACTCGGATCGTCCAGATTTCGTCTTAGGTGCACGGTGTAGCACCATCTGAACCGATTCCTTGGTATGTCCTGCCTGCTATGTAAAAATGAGGTATGCTTGTTCCATGTAATTTCATGGCTTGGAGAATAACTACAAATTGCGATGCCATCAAAGAGACAAATAGACAAATAAAAATCTGCTCCTGATTCAATTAACAAGTTCTTGCATTAGCTACTGCCAGTAATAGCAATAACACATTTCATACATCTCACTTGGCTCATTTGTTAATGGGGTACAGCAGCGAAAAGTATGAATAAGCAAAGCGTTAGTAGCAGAACAAGGAAAGCACATTGTGACATTGTGGCCACACTTGCAAAGAATATATGAGCAGACTGGTGTAACACTGAAATGAACTATTTTTTGGGCTGACTCGCATCCGCAATGAATTTAACGGGCCCATTGCTGCTCTAGGCCCTGGTGCGTTTAAAGTTGAGGAACGACTAATTATATGGCAAGTTCTTTGTTGGATTCAAGCAGTGCAGTCAAGAGCGGCAACAGTTGTCTTCTTTTACAGTGCTTGTTTCTGTCACTGCCAGGAAGCTTCTTTATGAGCTGTATTACAAGGCATTGAAAGAACTTCAACGATTTCGGAAAAATGTGGGAAGAGGTGCGCAGAGCTGTTAGTCTGATTGTATCTGTTGTTGGAAACATACAAGGCTGTGTACTGGTGGCTTTGAGCATATACTATATATAGTTTACAAAGCTTGCATCAATATCTGTTGTGCTTTTACGATTACTTGCGATTGCTCCCCAGCTTAAGCATAATCTTCTTGTTGTGATATAAAAGAAAGCAGTAACGCATAATGTGATCTGTGTTGTGGCTTAAAACACAGCTGCTTGAAAAATATGACTCTTTTTAGATATTTATCAAACTGTTATAACAGTTTGGAATGCAAATATTGAAGCTTAGGCTTTGTCTTGGCCAATATGTCGGCAACTTTGTTTCCGAGTAAGCATTGCCTTGTCATCTCAGTGTGTTATAGGAACAAACCATTTGTTGAAATGTAATGAGCATTGGGTTTGCATCGATAATAAGAGAAGTGCTGCCGTTTTACTTCACTAAAATAGTCAGCTGCTGTGTATTAGGAGCACATAAATATATATACTGTCGTGAGTTTCTGTGATTCTTGATGTTCTTGATGAACCACAAAGTGAGGCCGATTTGTCTGTTTCTCTTGGGAAATGGTAAAGACCTTTGTTTTGCAAGATAAAATGCGACATGTTGCCTTGCTGAAGTCGAGGCCGTTTTGTGATATCAAGACGTCTTTCATAATGTGTTCCACCAAACACCGTGCTTTTACGTCCAGCTGAGCAAATTTCCATTTTGTGTGAAGGTTCTTTGGATGTCTTTAAACTGCTTTGAGCGTCATAGTCATCGAAGGGCCAACTTAGAAGCATTGGTACCTAGCAGGAAGGTGGTCAATTTGACTTGTTTTAAACAGATTTGCAGTTAGCTTTTTGTCAGTTTTCTTATCTTTGCATACTAGAGTAGACATGCTTTTAAGTTTTTTTTTCTCTGTTTCTGATTTAGTTGATTGAGCACACACGTGCTCTTTACACAGTAAACCTCTGCTGATTCGTTTTGTTAAAAGATGCGGGAAAAAATTGCATTATCCAGGAGAAAGTATAATCCGAACTGCCCAATTTTGAAAAATTGTAACTGCTAAATGAGTTACAAAGGCATTCAGAATTTCACTGCGTAACAGTGTAGATTGGCATCTATAGACATGAAGTATGTACAGCTCCTTTCTTTTCTTAGTTTTTAAGAATTCAATCCGTATTTATGTTCTTTATGTTCTAAGCATGCAAGAGATTTAGTAACAAATCCGGTTCCTAGATGGCAATGACAAGCTGAAATTGCTTCCTTGGTTGCTTTCGAATGCTTCGCCCCCATACACCAGTGACATGTGGAGAAGCCATCTTGATGGCTTAAAGCTGTGGTATCGCTCATATGATGCGTCCCCCAGGCCCAGCCCGCTTGTATGCAAGCAAATGGCTGTAGTCATCAAATGGTTCACGCCTATGACCCTAAGGCACCGCAAAGAAGCAACCGCATTTCTCCTCCTGAAATCATGTTTCCACAGAAACAAGCACCTTGTACGTTGGCTCGCAGGCTTTTCTTCTTCTTCTTCTCTCTTTTCTTCTTCTTTTTTTTTTTTTTTTTTTTTTTTTTTGATTCATCGCTCATTTGCACTTAAGCACTGCAGGAAACCAACTGTGGAGGGGTGAGTGCCACTAATCCGTTTTTCATGTCGCGAACACTTGGTTGCACATGTCCGGCTGATTGCAAAATGCGTTATTTGACCAAAATTTGTCTAAATTTCGAACGTAGTTACTGGAAATCGTGTTATCCCGGAACATATTAACCGGGAGAAAAATAGTGTGTCTATGGGAGATGTTTTACTGCCCGCAACTTTGAGTATATGAAACAGGAAATCATATGAACTGAGAATGTATCAATGAGGTTCTACTGTACTATGCTCGAAAACAGTCATTTCAGGTTCGCCCCCTTGTTGTTTGAAAAAATATACATACATAAACGTATATTGTTCTGCGTTGAAAGTCAGTGGACATGGGTATATGGGACACTAAGCAGCGTTCTACTTTAAGGGCCATGTTCTCAGATTTAAATGGAAACTTTTATGATGAGTCTCTCTCTTAAGGAGAGGGTAGCTGCTTTGTTTCATGCTGCTTTGTTTGCTGTGGTGATTGCATGTGCTTACTGCTTGTCACACTTGCAGTGAACAGTGATCAACTCACACATTCAATGAAAGGAAGAACTGTGATGAGTGATTTTGAGCGCTACGAAGCTGTCCGCCACTGCCGGTACGTGGACGAGGTTCTAAGGGATGCACCCTGGGTCATAGACGAAGCTTTTCTGCAGAAAAACAAGGTCGGTTGGTTTTCATTGCTTATAACCCTCTAATGTTGTAATGTCAGCTCCAGGAACTACATTCGTTGATTTATTATAAAAATGTTTGTTTGCTTAGTAAAGTTACGTCAAAGGAAATGACCACTAAGACGGGTCTGTCATTAAAGGTGCATGCTTTAAATTGTTAGTACAGCATTCTGATCACGCTTTTGATCAAAAATCTTTCCGCCATCAAGCATCGTCGCGGCCATTGCTGTTTGCATTCAGCTGGTTGAATAATTATGATGATAGCAATATTATTTTGTGCTGAAAACAGCGTTTTGCTGGTAGATCTATTGGCAACTATGTGGGCGTGTGACTTTTAACATAGCAACACTACAGTGGCTAGAATACTTGAATTGTGGCTACCGCCGTTCGCTGAACATAACTGTTGATGCTACCTGGCAAGGTATCTGCTAAGTGGCATGCTGTTCCACTTACAAGTCAGATCGGCAAATGAAATATGTTCTTTTACCTTCGACTACAGCGCGGCCGCTGACATGAAACTCTTTCTGATTGCCTGCTGCCATGCAATTTTGTCGTGCATGCTGAGATCGCCCATAGCTTTCTTAAGTTAAGTGTTTTATTTGCCTGTCGTAATGATGCCTTCTCCTGTTTAAAAGAACAAGTTTTTGATGCTACCTACCACATAAAGACAGAAGTAATAAGCCTTCTGTTTGAAACATGTTTAAGAAAAGAAACGCTGAGAGCTGTTGCTTGCAGATTGAGTTCTTATTGTATCATTATTTAATCTTGGAGCTGTGTTTTGTTTTGTTCTTCTTTCAGATTGACTTTGTGGCGCACGATGAAATCCCCTACTGTAGTGGCAACGAGGAGGATGTGTACAAGTTTATCAAAGATAAAGGCATGTTTCTTGCCACACAGAGGACCGATGGAATCTCTACATCAGATCTGGTTGCAAGGATTGTCAAGGACTATGACGTGTACGTCAGGCGAAACCTGGCCAGGGGCTACTCTGCAAGGGACATGAACGTCTCCTTCTTGAATGTAAGAATTGATCTGCTGCTGTTTGAGATCTTGGCAGAATTTATGGAGGAGCTGGTGCCTTTCTATCTTTGTTGCTGTGAACGTGGCAAGAAGTGTTAACAGTGGGTTGTCTGTTGCCAATTGCTTGATGTGGGCACCAGTACTTTGTAGCATGAAATGTTACGTGGTGTTTGCCACGCTTTCAAGGTTGATTTCATCATCCGTCGCATCTAACTCATTGAGAGCTGCAAATTTTAAAGTGGAGGGCATCAAAATTGCACATATATATATATATATATTTTTTTTTTCTTTTTTTGTGCAGAGGGGAACAAGGGAAGGGGGAGCGGAGCTGGCAAGTGATATGATGCCCATGAGCCTTACAGCTTTCGTGTTTTTCCATTGCATCTTAAACCTTGCATTTGAAGTGTGCTCAGGACTACTGTTATTGATGTGACATAGGTATGATGCAATCATGATTATGACTTAGCACTTTTTTTATGTTCTCATTGCAGTAGATCAATCTTTCTCAAACGGGGATCCGCGAAACCCACGCTGACAAAAAGAAATGCAGTGCGATAGCTCTGGCCTGGGTATATGCAGGTTTGCAGGGTTAAAAACACAGAGGTTCAAAGCCGACTTTAGTTTCTCAAAGCGAAAGAAACGTGAGAGGTGTGCGGAAACGGACAGCATGCGAAAGAGGAAGGGAGAGAGAGCGTGTCTACGATGTTTGTTGAAGCCGGCATCGGTGAAACTAAAGCTATTGCTGCACTGCTGGGCAGTGCTGCAATGCAAAGTGTCTCAGTTGTACGACGAGCAAGCAGCGCAGTGTTGGGAGGAGTAACCACCACTCTGATTCAAGGGGTGACCCCCCTCCCCATTATTTTCACTGGTCCACAAGGGGTCACTGACACATCCATGGCTAAGAACCACTGCAGTAGGCTTTCGTTAAGATGAATTTGGTCAAGATGAAACCTCAAGACCCTCAAGTGCAAGACCACATAGTTCCCAATTGCATTTAAGGTAAAAACATATGTTTGCTCAGGAATAACGTTTGCTTATGTTAGGTTTGCTTCGGCTAATGTAACCTTTGCAGAGATGCTAGATTTGATAAAGATGCATGGTGTGCCTTCTTGTAGAGTTGATAGCAGCTACAGTATACTAGAAGGAAATGAGGAGTAGGAGAGGTGCACAGATGCCAGACTTGTGAACTTTCAAATTGCTTGGAAGGTAGGGTGACAAAGAGAGAGCGTATTAAACAGCACTAAAGTAAGGCTGCTTTCGAGTAGCACATTGTGACCTTATTTCTCCCCTCATAGTTAAACTTGATTCACGATTTGTGCGATATATTTATTACGGTTAAACCTTGTTATAAGAGACACTCGGTTATAAGAGACATTTGAAAATGGTTTGGTTGGTTTTCCTATGTCTGCCATGTTAGCAACATCGCATACAAGAGACAAGGTGACAAGAGACACTCGGTTACTAAGGTCAACTTTTTCAGGTCTCTGGAGTAAATTCTTCACTATTTAGAAGAGACACAACCCAGGTGGGCTCATGCAATGCAGCTGAAGCGTACCGACTTGTACATGATGCGCTTCAGATTCTCTTTTTGTTGTATATGTCAGGAACTGAAGAGTGCTTCCCTATGATTGGAAAGTCTAAACGGCCCCGCTGTTTCAGCCACTGGCATCACATTACTGTCACCTACAAAGCAAATCAAAATGCATGAATGACATCTAGCATTTTTAACTCCTCGCTGTTAAAATTTGATCACAAAATGAAAGGCCAAAATCCTGATGTCTTTTTCTTCGTGAACAATGCTTCTTGCAGCACCAAAGTTCTCTTGCTCAAAGCCACGAAAGTTATTTTTCCCTCCAAACTCCACACCTTACTTCCAACCAATAGACAAAAGCATTATGCACTCTGTCAAGTTGCTGTGCAAAACAAGGTTGGTAGAATGCCTCTTGCATGATAAGCAGCAAGATTACAATATATGTAATAACTGATGTGAAGTTTGCTGTTCAGGTGATTTCAAGTGTCTGGAATGACCTGAGAAATGAAGCTGTGTAAAACTGTTTCAGATAAGCGGGCTTTAAATGTGGTGACATGATGTAAGAGGGCCCATGTATGGATACTGTGGATACTGTGTGTAGGTGAGCATCCAAGAGACTGCTAAGGTACCAGAATCTTTTGAGGAATTATCTGCAGATGTGGATCTTGTGTGCTCCCGAAGAGCTTGCAGACTGTGCAGTTCTCGTGTAAGTAAATGGCACAGGTTCCACAGAGGATGACTACGAGGACATTTCAGAGGAAGAGTGTCAGCATCTCAGGATGACGAGCATTTAAGAGTGCTTCGAAGGTGTTAGAGCAATAGGAAGGTCTGCAAAGTGAAGTACTTTACCTCCAGAATTTGGGAATGAATTACACTCTGCACTCACAAAAATGCATACTAGCATGAATAACTTCTTTAAGCTTTCTTGAAAAATTTCCTGTTAATGCGTGTTGTGAATGCATTTAATATGCTGATGTGCAGTAAACTGATCAACACAGTGCTTTTAGAATTTTTGGTTACAAGAGACCTTGCTTACAAGGGACATCTTTTTCGGGTCCCTTGAGTGTCTTTGGTAGCGAGGTTTTACTATATTTTCAATTAATCTCTCTCTGGAAGGCTATTCTATTTGCTTTTTTTATGCACCGTGTACTTGGACACAGCTGTCATGCTCATATACTTAATTTGGAGCACTTTTGCTAAGGCAGTCTCCTGATAAGACAGATTTCTCTCGTCCCTTCAAGTTTGTCTTAAAGGGAATCAACTTTTTTCACTTTCCCGTCTTGATAAATCATTAGCCAAGGTGGTCAACACATTTTAGGCACATTCAAGTGATGTGGTTGAAAAACAGGTCAACAAAAATTAATTTCTCTTTTTTTTTTTGAAGCCATGCCAAGCCTACCTTAAAATAACATGGATCTGTTCATAAAAACGCAGACTTGTTTACCTGTTCACCATATGTGGATCAATATCTTCCTGCACAGGATTTTTTTTTTTTTGCTCCCGTTAGTGGAAATCATTTCTTTGGTAGTGAGATTTGATAGTGTTCAAAGTCCCATGTACGTGGACACTGAGTCTAACCGGGATATGACATTTCCATTAATTTCTGTGCTCTTCTTATTGGATGATTTCGGCCGCCTTTCTTGTGAAAGTTTCTTGACTCACTTAGCTCCAAAAAAATTGCAGGCATCCAAGGAGTCTTTGTGACATTAGCTATCACTTGGAAGAGGAAAGATTTGCTTTTATCTTGCTTTGGAAAGCTGGCTTGAGCAGAAATGTGGCGCAACAAACACAAACACAAGCGAAGAGACACAACACACGCGCACACTACCAACTGTAATATGGATCTGAAAACACTTCCTCTTCACCACTTCTCTCTTCGCTTGTGTTTGTGTTTGTTGCGCCACATTTCTGGGTATTATGCAGTACCAACTAGCCCCTCAAGCCGTCATTCTAGCTTGAGCAGCTTATGTTGCTGCCGATGCTGATAAAGTATTTCGAATAGGCGCTGATGTGAGCACACCTCAGGTGGCAGAGTATTTTTTGTCTCCTTCGTCCAGCTCTGCTGAAAGCGCCTTTGCTGCTGCTTTGGCCCCAGACTTGTGGCCTTCCATTCTGCAGCGCAACCTGTCGTGAACCTGTCCTGTCTGTGTCTATTTGTGAGTTCGTATTTGTTAGTGCTGTGTAATCTTTCCTTTTCTGTGAGATGTGCCAACTAGCCCAGCAATTGGTTTTACTTGAACCTGGAAATGTTTCGGATATTATATTTTTATAATTATTAATTTTTGATTGCCGACAAGGACAGCCGTTCTAATTGCGCCATTTCGACACAAACGCAGTTTTGGTGCATTTTTTTTGCTGTGCTGAAGGTGCCGGCTGTAATTCTGGGTGCACCCAAAACAAATCTTTTGGTTCTCATGGGGGGGATAGGAAATCTCGAATGGTCGGCAAACAGTGCATGCTCGCTTCACGTGATATCTATCTTTCTGAACATTCAGAAATTATGGAATTTCCCGCTTTTCTTTATTAGTACACAGGCAGAAATTATAGCATGTGACACAAATGAGGAAAACAAAAGGTGGCATTGGACTACCTTTTTCTTTATATAATTCATGTTTTTTTCTTTTGTTTTGTTCAGCCACATAAAGTTTTGCCATATTATACAAAAAAGTAATTCAGTATAATATGGTTATGACTTTGTATGTGGTCCCCATTTTTAGGTTTTTTTAGTCTTTTCTCGAGCGCATTACATTTGCACGTAATCAGTTGTACTGTCAGGATGGATTCAGTTCAAATGCGTGCCTTCATGCACATTTCGTGATTTTAGCTTTAATATGAAGGCAGAAATTGTGACAGCCTGTCACCCGCTCTTGTGTCTTCAGTTTAAAGGAACAGGAAACATTTGGTGCAAAACCCTCATTTTTAAGGCCAGCTTTCTAGATTACTTCATTTTTTATTAGTATAGAGAGCATCGCAGTTCACACTAGGTTTCACGGTGGCACTCATCAACTAGTAGTTTCAACGTTCTGAATTTCCGTACAGTAGAACCCCTTTATAGTAAAGTCACTGGGGCCAGCAAACTTTACTACATCAGTTGTTGGTGATGACATGGTCCTGAAGGTGCTGTCTGTAGTTAAATGGGAACTTGCCGAACACGGTTTGTTGCTTAATGAAAACAACTCTGAAATGCCTTTCATCTCTCTTATTATCTCTTCGTGCAATTTTTAATTTTTTTTTTAAGTTATAAAAATTTTTTACATCTTGTGGAAGTATATCTTAAGCATGAGGACACTGTGGCTATGAATACAACCAACTTTGATTTCATGTGAAGACCAAAGCCTTGCATGAACGCGGTGTTTGTTTTTGCCATTTCTATCTTTTAAAAGGCAATACTAAATTGATCATTAATGGCAGTCAAGTGCTGCAAGACCGCACACACTGCACCTCCCTTGGTTGCCTCCGTTGTCTTATGCTTCGTGCTGCACAGTGTTGTAAATGTTCGCCTGTTTCTTCACCTTCCCTATTTCTTGCTGTGCTTTTACTCTTCCTTACTTTCTGAGCGGACCGCGTCGCTTCCTTTCCATGTTTGTAAACAGCTTTACTTTTTTCTTTTTTTCCCTACACGCTGCGTGCTTCCCTCACAGTTCCAAGGTGTCTGTAAAGTAGGCTTCTCCTGAATGCTGCTAAGCCTGGTGGTAAAGCCACTCAAGAGGCCATTCCATGTTATTTTTCTGTTTTCAAATACAAAATCTTTTCCATGTGATTCTAGGTAGCGCATAGGCAGTGATGTCATAATGTGAGAGTCATCACCGCGGCCAGGCGCACTTTGCTATAACCAATTTTTTACTGAAAATGTCTTTACTATAAAGGGGGGAAAATGTACAGTTGTCTATGGAAGATGAACTGGGACTTCAGTTTCACTTTACTATATCAGAGTTTTTACTATATCCGAGTTTACTATAGCGGGGTTTTACTGTATTCAGTTTGTGCTGAAGGACTATAGGCACAATTTCAGCTGGCGTGTTTTTCATTTCTCAAATGGTGCTTTAGACATTAGAATGCATTAACTGAACGATGGCTGTGACATGTGTTTGGTATTAAGGGGATGTGAGGCAGGCAAAAATAAAGTGCAGTATGAATGCTGATATGGTTTTAATCCTTTACAAC
Source organism: Amblyomma maculatum (assembly GCF_055883805.1). NCBI lineage: Eukaryota > Metazoa > Arthropoda > Arachnida > Ixodida > Ixodidae > Amblyomma > Amblyomma maculatum. Next base: position 87,000,067 of record NC_139345.1, read on the forward strand.
TCTTATAGCCTGGTTCAAGGGTTTGAATGACATTGAATTTTGTATCAGCGGTTATCTTTCTTTTTCATGCCTCACGTGGTTTAAACACACATCGCGGTCATTGTTTTGTCAATGAAACTGAAGCAGCATCGAGAAAAAATTAAATATTATAACTTAGCAGTCGCGGGCGAGCACCAAGACGTGCTCCATGTATCCTTCTTTCAAACTTACCGTTTGAAAGAAGAAAAACATTCAAGTAAAAACTTGGTGTATATATTGCTTCAATTTTTTTTTTTTTTCTATACATGGCTTCTTTTTCTGTTTTTCTCGCAGGAGAAAAAGTTTCTTCTGCAGAATAAGATGGACGAGCTCAAAGACAAGAGCAAGCAGCTAGTGGAGAACTTCGAAGGAAAAAGGCACGAGCTGATCCAAAAGTGGGAGGAGAAGTCAAGGGAATTCATCTTCAACTTCCTCGAGCTGTTTGGTCGGGAGGGAAGGCTGGTAAGTTTGTATTAGAGCTCTTCTTTTCTTGTACCGTATTGTGTTATTCTTGCACGCATTGAGCCCGTGGAACTTGCAGATGATGAAAGAGGCCCCTTTGCCGTTTGTGTTATTTATTGTAGTTTGAGGCTGTTTGGTGGCGGAGGGCCAGATTTGGCTCATGTTTGCAAATTGCGTGTGCTGAGAGAACGGTTGATTTTCGACTAGACCTTCAGGGGCTTGCAGCAGTTTTGACCTGTAAACTGAGCAGTGTGCATTGTAGGAGTATTGCATAATTGTGCTCTGAGCGTCAGAATGCTGCCCAGAATGACTCGACATTGTTGGTAGCTAACCAACAGTCTTTTCTTTGGTTGCACAATCAGCTAAAATGATCTAAAGCTGTTTGTATTATGTCACTGTCGAATTAACAATGATAACTTCCTTTGGAAGAGCACAGGCAGTCGAACTTTGTTAATGGATAGTTGCCTGAAACTCGCAAGAATTGAGGAGCTTACGGCAAGGCCGAATCTGGAAAAGAGAGAGTGAAAAAGTTCTCCAGCTCTACTAGGTTTGAGTCCAGGTTAGCACCTGACCATATTGCCAAACAAAAACCTTCAATAACTAATAGCCACAAGAAGAAGTATAGTAGTTGCGGTCACTTGATTATTTTACACTTTAAGGTGCTATTTGTTGTATACATCATATTATGCAGTTTGCATGAAGGTTTCATTTTTGTGTGCAGTTTTATTTTTCTCTTCACAAAAACTGGTTTACTGGGTGCTACGTGTAATATCAACAAAAGTGATCTGATCTTGTACGCCTTTTTCTTTTTTCTTTTTTTTTCTCTTTTCTTGAGACTAGTTGAGGCTAGCTAATGCCATAAACTTGATGGTTTTCGAAACTTATCATTAGAGTCCAGCGTAACACAAGCCATTGTTCTCGAGGCACTATTGGAATTCACCTTTAACTTAATTTCCTGCATGTGACTGTTGCAGTATGATTTCCATTGACCTCAAGGAGGTTATTGATTGGCATGCTGTCCCTGTCTATTGATTCATCACGGATGGGGCAGCTTTGGGTTGGGCATTTAAGGCATCTCTAAATAGACGTCAACACACTTGATTGCAAAAACAAATAGAAGAGGGTTGGACAGCACTGGAAAGCATACTAGCACTTTTGGCACTTCAAAATCGAGAGAAACGAATTCGGAAACATTTTTTCTTGACCGTCCAAGTTGCACAAGTAGTGCCTGTAGTGTCACACTATGTATCGTTGCTTACCTTGGAGTAGCTTCTTTTCTGGAGCTGATGAGCGCTGACAGCACTGTTCTGTGGGCATGCCACCCTCTTTTACGTCTGTTTTTGTTTGGTTTGAGTTCTTTGGCTTGGTTGCTGTCTGGCTACTGGGTCTTCTTTAGTTTTCTTTTCCTCAGCGTTTATTGCGAGAAGAAACTTCCTTTATACTACTTGCACCTACTGGAGTTCCTTGAAAGTTGTAGGTGTTACGTTTCGATTGACTGGAAGTCTTTCTGAGAGGCGTCTCTGTGCTCGTAGTTTCGCTGACAACGCAGAGCAGCAGCGGGAGAGGAAGAGCAAGGAATTGTGGGGTGGCGGGCGGTTCGCTGAGAGGGCGCTGTCTCTGTTTTTGCCCTCGTAGGACACAGACCCCGACGACATTCCCTTGTTGGACCCGGATGCTGAAGGCTTTCCTCCGGGTGCCTCTCTGCATTATATGGAAATTTGCAATTTGTTTCGGCCGCCTGCCAAGATGAGAACGAGGCGGCCAATGTCTCGGGATTCTTCGCCGTATAAGCCGAGCTCGCCCACTTACTGTAGAACGCCACCCCGTTCCAGCACGCCACCACTAACACGTGCCGAGCAGGAGCCTATCGTGAGTGGCAGTAACCAGCACACCAGCCACGCGAGTCCAAGCGGACCACCCAGGGCCAGGAGCGACATGGACGTCTTCTCACAGCGCAAAAGCCTGGATGGTGCCACCAAAGTGGGGAGTAAATCCTCTGAATGCGTGCACGCATCTAAACTGCACGTCCTGCCTCTCCCCACAGCCAAACTAGTGAGCGACCAGATACCGGAGGACACTGCTGCAAGATCGCAAGAAAGTGCCGACGGTGTCACCGATCAGAAGTGCGCATACCAGGAACCGACTTCGCATTCATTAGAGGACATTGCTTCGCTCGGCAGTGCAACAAAAACCCCACCTGAGCCTAGTGTAAGAGCTCCCTCACACAGCATTCCGGATGAAGGGGTTGGTGTTGCCACTATCTTTCCTCTGAGTGGTTCTCAAGAGGTCGGTTCCGCTGTGGCCATTCAAAAGGCTGCCTCCGTGGACATTCCTTGCTCGAGCCCCACGAAGGCAGCTGCAAAGGAGGAAGGCGCAAATAGCCTCTTGCTTCAAGGTCATAACCTGGATGCTGAGAAAACTGGTGTAGGCAGCACGGAGCAACAAGCATCACGTAACCTGCAGCAGGGCATGACAGATTTTTACGTTTCATACTCCAACCTTGTGCCTGTAGTAACTGATGACGATTCCGGGAATCTGCCTGCGTCCGATAACTCTGTAGCGGGGGTGATTGAAGAGGTTGCAGACAGATTGGACCGTCAGCAAGCTGAACCTGCAGTGAACGAGGCGGTGCCTTTTGAAGACGGCGCAGCAGTTGGCGTTGAGCTGCCAAGCACCTCCGGCATTATTAGTGCTGAACAGGGGTCTGCTTATCAACGAAAGGGCACTGCAGAGTTTTACGTGTCATACTCAAACCCCACAGAACTGACAACTGATGGTAGTTTGGAGGTGAAAGAAGGCCTCGGTCATGCTGGGTCGCCTGCGGGGACGGAACTGCGACAGCAACCACAAGAACTGGTTGAGTGGAACTGTGACCCATCAGGGAACCAGATTACTCCCGTACCAGACACAAAGACTGGTGGCGAAACTCAAGGAGCACAAAGTTCCTCGTCTTCAGCGCCCGTTGAAAGGGAAAACGAAAATTGAGGAGCAGCTTCAAAGGCAATCTCACCTAGAACTTTTGTACTGGGCTGGATTTTTGCCATACTTACCTCTTTGCCTGATAGACAATACTCAGCGGATAAGTCCAGAAATATTTTGTACTGTGAATTTGGGAGCGCATGGTAGAGGAACATTCTCAGCGTCGAACATGCTTTGCCTGAATGTGCCTTGTCATCATGATGGCTCCCCCATCGTTGTATTCCTTGGAACTGTGATATTCAGAGCTGTTCTTATATTTGTCTAGAAATGTTTTTTTTACTGCCACTGTTCTTGTTTTCGGACACACTGTTGGCACACCCTAACTGCAAATTAGCTGTGGCTGAGTTAACGAGACCTGCCCTCTCTGACTTTGGACAGATATTTTGCCTTTGCGTTCCGCGGCTCAAAATCTAGAATGTGACCTCCTCGAAAGTTTTCCCCCTCCTCCCCCTCCTTTTGTTTCTTCAAATTCATTGCAGTTAGGTGGCAAGGATGAGCAGAGCAGTGGTCATGAAAAGGCACAGCCATCCACCGTCTTACCGTGATCGAGCTATGCTCAAGTACTTTTTCTTGCGTTGTATGTGAAAATAAAGCCTGCAAGTAGTGCATCCTTAGCTCTCTGTTATGGTCTTAATAATTATCCTAAATACACGCTTTGCACAGCGAATTGCTGCAGGTTGTGCGTTTAGCGTACGAAGCAAATTAATGTGCACAGTTTTGCCTTTGCTCTGATTGTGCAAACGATAGTTGGTCTAACCTCGTGTGTGAAAAAGAAATCGTTGCTAGTCTGACTTCAGTGTCCTTGAGTGCAGTGACTATCAGCTCCCACTTTTCATTGTTCTAAGTCCTTGCATCATTATTAGTACTGCTCTGAAACTCACTACGTTCGGCATGCCATTCTGCTTTGCCCCTGTTACAGGCAAGCTTTAGCATTTCCTCATGATGGTCGGCTGTTTTTGCATGTGTTTTGGAGGTTTTTATGCTGATGTCTTTGCTTTGTTCTTCTTTTAGTGATTTGGTCTTAGGCTTCAATCATCATTGCCTGGTGTTATGTTTTCCATTTTTTTAACTGGTATTGTCTTATTTTTTTTGGGCTGATGTGTTCTTGTGTTGGATAGAGTTGCCTCAGGGACAATAATCTTGTAGTTCCTGAACAGACTACTACCCTGCGTCACCTTTTAGGATTGCAGTAATTAAATTCACAGCTTTAAATAGTCCTTGAGAGCATATAATTTCCAGTTCGTTTTCTTGCAAGCATCTCCTCCTGCTTTTCAGCTTCAGTTTGCAAGAATTCTGCCTTTCTAGGGAATAAAATTGGTAATTAATTAATTGGCGATCTTGTGTAAGCCTTATATCTGTTGACATCCTCTGAGGACTTAATTTGGAAAGTTGTAGTCTCTAGGGTTACGAATGCTTTAGCTACGGGGTGATCCTAAGGTCACAGAAAAAGTAAAGATTCAATTATTCAAAAAGTAGCGTGATGTTGTTTCCACAGAAGGATGAGAGATTTTATTGAAACAAAGTTTTGCTTCCACATTAGTTACATTTATAACCCAAAGATGGTACAGTGGGCCACTTTACAAATTAATAGTATTAGCATCTGTTTTGAATCAGGGCAGCAGTGAGTGCCACCTTATCTAGTGAATTAAAATGACTGTTAATATTTCGCATTGTTTTCTTTTTTAATTAGTTTGGCTGGCACAACCAAAGCACCATCTTTCGGTGCCAGTTGAACGATTCTAACGAGATAATTTTTTTTAATAAAGGAGGTTCTCATACTTTGCCAGTGTCTGCAAAAACAACTTCATGCTGCAGTGTGTTCTTTTTTCAAGTTATTGCATTCTTATTTTTTGTCACTTTTCGATTACCGTGTATATGTTCCTGCAAGATTTCCCTCATCCAGTCTGGAAGTTGAAGGAGCTCAGGTTTCATTACTTTGGATGCTCTAAGCCTATTTGTCTGTAGTATATTTTTAATCTCATGCTCGAGGGAGAGGGGCTAAGCTAGTCATTGAAATTTTTGTTTTATGTATGTTTACTTTTGATGCTGGCTAAATAAACTGCCGGAACAGTTTTTACATCATGTAGAATGTTTTTATTCGCTTGCTTCTCAAATTTGCAGTAATGAGTTAATTATATATTATATAAACAAACGTTTCTCCACTTGGCAGTTATTGCAACCTGTCTTGACAACTTCAGCAGCTAAGGTCTTGTCCGCATCAAGGATCCACAGTTTAAGGACACAAATCTTTGCTTTAGAGCTTTAAATTCAAAACTTTGTAGAATTTGTATTACCAAAAAACTTGAGTTCTGCTTCTTAAAATTAAGGCTTTATCGGACATCTGTAATACAGCTAAATTTAATGGATGTTTTCTAGCTTCCCATGTAAATCACAGCCTCAGAGTAATTGTCACAACAGTCTTAGCTAGACTGCCATGTGTTGCTCGTGTTTTGGGACAGCAAAGTTGCAACAGAAGTAAAGGGATTGATCAGTCATTTGGGAAAGCCCATTTTGTCATTTCTCTAGCAGTAAGAGCTTAATTAGCAATATTCGTATTGATTTTGCTTTCCCTACCAGTTCACTATTTTATAAACCACCATTTATAAAATTTCCTGTCTTGTAGTTCTTATTCTTTCTTTTACAAACTGAATAGTATTCAATGGATCTGCTGATTGGGCTTACTTTAAATTTTGAAGAACTTTTCGGTATTGTCTTGTGTAGGTGCTGTTTCTTCTTATTGCTATTGAGCACTTGTGTCACAAACCAATTGCAATGAAAGTGTGTTGCTTTGTGTTTGAATGGTTCTTTAAAATCTCCTTATTGTATGCTTATCATGCTTATCATTTTTGTATCTTTATATTTCTTGAAAAGCACGTCTAAATAGCTTAAGCTATTTGTAAACTTAACTTGCCTCTCTGATTCAGCAGTTTTCTTTGATCTGCACGGTCCAGTTTCCTATGCTTAATTCTGTTATACTGACTCATTATGCGAATGTAATTCATAAATGTCCAGCATATCCAGTAAGTTTGCACCTGTCCTCAGCACATTTTGCTCACATTTAAGCATTCAGATTGCATGCTTTTCAAAGCTGCGCAAAATCTTTCAACATCCTTCATTACTTATTACCTAATTATGTCTACACTTGCCTCTGCTTCATCTAGGGAGTTCTCTCGAATTACGTTAAGCTACCATGCTCATTGAAACTGCATGTGATTTTATGCCAGTTTGTAATTTCTGAAACATTCAAGCCCAGCTTTTCCAGAGCTTTATTGGTAACAACATAAGAATCGGGCAGAGCAGTGCGAACCCAGATCTGATATGGCAACTGATATGGACATGCCCATCAAAATTGCAGGTGCTTGCTTTTGAAAGAATTCATCACAGCTTAAGCATTCCATCTTAAGTTTGGGACAGATTAGAGGTGCACTTATCATTTGGCTTTATCTTTCCTGGGCTTGACTGCAAAGTTTAGTCTATTCACCCACGGATGCCACAAATTGATTGACAGCGTGTAGATGGACACTTCACTGTTTGTGTTGCTGTTGGTTGAAGAAGGTATCTGTACCCTCTACAGTACTCGGGAAGAGTATTGAGAAGTATACCTAACGTCTCCATGAAACTAGCTGTTTTGAGAGGTAGCTTTGGCACTTACAGTAGGGTAGTGAGCATTGCATTTTTTCTGTTACCTGTGTTTTATTTTTTCCTGTTCAGAGCTTCATATGTGTACTCTAGTGCAAAAACGTGAGCAGTTCTTTTTACAACTTGTGGTAGATTTACCGTCTCATCAGACCCAGGAGTTTACTTTGCTCAGAAGGTAAAAGGCACTGTGATTGGGAACGTAACGTTTCATGTGGGCCGTGATATTAGCGTTGGTGGAAGGACTTCTAGGGGTCAATTTTGAAAGATCGCTTGCTGTGAACTCCAAAAGTTCAAGAGCTTGAACCGTTGCTGCAGATACAATGCTCTAGAATGTGGGTAGTGGGCGGCTCATGTCTATATCAGATGACGCCACCAGAGCATGGGCTGTATGAAATGCGGCACCCCGTGCCGTGGCTGTGCACTCTGCATATAATCGTAGGAGAAATAAACAAGGCTATGTGTTTTAAAACACATCCTGCAAATAGGTGCGGCTGCACACATGGAATGTCAGCGAACCAAGAGAATTAGGAGTAGTAGTGGCCAACAACAGCCAATAGTGCGGTGGTGCGAACAAGCGGCCCCGCAACACTATCGTGCTCTTTTGCAGGTATGGCTCCTATATTTCAATGATAAAATGAACGACAGCACAACAAGGACAGTAACAAGAAAGGGACACCACATGCGCACACTCACAACTATTTATTAACCGGAAAAGTGGCATATGCATTCATCTCAAGCATGAGACTCATCGCAGTTATCGCTCCGAACCCAACAACGTGGAAATCAAGTGGCAACATCGGGATAACAGTCAGGAAACCTTTAACCCCTGCAGATAAACTAACATATTCCTGGTAAAAGAAATTAGAAATGAAGAAAGGGCCATCGCTTAGTAAAAGCAGTGTCAAACAATCGTAGTAACAGCAGTATTATACATGAGAAGCAAAACCAGTCCAAAACCTAAAACCAAAAACAAAAATAAAAGAAAGGCAATCTTAAAAAAAAGCAGAGTCAAATATATGAATCAAAAGCAGTCGGAAACCTAAAAAAAGGACTAAGATAAAACCAATAACAAAATTAACAACCCGCTAAAACAAACAAAAGATGCCCGCTAGAAATGCAGGGCTGAAATTCGCACAGTGCATAAAGTCACAAAGAAATATCAAGAAAAATGATGTTTCCTTTCTTGATAGTTTTTTGTGACATTACATACTGTGCGCAAACTCAGAAAGAGCAGGAAAGCACCGCAAGAAAGCAGCAAGAAGCTGCAGGCAGCTGGGTGGGACTGCTAGCCACGCGCGCGGAGCCTTACAGCCACACTACAAGAGCGCCACTGCTTACATCCGGGACCTGTTGACATTCGCCGCCTCACCGCATCGCATGTAGCGCGCCGGCTCCTGAACCCACTACCCATATTCTAGAGCACTGTACTGCAGAGAAGATGTTCAACCATTTTTAATTTTTATGGTTATTACAATCGGCATGTGGACTGCTGTGGTCACTGACACCACCTCAAGCATTGGCGGCAGGAACCCCCAATGTGTCTCTGGTGTTTACTCAGGCAATAACTACTAGTAGCTCCCTACCAGAGTCCATTACTAACCACCACTGCATGGCCTTCCCTGTGCTTCCCTTTCTCTCTGTGCGCGTGCTTCAGAACCACCTGTGGAATGAAGGCAAGGGTAGGCTGAAGAATGCCCTGTCACCCGGAAGCAGCCCACAGCGGAGCCCTTCTCCGTCCTACGTCTTGGAGCACACAGACTCCCCACCTGCCAAGACTGTGCGCCTCGGTCGAGGTGCTGCCTCTGGCTTCTGCCACGATTTTTCTGAAGATGAGGAAGATGATGAACCTGAACGGCACAGCGATAGTCCTAGAGACCTGGCCGCCATGATTAGAGCTTGAAAAAGTTTTGTGGAGCAGCGAGATTTGAAAATCTCTGCTGTTTGTATCTCTGCTGTTTGTAACTTTCTTTGCACTGGCAATCTGTGCCTGCTGCCAGCAGAATGCAGCAAAAGCAGCAGCAGGCATCACTCTGTCCTCTCTGTAACAGAGAAATGGGCGCATAAAGCAAAGCAAGCAAAAGTGCACACTTTTGGGTCTTCCTGCCGGGTGCAGCCAAAGCTGAGCTTTCACCACTGCCTCTGTCGTCGTCTCGTGGCAAGGGTGTAGGCACCGTCTGAATTCTGTGTGCACGTCCAGTCTTGGGGCTTAGGAACGAGAGATCAGAGCTCAGTTACCACCCTTTTCAAGTTAGAAGGTTAATGGGGCAGGTGGGAGACTTCGAGAAGCTTCTAGAGTATTATTTTTGGTAGTTAACAGGCAGCCTCAAAAGCAGAAAGAACTGTGTTGCGTTGCCAGGTAACTTTATTTAACAGATGTGCAAAAAATTAGGGGAGCCCTCTTCTTGTGCATTCATTGGATGGGCTAGATATGTTATTGAGACTATATTTATACTTTTTGTGGTTAGAGCAGCAGTTTTATGCAGTCATTTTGGCCACGAGGACAGGCTACAAGGGAACGTTCCCGCTTTACATTGCCTCTGGTCTTTGAGCTGTGAATGGCTCGTGTGTTTGTGGACCGCATACACTATTTATGTTTGCCTGGGTGTGAAAATATACCTGTTATCAGCAAGGGGTCTTGTTTCTTGTGTCGTCTTAAGTATTGGTACTTTTCAAAATATATATTTAAAGTTTGCAGTGATGAGTGCTTTGTGATTGTGTGTGCCTGACTGTGCAAAGTGTGTTGGTTATGTGCGTGTAAACTGCATTGCAGTTCTCATGACATTTTTGAGTCTACGAAAATGAGTCAATGAGAGTGGCAGGATATCGCTCTCTCTTCTGTATGTCTTGACTATGGCCAATGCACTGGCTTCAGCATTGAAGGCATTCTGTTTTTGATAAAAATCAAGCCTGACAACAGGGATGTGCCTGTCTGCTGCAAGCAGGGTTTGGTGGAGATAAAATGCAAGAGCACTAATGTGCGGCCACTAAGTAGAGCTTGGATCAGGATTACCCTAACTTATTTCTTGCTTGATTTTCTGAGAATTGAATTAAATTTTAAAAATTTATGATTTAAAAGAATATGGATCCTCCTCTGACTTGAGTTGAATAAAATGTCCAGTATGGTGTTTACAGGAAGGTACTTGTGTTTAGAGCATTTATTGTTAAAGTTAATAGGACTTTGAATCTTTTTTTCGGTGCTCTGAGACTACAGCGCCACCGAAGCAACACTGATCTGTTCGTCACAGAATGTGCAGTTTGACAGCGAAATTTGTGAAAGAGAGGAAAAAAGTGGTACTGAGTGCAGTTTTTCTTTTCTTACTGCAAGTGAGTAAAATGAAGCATTTACTGTGGTAGCTCGCACATGACTGTACTCATCATTTGACCAAGGTAATAAGCAGATACGTGCTGTATCATTCTTTTAATAATTGAGTGTACTTGACACTGCCCGTGTTCAAAGAGCTGGTTGTAAGGTGGAGATGATGGCATGTGCACTCTTGCTTTATTTTTGTCTATGTTTACTTAGAGAACATTTTTAGGCGCAGCCACTCTTTTTTGACGCAGTAGAAAAACAGTGTGCCTTTTAGAAAACAATATGACTGCATAATGTCACATTGTTTTCTGCTATAGTTGCAAAATAATATATTGACAAGTACAATGTGTGCATCTGTGTACATTCAGTCCAAGCAGCTTGTGTGTGGTTTTTCTTTTCGTGTTTGCGCAAAGTCTAAGTTCCTGTGCAATAGCTTCGACTGTACAGCGGCGTAGATGCCCTGGAAATCTCTTTGTTGTTTGCTAATGCTATGCATGTATAAACTAGAGCAGGCATTTTTATGTTATGGCACTTTGGGTGACATGGGCTTATTGCTTGTGAGGCATTTCAGAGCGCTGAGCTCGACTGCGCATACATGCGCACAATGTTACTTAGTCACAACTGCTATTTATATTACAGGAGAATTGGATGCGGTTAAGATGTTAGGTGTTAAAAATTGAGCGTTAGAGATTTTTATGCAAAAGTGGAAATTCGGTACCTTTCTTTTCTCCTTTTTTTTGTTTAAGAATGCTAGAATGTTTCAAAAAGTTGTTTTATACAGTGCGATATGAAATTAAAATTCGCTTCTCTTTTTTTGTATTTTGCAAACTATTAGAAATAAAGATGTCACTGACGCAGTGGTACACTTCACACGGATTTTATTTTTCATCTTGCTTGGGGCACCACACAACACCAAACTGTACCGATAGTCATCTACAGTTGATGTCAACACAGAAACAAAATGAATCATCCACAATCTGTATCTGCACAGAACAAATCAAGTTTTCTGGCTACCTGCAAAGATACGCTGTGCACTTGTGGTGTATGACACAACTATCTAACTACACAGTTGTAATGATTATGAGGAAACATCATGTTCTGGTTGCATGCAATCATGGATCTGGCAACATGACACAGTCTATGTTTTATGCCCACAGTTCATTTCTGTAGTGAACACTGGATTTGTGTTTGTATCTTGTACCCCATGCAAGGAAAGTTGAGCCTCTACCTGCTGTCTTCTTAAAGGAGGCGTCAGTGATGTAGATAAAGGGGTGTCTAGCTGACAAGAGATTGCATGCATACTACTCGCATGTGTTATAGAGCTACGTAAATTTGAAATGATGGGATACAAATTTTTTTTTTTCTTTACAAACAGGCTACTGAGCCTTCACAGCTTGTACAGCATATATTTTGGTGTGCCAGCACTGGTTAGGAACACACTTGGTTTGCATGGTTGCATATACTGTACACATTGTATTTTGTTCGATGGGCCTAGTTTGCATCTTTTGTATTTTTCTCTTTCATATAAATTTATGTAGCTCTATACACTGCGAATTTCCACCACTACACTCTATGAAAAAAAAAACACACACATGTATGTATATATATATATATATATAGCCATACAAAATGGTCAATAAAAATCGCATGCTCACAACATCAGCAGATTCATGTTGCAGATAGAGACGCATTTTATATCACTCTGCCTAAGGTCATGGGTAGCTTGAGGTTTTAGCAAGGGACAGATGTACATTGGTTGGTATGTACAAGCATCACACTGCTCTTGGCACAAATATATTGGCTTGCTCATTTTGCGCTGTCCATTCAAAATGGATGGTTAGCTTGCGGGTATAGTTAAACATTGGTGGTCATTTTACACAGTATAGACAGCGAAGCACCCGTGATTCTTGTCATTTCCTGTCGCTACTTCAAGATATGCACTTCATATTGTGCTTGTTGTTTCAACTTGTGCTTTCTGCTGTCAGCTAACTCTCTTCTCTTTACAGTCAAGACATCACAGAACTTATTTCATTTTACTTTTTTTTTCCTTGTATTGCACTTAGCACAATAAGAATTCCATGGTAGCAACACTGTTCAAGGATTTTGTAGAAGTGCAGAATTGACACTGACAACAACAGTGATGAAATGTGCCATGCTTTGTAATAAACTTGTTCTATTGTTGGAAGTCGATTATGCATGGTGGGGGTTATTGCGTGGAACAAAGTAAGGTTTTCCAACTGGCCATTTGATGTCTGGGCCACTGGTGCTGCACGAATGGTTTGGTAGTGCAGCATAGGTTCGTGAATCTTATGTGCACTTGGTGTATTTGACGACCCACTTTCAGTAGAGAGTTACCATCTCTTGCTAAGTATGTGTACTCTGCTAAACTGCTATTTAACTTTAGCTACAGGATAAAGACCTGCAGTGCAGATATTGACTTTGATGATGTGAAGTGAATGAACAGTGCCAGCTGATTGCTTCAGTCGAAACTTTTTTGAGCCAGAGAGAATGAAAAGAATTCATAAAGCACTTTTCAGTTGCGTAAGTTTCTGGAAGAATTTTTGTTAGCATGCTAATCCATTAGGCGACTTGCTCAAATGGGCCGTGTATATGGGGAAGCAATAGTTTCAGGCAAGCTTTTCGTGCAGAACTTTTGCTGAAGGTGTGTGAAATTCAGCATTTTTATGTCATTGCTATTCGAAACTGCTATTTTCCCATATTGCCCAAATAAAAGCCACATTAGTTTTCTTTGTAAATAAATCAACTTATATGTGAATAAAAGGGCAGCTGCAAGCAGATTTGCTATTAAGGGCCACTCTATGACTTTCATGAACAAGAATGTTGGATAAGCCAAATTCTGGTACTTAAGGGACACATTTGTCAGTGCCTGTGCAGATTCGAAATTTACGCCTCATTGTCTGACATCGCTTATAAAGTTTTCATTTATGCAATGTCGGCTTATAATTTGGCTTAGCTTAATGTCTTTAATTGTTGCTAACATTTCTGACCTTAGTCAACTGTGTTGCCTGTACACCAGTGACTTGTATCTTGACTGATTGATGGAAGTCTTGAGTGCTTCTAGTCTAAAATAGATGCCTTTGACTCTTTAGTTATCGATTTAGGCATAGTACTGCCATTAGAAGCTTCAAAGGCTGCTTACGAGTCACCTTTGATTGCTGTAGTCTGCAGTTCTGTATTGATAAAAGGGCAGACAAGTGATCTGAATGTGTTATGAGATTATGGGGGAAACAAGGTCATTCTTTGTATTTATAGAACTATGCAGGATGTTACCAGTAGCACTGGAAGTGAAAATTAGTTTACACAGAAATCTGTGCAAGTTTGCTAAGCGTTCTGCAGTATAATTGGTACTCACGATGTAGGCTAATTACATGGCTAACATGGACAGAATAGCACAAATAACTACTGTTAACAAATATGTCAATTATTCCTCTCCATTTTTGCACCCCACGTTTTGCCTATCTGTTGGTCATATGTTGTTTGAGAGTTTGCTTTGTCGCATTTTTTTGTGTAAGAAACAAAAAAACTGCTTACAAGCAGACCATATTGCACACTCTGCGCGCTATGCGTTTTCTCGGGCTGTGTTCCTGTCTTATGCCTGCAACAACAATCGGCATACAGCCTGCACGTTTCGGATCCGGGCGGCACACAAGAAGCAAGCAAGCACAGTAGTCCTGTATTGCGGAGATGGAAGGGGTCGGGGGCGGCATCGTGTTCGAAGCGGCCGCCTCTACGTGCCTTCAGCGTCGTCGGTCGTCGAGCCACGGAGAGCGGTGGGCGTCGTCGGCACGGCATTATCCGTGCCGTTGCAGAGTCTGGCCAGCTTGCGCGATGAGAGTGGGCCCAGCTTTCGAGCCGTGGCGTAAAGCTTATCGGCGGCCCACGAAGCCGGGATGCAAGGACAGTGTGCGGGGCCCGGCCAGTCGAGGCCGAGCTTGTACAGCAGCTGCCGGAAGTCAGTGTTCTTCAGCGCACTTGACTGCATCTCGCTGAAGGCCACAATGGGCACGCTCTGCCCCAGAAGCGTGTAGTGTAGCGCCACAGGTTCGGCGTCCTCCAGCGGCCGGTTTTCTGCAATGGTCGGAGAAAAACGTTGCATGAGGGAGTTCATTTTACAGCAAACGGGAGTATGAAATTAGGTCGTGATGCGGTTCATGCGCTCTCCGCAAGCACTGTTGGCAACAGTATGAGTGCCCGAAGCCCAAATGAAGACATTTATACTCCGTCAACAGGGAGTTTCAGAATAGGGGAACCCAACCTGTTAAGATGATAGGGTAATAGCGGGGTGACAATGCGGAGGGGTGCGGTACATGCGCACTAGCGTCCTGCTATAACCCTATTCATCTGGACACTAATGGCGCATTCGGTTGGGGGGATGAGAGCAGAGGTGGTGGTGACAAACGTTTATTGATCCAAAAGGGGTGGATGTATGCATCCGCCGGATCTATGAACATCCAGCCCTTACAGATACTGGGTGGGGTCCCTAGTACGGGACCCCAGTGGCATCGGCCGCTGCCCGGGCGCGCTCGACCAAGGCCTTTTGGGCCTGCAGGTCGTAGCAGCCGAGCAGGGTCGCCTCCCAGTCCTCCCGAGTGGGGTTGGGGTGAGGAGGAACAGCTGGGTTGGATGGGCAAGCCCACACCATGTGGTAGATGTCCGAAGACTTCTCCGCACAGTGCGGACAACTGCCCGTGAAGGAGGGATTAAAATGTTTTAGTGCTGCCGGGCACAGCAGAGTGTTGGTATAAAGACGGAGTAGAAGCCGCTCCTCCGTCTTAGATAGACCTTTACTCGGGCGAAGGTAAAGGCTATGACAAGATTGATAATAAAGAACAATGTCTTTAAAAGAATACGCGGGTTCAAATTCGAGATCCTGATCTAGGGGGTCGAGATGGGAAGCCCGGAAAGAGAGCGCGCGGGCAGCGGCGTCGGCTGCCTCATTCCCCTCGAGACCCAATGAGCAGGAGCCCATACTATATTCCGGTAAGCGGGGTCCCCGGTGTAGGTGCAGTTTTGAAGTAGTCGGTAGGATAAGTATGGCACCCAGCCTTGCTCGACGTTCCGACAGGCCCCTCGCGAGTCGGAGATAATTGTTTTAGAATCTGTGTGGGTGGCTGCCAGCGCAATGGCGACCTCCTCCGCGTGGGTTATGTCACGGGCGCGAAATGTAAGCCCGTTAACAGTTTTGGATTGGTGGACCACTACTACGGCCGTGTACCATCCCCAATAGTGGGGGCCGGAGGCGTCCACGTAGTAAATGCCGGGTTTCGACCCATAATGGCGGCCCAGGGCTTCCGCCCGCGCCAGGCGCCGGCCATTGTGGTCTTCACGTGTCATGTTTTTAGGAAGAGGACGTACGTGGAGGGCGCATCTCCACTCGAAAGGGAGGCGTACACGATCTTCCATAAGGGTGGTATGTTGGATGTGTAGCCGGGCAAGGGACCCGACAGTGTCTTAGAAAGACGTGTGTATTGGTTGCTTAAGTGAGCCTCTCGGATCTCCCGGAACGTATTCACCATGCCCAGGCCCAGTAGACGCTGGTTGGAGGTGTTCACGGGGAGATCGAGGGCTCTCTTAAAAATTTTGCGCAGGACAACTTCGAGTGCATCCTCGTCTTGTTTCCGAAGGTGGAGGTAAGGAGTCGAATACAAGATTCGACTGGTCACGAATGCATGCGCCAGCCGCACGGCGTCTTTGCACCGCAACCCCCACGTTTGTTAGAAACCCGGCGGACCATGCGGCCCACCTGGTCCCCCACCTTACGGAGTTTCGCCAAGGTAGTATACGACCGTCTATGTTGATGAATGAAGAGCCCCAGTACCCGGACTTCTGTGCGTTCAGGAATTGATCCTGTCTCTAAAAAGAGCTCAATTTTGGCCGTACACTTTGGTGAGGGGCGTATGTGTACAAATTCAGATTTTTGAGGGGAGCATTGAAAGCCGCAGCGGCGAGCATAACGGTCCACTATGGTTGCCGCTTGCTGCAGGTTGGCCTCAATATAGAGAACCTTGCGTGGCCCACAGGGTGATGTCATCGGCATACAGCGCATGGCCGACGTTTTGAAGCCGCCCTTTTGCGCCGACCCAAGAGAGAAAGAGAAAAAAAAATGGCGCGAATATGACGCTTTATGCCACGGGACTTCCTCTACTCTCGCTTTAGACGAGGGAGCAGCCGGGAGTGCACTCGGGTGCTCTCAGCGGAGGAAAAGCCCTCCTCCTCTACAATTGGGGTCCAGTGATTCTACTCGTTGGGGGGGGGGGGGGCAGGTGGTGAAGGGTGGCAGTTCCTGGCCCTACGGGGCTGGGACGGTAGGTCGACGCCGCTTCCGGTGGGGGCTAGCCAGCCACCGAATTTTATCTGTTGTAGGCCATTGCACCCGCCACTGCTTCACTGGTGGACGACGACTGTTGTTGCGGCGCGCGTCTTTCTCCCTCTTCTTTTTCCTTCTCTATTTTCTCTTCTGTCCGCACAAGGCAGCGGAGGTGGCTCAGCTACAGAGCCAGTAGCAGGCCCGTGCATTTTCTTTTCCTTCTTCCTACAGCCACAACTCCTGCTCTCTCACCGGAGGGCGCCCGCTTGTCTGCGAGCACTTTCGAAGTGCTCTCGAGTGCGCCTGCTCTCCCACTCAAATTCGCCATAAGAGTGTCGCCACGAGCTTTAGGCCGACATAACCTGTGTTATTGTATCCCCTCCCGTAAATAAATCGTAGTCCTTACCACCACCACCACCACCCTATTCCCCTAACCGATAGGGTCCCCATATCTAAAGCACTCTAGTATGGAGTAGCTCGTTCATTTCCCTAAAGGGAACGACAACTGATCAAAACGTGAGTGTCGCGTTCCTGAAATTATGGTAGGAATTAAAATATCTTCCATCGTAATGCAAGAATCGCGTACCGCAATATTGAAGAGGCGAGGATTTGTAATTTTAGTTTGGCTATAAGCGACTGAGGGATGACATAGTGAGGGGCTCCGGAAATTTCGATCGGTTAGGGCCCTTTAATGTGGATTGATATCTCATATTACACGGATGTCTTAATTGCTTTACATTTCCCTCGAGAAGCGGCCGCCGCGGCCGGGATTGAACCCGCATCCTTGGGATCAGCAGTCGGCACTCCAGCCACTGTCACTGCGCCGGGCAATTTTGCATTGAAAATCTTATACGACGCACTAGTGAAGCGCCATCTTGCCGTGAAACAATGCTATTATAGGTGCATCCAACCACTTGATTACGTCATGGTAAGATCGATTTATTTGATTGAATACGTTAGTGTAGGAATTTGGTTTCGCAGTCTAGAAATTCGCTGGCTTCAGCTGCCGCCCTGGTACTGCACAGCAACCGCAGGTGGATCTCGGGCACATAGCGACCCTATCTCAAAGTCGGAGCTGGGAGCCACCGCCTCTTTGTCCTCCTTTGTGGGGTTTGCTATCGTTTCCAGCTATCAGTTTTACTGCCAAGCCCATACCATGTGGCAAAATGAAATGTGGTCAAGGCTCACTGGACAACGGGGCTCAAGTGGCAGGAACATGTGGTAAAGGACATATAGGGAGTTCATGATGATAAAGTGGGCGCAAGCGGAACGTGGACACAGAAAAGAAGACAACAGGACAAGCGCCGTCTACTTTTCTTTGTATACGTTCCGTTCGCGCCCACTTATTCATCATGAATAGCGTTCAACTAGCCCAACTTTCCATTCTGCTCATATAAGCTATTCATACTATTCATAATATAGCTATTCATAAGCTATCCGCAATGTTAGGGTGATTTTTTTAACCTACACTAGTGTAGAAAATTTCTTATAGACCAACACCGATCTGTGAGTGAGCAAGATGTGGTGGCGCTTCTGTTGCCAGGCTGAACCAACTGGGGCTGAAAAGTAGGGTTAGCGCCCATAGGAGTACATAGAACCGAAATATTTCAAAGCAGCCT
The DNA here is from genome assembly GCF_055883805.1 of Amblyomma maculatum. NCBI lineage: Eukaryota > Metazoa > Arthropoda > Arachnida > Ixodida > Ixodidae > Amblyomma > Amblyomma maculatum. Next base: position 87,018,422 of record NC_139345.1, read on the forward strand.
TCTCATTTCACAGGGCACCTATGATGTCGTTATTTGGCACATAGAAACCATGAATATCCCAAAACAGATCGTGAAAGTATGAAATATCATTACCGAGGTGAAGTGTTTTTAAAACACCGCGAAACGTATGGGGGTGCGAGTTGGGAGGGAGAACCATAAAAACACATAAAAATTACAAGGGTTCATCGCTGCTGAACCAAATATTGAGCGAAAACAATAGCTGCGGGTGTCCGAGTGTTCTCTTTTTCTTCCTCCGCCCACATATAAAGCCCCGCTTTAACCAAGCCTAATGAACATGCCTTAGTGGCCTATAGGGGTAAAGTGAATGCCAGGGTCCTACCAGGCTGATTCTGACATAACCGTCCCATATGAAACGAGAGACCCAAGTTGGCAGCTCCTGTAAGCCCATCTCTCGCTTTTGTGTCACGTGGGATGTGACGTCACGCGCTGCGCCATGGCTGCGACCGCGCTACGCCGACCGCTTGTGTTGGTAGCCCAGCTCTCACCCTAGTGTCACGTGGGGTCTGACGTCAGCGTCACGTGGGTGCGGCCGCGCTGCGCCAATCGCTTGAGTTGGTAGCCCAGCTTTCACCCAAAGTTTATAGACCCTAGTGTCACATGGGGTGTGACGTCACAGCGTCACGTGGGTGCGGCCGCCCCACGCTGAAGGCTCGAAACCTAGAGTAGTATTGCTTTCGCAATAATACACAACTTACTGCAACATTTTTCTCGTTTCGCAGAGCACCAAAAGTGGTGGCCGGTCAAACGTTGGTCAGCGCTTTGAAGAAGTGTGTGAAAAAGTATGCTGCGTCATTGCAGAGACAATCTACTTTTAAAACACCTCTTAGTATAGAATCAGAGTTAGAAATGCATTGCGGTAGCGTGGCCCACAAAAAAAAATATGTATAGAACGATTCGCAAAGAAGCTGACTTTGCGCCTACGAAAGCAGTCGTTTGTTAAGAGTAAGTGCATTGTTTTAAGACCATGAATATATATAGTATATATATCTATATAAGATGAGGTAGGGGCGCACAAACGAAAACAACGGTTTATTTCCGACGTTTCGGCCTGGCCCCGCCCAAAACGTCGGAAATAAACCGTTGTTATCATTTGTGCGCCCCTACCTCATCTTATACATATTTCTGGATCCTGGAAGACTTTTATGGAACATATATATATTGTTACAGCGCGCGCCGAGGAGCGCTGCGCCAGAAAAAGAAGAGGCGCGGGACGAGCGCGCGGCGCAAGCGCGAGGGTTAGAGAACAAAAGAAGAGCGCCGGGGCAGGTGGTGTTGGCCCGGTGTCCTCCGTTCTTCTGTGTCTGTCTCTAGGCGGGCACAGCGTCCCACAACATTTTGGTGTCAGAAGTGGGATCATGCCGCTCACCCGCTCCCAAAGTCAAGGACCCGACGTGCCAGACGACAGGACTCTGCCATCAGGCGATGGCGCCGACGACGCAGCGGCTGGCGCTACTAGACCTAGACGCTCGGAGGGCCTCGGTCCTTCGCAGCAGCTGGATGGCGGTATTGAGCGCCTCCTGGATATAGTTACTCAGCGGATGGACGCATGGGAAGCCCGTCTGACTGTCCAGGCTATGGAGATGGAGGCTCTCCGGCGCGACTCGCCTTGTGCCAGCCGAGCCGAACACAGGTCATGAGTCTTTAGGCGTCACTGCCACCGCTGCCTCCAGCCCTGCCGTCGCTGGGCCTGCTGTCGTAGCCGCCAATAACGTGCTCGGCGCGGGTACATCATTGGACGGAGTGGAATTACCCACATTTGACGGCACAAACGCAAGATCCCGACATTGCGGCCATAGTCCAATTCCTAGCACCGCCGCCGGCGCAGGTCTCCGTAAACTGCGCCAGGTCTATCGAATTAAAGATAATCTCTTGTGTCATGTGAGGTGGCTTCGTGGTCGACCACCCGTGTGGTTGCCAGTGGTGCCAGCAACACTGCGGTCGCAAGCCTTGCGCAGCCTACACGACGCTTCCACAGCTGGTCACCTTGGTCGCGGCAAGACCTACGCACGAGTGTCGGAGCGCTTTTGGCGGCCTAATATGTCCAGAGACGTCAAGGAACACGTTGCGTCCTGCCAGACGTGCCAATACCGGGAATCGTCCACACGAATAACCAAGCCGCCCCCGCAGGCTTTTTCGCCGTCGAGTTCACCTTTCGAACTGGTTGGACTGGACCATTTGGGCCCATTCCCGACGACGCCCGCCGAAAACAGGTATATTCTGGTTGCGATCGACTACTTTTCCAATGGGTCGAAGCACTGCCCGTTCCAGACACCTCTTCCGCTCATGCCGTTTTATTTGTGGAACAGCATCTCGTTCTTCGGCATGGTGTGCCCCGACGCCTCATCACGGACCGTGGGATCTGCTTTATGTCCCATGAATTTGAGCGAGCCCTCCGCCCCTTCGGCATTGCGCATTCCACTACACCCGTCAATCATCCCCAGTACAATGGCCTCGTGGAGCGTGTTAACCGCACCCTCACGGATATACTCGCTTCCTACGTGACTCCGTCCCACAGAAACTGGGATCGTTTTGTTTCTGCGGCAGCTTTTGCACTCAACACTGCGAGTCAAGAAACAACGCATGTCACGCCGTTCTCAGTCGTCTATGGCAGAACACCCTCCATCCCTCTTGCCGCGCAGTTGGGCCTTCCCCATCAGACTGCGTCACCAACTGACTCCGCCCAACGACTTCGTTACGCCCACCTCGACGCTCAGCGCAACCTTCTCACGGCTCATGCGCGTGTGCATGCGGCAGCACCACCACTTCCCTCCTTCCGGTCCGGTGACTTGGTCCTCGTTCGCCGCACCATCCGCGCGACTGGCAGTGCCACGAAGCTCATGCCCCGATACCGCGGCCCTTACCGTGTCGTTTAAAAGCTCGGCCCCGTGACATACCGCCACGAAGACCTCCCCGAGCATCGACCATGCAGTGTGCACCACATTTTCCCGGAGCATGTGTCAAACATGAAGCGATATGTCAACGGCGCCAGCATTGATTCCGACTTAGATGCCGGGTCATCACCACTACTGTCGTCGCCTGCTGCCTCATTGCCCTCCCCACGAAATGCCGCCCCATAAGTGGAGCGCCTGCTGCAGCTCACCGACACTTCCCCCCATTGGAAAGATGTTACGGCTCGCGCCGAGGAGCGCTGCGCCAGAAAAAGAACGCCAGCGCGAGGGTTAGAGAACAAAAGAAGAGCGCCGGGGCAAGTGGTGTTGGCCTGGTGTCCTCCATTCTTTTGTGTCTATCTCTAGGCGGGCACAGCGTCCCACAACTATATAAATATATGAAGGAAAGCAGCCAACAGTCGGCGAGGCCAAGGAAAGCATTGGGGATTATGTTGTATGTCTTTTTTTTTAAATTTTTACTTGGATAATCACAGAAATAAGCAATGTAATCTGTTTAGGGGAAAGATAATTAAACACAAAGTAGAAGAAAAAAAACAACGTGCCGATGGTGGGGACCGAACCCACGATCTCCGAATATCGTGTTTGGTGCTCTTCCAACTGAGCTACATCGGCCGCTGGATCACGGTGCGTGCATCCCAAGCCGAAACGCAGAGTCGCGTTCTCTTCACTCGCTATATCTTGTGGTACAGGGCTCTGTTTTGATAAGTGTTTGTTTGTAGGCACCTAAGTGTAGTGGCTTGTTCTCGGCTTAGTGTGTCATGTGGAAGTGCATACTTTCTACGCCTCTCCCTACACGCTCGTATGTGTCTGGTGCGGAGAAACTGCTACACTATACCACACAACATGGAGATGTAGGACAAGATCCATAATGCCTAAAATAGATAGCCCTAGTCCTGAGCAGTGGGAGGACTTTTTAGCCGACTCGAACGCACAGCATCAGCTCATGCTGGTGCAGCGGGCCAGAGCAGCTGCTGAGGCCAACGGACTCCTGGACAGAGGACTGCCGACTACTGCTCTCTCCTAACCCACTACCCCTAACACCAATTTTCCCCAATAAAGTTTATCAATCAATCAATCAATCAATCAATCAATCAATCAATCAATCAATCAATCAATCAATCAATCAATCAATCAATCAATCAATCTTCACTCGCTAGCGGCGTCAGCGGTATCAGTCAGTCGCTGCTGCCTGTTCGCCGCGCAACGTTCCTATGGGCCCACGCGCTGCTTCCCGCAACCTCCCGATAAATTAATTGCTCTCTTCATTTCTCCGACCACAAAGCTTCTTTCATGACAGCTAAGAACTGTTAGTGGAGTGTTTCTTGAAGGAATACGTGTCAAATATTAAACAAAAAGTTGTCTGTAATTTTACATACGAGTCTTGCTCGAAATCTTTGCTTCAAGCTAGCGAAAAGGTGAAAGGTGAGTTTAAAGCATTGTTTGTAGTGTGCACACTAGCGCAACAGTTCATCGTCATTTATTATATCTTAAGGACCCCTAGGCGGGGTATTGCATAAGGAGGAGAAAATAACAAAAACACAAGCAATATGGACTCCTCCATTTCGACTTTCGAAATATGCTTTCGAGCAATTGTTCTCTGCCCCGCTGGGGTGGTACAGGGGTAAGACGCCCGACTACTGTGCCGGGGTACCCGGGCTCGATCCCGACCGCGGTGGCTGCGTTTTGATGGAGGCGAAATACCGAAGAGGCGTCCGTGTGCTGTGCGATGCCAGCGCACGTTGAAGATCCCCAGGTGGTCGAAATTATTCCTTAGCCCTCCACTACGGCTCTTCTTTCTCTCTTCACACTTTCACTCCCGCCTCCCTCCCTTCCCCTACGATGCGGTTCAGGTGTTCACAGAAACAAGTGTGACAGATACTGCGCTTTACCCTTCCCGTGAACCTCTTGTTCTCTTGTCATTTGGGATACGTTCACAGGAATGCAGGAATCATTGCGCAGCGGTTTTCGTCTGTGCTTCTAGATAACTATAAAACTGGGGAGGTTTAACTCGTCTAAATCTAGATACAGAGCCGAAAACTCTGCTGGATGATCGGACTCAGCTTGACGCCGCCGGCACCGCCGCTTTCCGGAACTTTGTGAAGGTCTCCGGAGAGCGGACGGAAGGCTCCTTCTCAAAATTTTTACAGACACAATGCTGTGCCCGACAGTCTTGAAGCACTTCAATACAGACTTTGATGGGGACCGCAGCCTGTGTGGAGCGACCTTATCGGACGTTTTTCACATAGTCTGGGCCTATCCATCCAATCCCCGCCGTTCCGAATCCTTCCGGGGTGGTGCAGTGGTAAGACGCCCGACTACTGTGCCGGAGTACCCGGGTTCGAACCCGACCTCGGTGGCTGCGTTTCGATGGAGGCGAAACGGAGTGGCGTCCGTGTGCTGTGCGATGTCATCATCATCATCATCATCATCATCATCATCATCATCATCAGCCTGATTATACCCACTGCAGGGCGAAGGCCTCTTCCATATTTCTCCACTTAACCCGGTTCTGTGCTAGCTGCATCCACTTGACCCCTGCGAACTTCTTAATCTCATCCGCCCACCTAACTTTCTGCCGCCCCCTGCTGCGCTTTCCTTCCCTTGGAATCCAGTTTGTTACCCTCAGCGATCATCGGTTATCCTCTCTTCGCACTACATGCCCTGCCCATGTCCATTTCTTCTTCTTAATTTCCACTAGAATGTCGGTAACTTGAGTTATTTCTCTGACCCACTCTGCACGCTTTCTATCTCTTAATGTTACCCCTACCATTTTTCGTTCCATAGCCCTCTGGGTTGTCCTCAACTTAAGTAGAACTCTCTTGGTTAGCCTCCACGTTTCAGCCCCATAGGTGAGTACAGGCAAGATGCAACTGTTGTATACTTTCCTCTTGAGCGATACCGGTAAGCTGCTAGTCATAATCTGCGAGTGCTTGCCAAATGCGCTCCATCCCAATCTTATTCTTCTTGTTATTTCCTTTTCATGGTCTGGATCTGCGGTTACTACCTGTCCTAAGTAGACATATTCGCCTACTACCTCCAGTATTTCGCTACCTAATGTAAACTGCTGTTCCTTCCCGAGGCTGTTGAACATTACCTTAGTCTTCTGCATATTGATTTTCAAGCCTACCTTTCTACTTTTTCTGTCTAGGTCATCAATCATTATTTGCAGTTCATCCCCCGAGTTGCTTAGCAAGGCAATGTCATCAGCAAATCGCAGATTACTGAGGTATTCTCCATCTACCCTTATCCCTAACTGCTCCCATTCCAAGTCTCTGAATACTTCCTCTAAACAAGCTGTGAACAGTACTGGGGAGATTGTGTCTCCTTGCCTAACACATTTCTTTATGGGAATTTTGTTACTTTCTTTATGCACAACTATGGTTGCTGTGCAGCCACTATATATATCTTCCAGCACTTTCACGTACGGCTCGTCTACCCCCTTATTTCGCAATGCCTGCACCACCGCCGAGGTTTCAACTGAGTCAAATGCTTTTTCGTAATCAATGAATGCTATGTATAAGGGCTGGTTATATTCCGAGCATTTTTCTATCACCTGATTGATGGTATGGATATGATCGATAGTAGAGTACCGTTTCCGAAAACCTGCTTGATCCTTTGCTTGATTGCAGTCTAAGGTTGTCCGGATTCTATTAGCGATTACCTTAGTAATATACCTTATACGTAACAGACAGTAAGCTGATTGGTCTGTAATTTTTAAGGTCCTTAGAGTCCCCTTTCTTGTGAATGAGGATAATGTTTGCATTCTTCCATGGTTCCGGTACCGTCGATGACACCAGGCACTGCGTATACAGGGTGGCCAGTTTTTCTAGCACGATATCCCCCCCGTCCTTCAGCAAATCTGTAGTTATCTAATCCTCTCCAGCTGATTTCCCCCTTTTCATAGTTTCTAGTGCTTTCTTGACCTCGTCCTTCGTCACTGGTGGAACGTCTGACTGTTTTTCCCTACCGCCAATCTCATTACGGTCCTGACTACTTTGGCTACTGTAGAGATCTGTATAGAACTCCTCGGCTACTTTGACTATCTTTTCCATATTAGTGATGACGTTGCCCGCCTTGTCCCTTATCGCATACATCTGGTTTTTGCCTATGCCCAATTTCTTCTTTACTGCTTTAAGGCTTCCCCCGTTCTTTACAGCATGCTCAATTTTCTCCATGTTATACTTCCTTATATCGGCCACCTTGCGCTTATTGATTAGCTTTGATATCTCGGCCAATTCGACCAATTCGATCTGATCTGGTGCGATGTCAGTGCACGTTAAAGAACCCCAGGTGGTCGAAATTTCCGGAGTCCTCCACTACGGCGTCTCTCATAGCCTTAGTCGCTTTGGGACGTTAAACCCCACAAACCAACCAACCAACCAACCATTACCCACTCTTCTAGGGAGGCCTGGGAGGCGGCGCTGCTCAGCTGCCATGACCTATACAGTCCCAGCGGACCTTGGTCGCCAGGGGGCGAGCGGCGTTAGACGCTATTGGTGCTCCCGAATAGGAGCTCAACCTAGATTTGTGAGGGCCTGGGCCAATAGGGCCTCGGTCAAAACACCTCCTTATGCAAAGAATAAATGAATGTTTGTCACCACCACCATCATCGAAGAGTTGACGCACTCGGTTGGGTATGTGTCCCATCCAAGGCAAAACTTGAGGAGAAACGCCGGTGAACCAATTGCTATAGCACCCTCTCAGACTCTCCTAGTCACATGTTACTAATGCGACAGAGCCAGCGAATGCGAAAAGAAGAAAGTTATACTATCTGACATCGCTGTGCTGTGCGATGTCAGTGCATGTTAAAGATCCCTGGTGGTCGAAATTACTCCGAAGCCCTCCACTACGGCACCCCTTTATCTCCTCCCGCTTTCACTCTCACCTTCATTCCCTTACGGTGCGGTTCAGGTGTACAAAGATCAAGTGTGACAGATACTGCGCCTGCTTTTTCTGTGAGCCAACCAATACCATCTCACAGTCACGCGGCGAAGCCGAGAAAGCGGCTCAGCTGCGCCTCACCGTAGCGAGTTTGGCAAGTTTGTGAAAACGAAGAAGCAGGTGTGCGTAGTAGAAGTGAACACTGCCGGCTCTGCGCGCCGCACCTGCGGTCAAGGCCGAACGCTCGCCAAACTTCACATTGGCAAGCATTGGGTAGTTGGTCTTTTCGTTCTAAAAAAAAAAAATGAACAATGGCAGTGCGCAGTACACCTTCACTAGCTGGCGCACGTTCACATATTCGTGAATGTGTCGCGCGTTTGTTATCACAAGGGGACCGCTAAAAGTTGAAAGCAAAATATCATGTGGAGTTTTCCTCTCTAGCATAAAAACGTGTAGGCTTGCGGTTTTCAATACAGCTACCGGGGTGCATGCGTTATTTCTCTCATCGTGTGTTGACAGGTGCGCCGTTGCTCGGGCTTCTCACCATGAAAGGCGCTTTAAATAAAAACAAAAATAATGCTCCGAACGAGCAATTGGATATGCATTTTACCTTGTGGCGTACGTTTAGTTCGTGTCAGCAGCCTTTAAAGGGTAGGCTTACTAAAGCTCAATATTGTAGAAAATTCGAAAGCGAAGTTGCGATATAGTAACTTCGGTATAACAATAAAGGTTCCTTTAGCTTTTCTTTTTTTTTTTTTTGATGTGACAGTAGTATACTGGGTGAGAAGCACTTCATCGGATGCCCAACCGTTCTCTAACGCACATATCATTGCTTTTGTGGCTCGTTATGATAATGGCGCAATTAATATATTTAATAAGCTGGAATAGCTGCCTATAGGATTTGTGCCTAATATCAAAGAGGAAAGGCTGGTACCTGCGCAAGTTTGGTTATGTTGAGCTTTTACGAATACTGGGTCAATGCTATCAGCCATGGTGCGACAGTGGTCGAGAAGGACAAAGTGTATGCCGTAATAATAATGATAATAATGCATTAGTAGTATCGAACTTAATAATGCCAATCTCTTTTCACCCACGCTGGTTCGTGGAAATTTTTTGTTGGTAATAACAGGTGTTATTGTCATTTTAACAAAAAATAACAACGCGCTTGTTAATCGCTGCTTATAAAGCTACTGCTGATGTTAGTGATATTCTAAGTCATTGTTTGCGTCTTCCTTGTTCACGTTTTTCTTTTGAACTGTGTTTGATATTGTGCGCACATTTCATCGTAAAAGCTTAACTCCTCATAAAGAGAAGTTCGTTGGTTAGCACTCTCTTTTTTCGTTTCACGGGCAGTCACAATAATCGCCCAGGCCAGGGAAGAAACAGTAGTGAGTTCCAGTGGAGCACTTACTTAGCTTGACGTAGCAAACTTCCAAGAATTTCTTCTGAATCCACTGGAGCTGTGGCTCGTACCCCATGCCTTTCAGCTTCAGCACTAAGTCGGTGATCTCTGACCATTCCTCGTTTTCGATGTCTTGGGTCTCTGGTTGTTCTTTGGGTTTGGAGGAATTTTCCAAGAACTAGAGGAAAAAAAAATACGTGTTAAGTTTGTCGATATAAAGGATCAAGTGAAAAGTGTCCTGACATTTGCTCACCTGTTTTTCCTTTTCTTCCAACCTTTCGCACTGGGTACTTGAGATGACCCGTTTGAACTTGAGCTGGTCCAATATCTGAGAATAACAAATGCATAGGAGAACCATATTCTTCTTTCCGCAATGACAGTGACAATAACCGAACCGACTGCGGTCCCCTAATGATTGCAATAATCTGACAGGCAAATGTTATCGTTACCGTTGTACCAGACAGCACAAAAACTGTCCGTCTTGCGACAAGATCAGTGCTTTGTAACTTCTTCGCTGAACCCCGCCTGTTAAGCTCATCAGTCACGGTTCCCTAATGATTGCAAGACTCTGACAGGCAACTGTCATGGTTAACGTTGTATCAGGCAGCACAAAAACAGACCATCTCGTGCCAAGATTAGTGCCTGGTAGGTTTTTTCGCTGATCCATGCCTACCAAGCTTCTTGGGGATTTTTCTCTCTCGTTATCGTCACTTGTTGAAAGCATATAAACTCAAATCGCGGACTTGGGACTGCAGTGTTTCGCAGAAGTCCTGCGTGCGAAGTTTGCATGGCGCTTACCTCTCTGCGGGTGCGGCGTACGTCGTTGCGACGCAGGTGCTCGACGATCTGGCCGACGGGGTCGCTGTCGTATTCAAACTGGAGAAAGCACCAGTAGAGCGCGTTGTCATCGCCCTCGTCACTGCAGTCGCTGCTGTCGCTGCTGTCGTCGTCGTCGTAGAAAGGCGGCACCACAAGCGGCTGCGTGCTGGAAGCCGAACCGCTGCGCTGCATGCCCGGGATTCGCTCCGAATACAGCTCCGGGTTGCGCCCGGCGAGTTTCAGGTACCGGTTCATCACGTAGCCCACCAGGTCTTCATACAGCTGCGGCGCGCACGTGCGCTTAAGCGTCATGTGCACACAAATAAGGACTCTTCACGTCCTGAAGGCAGTTCAGACAGATCTCACTCTTCGCACATGTATTGCTATTTGAGGAACACTTTTCGATCTTCACGGTGCTGCTAGATGATCACGACACAGACCGTGCACGGTCCAGTATTTGTCCCTTAGCAGTGAACGTGAATAAGACCTGCGATCACGTTGGCTATCTATTCACGAATGAATGCGGAAATAAAATGTCGAAACTTGAGTCCTTTTTTTTTCAGGAAACTGACTTATTTAACCATGCTGTCCTTTTATGATCGACATCATTTCTTTTACCATTTTTTTTTTTTCATCTAGGAAGGCTGCACGTAAATTGCATACGATAAAAAAAAGAACCATAGAACATGCCATAGGCTGTGTCATTTTTTCTGAACCTTTTTGTTTTTATTCGTAGGAGAAACAGGCGCGCCAGATTAGGTTTGTTTGTGTCGAATTTTGTATATACTGCCCTTAAAACCTCGCTATATAGGTCTCTTGGTGCTCAACCTACTCAAATTTTCTACACTTCTGAACTGCAGTTAGTCGCATAGAATTTGTATTATCTACCGAGGCACCATTTCATTACTTCAGTTCAGTGCAATCTGCTTTCCTCTGCTTGATGGCTAGTGACAGTTCCGATACTTACGAGAATGGCACTCTTACTTCAAAATTTGCGCTTGTGTGAGAAATAGGTAGAGAAAGGACTTTGTTTGAGGTTACAATGTCTGGGTATTCCTTCCTCGTGCGACCTTCTTGGCATGCCTGCTGCTCTCCATGTCGCCTGTAAAGGGTGCACCGCCACATGCAGAAGCACTCTGCGGAGAAGCGCCTATATTTTCAAGTGGCATATGTTTTTAAAGGAGGGAGATCAGCCAGGCAGCGAATGAGCCGGTTTGTACGGAATTTAGAGCAAAGAAAAAACGCCACTAATGTGAATTAGGTTACAATGTTGGCAAAGTTACGTAAACAGAAAAAAAAAAATAATCTGGCGTTTGCTACATGCGTTAAAGGTGAGATGAAAAGTACAAAATTTCCCTATTTTACTTTAGTAACATTCCAGTTTTCTTAGCTTTTCCTAATTAATTAGCTTGATAACGTAATCCCAAGCGGTACCTTTTCTACGGTAGTGCTGGAGACCTACCTCGGGAATTTCGGCGCCTTCGTTCAGGATGTTGACGAAAGAGGAAAGAATATTCGGATGAAAAAGTGCTTCCGGGCGCTTGAGGTCACCAGCAACATGGTGCATCATTGTGAAAACGCAGTCATTTACGAGGACGCTGTAAGAAGAAAAGAAAACGCACAAAAGTTTTAATATACTATGTTTGTTTTTAATGCGTCAAGATCAAAATGAAGGCAACAACGCAAGTAATTAACGTTGGAAATTGTGACACATATAATATTTTGAAGTTCTTTCGCTGCTAATGAACTTAGGGTGGTGGGAAAGTGTTTTACTTACCGTAGAAAATAGCTCGAGGAGTGTACAAACAGTATTTTTTTCAAAACCGAAATGGATACGAACCGTCAAGCTTTGCTAAGAAATACGAATAATGTAGTTAGAATCCAAATGAAATACGACTAATGCAGTTAAGGACCAAATAGAATACTAATCGAATAGTGAAAGAACCGAAACGAATACAAATTGAATGTTTATGCGAAACAGCAAATTGCTTGTAGCTGGGATATAAGCTGCGGGCTTAAGGTTCCTGGTCGAATGACACAGCGCCTATATTTTCTAGGGGCGCGCAACTCGAAGCTCTATTAGCTGTGTATCTGTCATGCCACACGCATAGTAAAATTACCTTTCGGTGCTGATGGCGACAGCGAAAAAAATCTATAGAGCAAAATGTCATTTATTGAGAGGAGAGAAATTTATGAGCCATATTCTCTAAAAGCGGGTACGAAGGCAACGTTTGGTAAACCTGACTGATGCCCGTCGCGTCGCCCATGCTTGAGGACTTTATGTACGAACACTATAAAGGCACCATATGAATTGACAACTTCGCGCCGCTGAGCCATGATTCGCTAGAAAGCCAAAAGCGGCAGCACCAGCATTCTGTGCGGCAAAAGTGTGGGTACTATGTTTGCAACAGCGTGGAAAAAAATTGCGCGTCGCTATTTGAACTTAATGCCAAATATTTGAAAACAGTTCGAAAACTTGAGAACGAATTCTATTCCTTTCGAATAATTTTGAGCATGCATTACCTAACTCCTTCAGCGAATTGAATAGGAAGACGTTAGATTTGCTAATTTAAAAATTTGAATATTTGTATACCTCTAAATCGGGTATCGACATCACATCACAAAAAATATGATGATTGAAAATTGCCAATTTACCTGTTCGTGCGGTAATCTTTCAGTATAACCCCATATCTTTCCATCACTTCTACGGTCGCAAACCTAGAAGAAAACACAAAAATGACACGCTGTTTAAGCCAGCTGCACATTTTCACACATTCCTGCGTCTGTGTCTAAACGGAATAATTTAAGCAGTCACTTCAGTCTTTTTGAGAACTCGTTTGTGAGCTAGTCGGCGCAGAGAGTTTTAAATGCAATGGAAGGGTTGAAAGAGTAACTATGGAAATCCTAAAGGACTTTAAAGAACGTACTTTTGTATCGCTCAAGGTGCACCGAGACTAGCTTTGATTACCGGGGCACTGTTACAAACATTCAGCTAGAAGCCGAAAAAAAGTGTATTAGTTTACAGAAATTGATGGGGGGTCACATAGATAGGAAACCTAGTTAGATGAACGTTACTGTCATATTTTTATGATATTTAGGAATTATTTTTGTTGACAGCGACGGTGACGTCGTTCGCAGTCTTCTGCTCTAGAACTGTGCACAATTTCCGGTCTTGTCTAAGTATCATTGCAGTTGAAATACAGAGCAGCCAACACTCACTGAGAAAGGTGTCCGAGGATGTCGATGTCCAAGCCACCTTCAGTCTTCTGGGCATACTCTAGGATGAGCAGCAGTAGGTGGTTTGTTATTATCAAGTCCACAAGGGCCTGACTTGGCATGGCGTTCCATTTTCGGATTAGCAGTAGAGGGATGTTGCGAAGGTCCTCTAGCCGGGCCAGGGAAACTGGAATCAGATACAACGAGGTGGCTAATATGAGATTTAGTACTTGTCAGTGAATTTCAAATCAATAGTGTTTGCATTAGGATAGAAAAGGTCAGGAAAAGGTGACACGTGACCAGATCTTAGCCTGTAGTCTTAAAAATTTTAAATAAAATTTTTGCTTGGCATATGGCCATACATGTCATGGTGTTAGTGAGGCATTATATAAAATTGAACCAGACACAGAAATGACGAGCGGAAGCGCTATGGCTGCGATTCATGTCAGGCACTAGCAGCATATTTATCTGTGACGTCATTGTCACCATTAGCATTACCAGCATGCTGGACTGCTCACCACAAAGGCGGCGCATGTCATCGCCGACGCCCTTGCAGCGGCTGTTGTACGTTCCGATGGCCGCGATGAACTCGCGGAAAGCGCGCACCACGAGGTGGTACCTGAAACAAAATACGAATGGTGTCAGGAGACGTGTGTGACACGTTTGTAATCGGCCAAACTAGGATGGTGTCTGGAAAAGAAAAGCGCGTAAATTGAACAAGTAACCAATACACTATAGCGCAGCAAAAGACGAGGACACAAGAGCGAGAGACGAACACCACGAGCGCTCGTGGTGTTCGTCTCTCGCTCTTGTGTCCTCGTCTTTTGCTGCGCTATAGTGTATTGGAATCATGTACCAACAAGCCCAAAAAACCACGCTACTGAACAAGTAAATCGGTCTTGACTCAGCACTATCGCAAAGCAGAGATCAGAATTTGTTCGAAATTCATCAGCTAGTTTCACTTCCCATCGTGCGTTTGAAAATGAACTGTCAAAACGTGCTTTCTTTTCTCGCTCAAATTTGCTGCGAAAACTAACCAAATAACAAATATTACTATATCAATGTTTCCTGGTAAGGTTGTTTCAGCGCAATGCTTAAATTTATAAAGAGATGATGTATGTTGGGTACGCCAAACTCTAACAATTACTTTTTTTTTTCGTAATCACAGCATTATTTTTCGTAAGCTGAAAGGAGGTCATTCTGTAAAAAGAAATGCCTGGCATCGCTTGCCTGCAGGGTTGATTGTGCTCCGAATGGTGTGTAGAGATAGTTAAACTCAAGCGTTAGAATGCGGAGAACTGTGCAAAGTAATTTTATAAGACATGAAGTTAACGAAATTGACTTTATATTTCACGTTGTACATGCTACGGCCCCTAACTTCCAATGATCGAGATACAAAATAGTCTATGTAGAGCTGAGAGAGGTCTACAGAAACAGAATTAGGATAGGTTTTATTTACGTCCCATCTGATATCGATATAGTTCGAAAAAGTACCTTCAACTTCCTAACATACTTCATAAGTGCAGAAGTGACTGCAGAAGTGACTGTATCATTAAAAAGGCCGCGGTTTACTTGTAATCGAACTGTTGGTTTAAAAGCAGCTACGCAGCCGTCCTGATAGAAATTGCGATCATCATCAAAATCACTGTCCAGGCAGTTGTCAGATTTTGCCTACAAGATACTTAATGCAGCCTACAAGCTACTTAATGAATACTACTCGTCAATCGCCCCTTTCAGATAAATTATGCACTGTTAAAGAGCTGCCTCAGTACTTTAATAGTAATCAAAACTGACAACGATGAGCCAAATTAGGTTCCCTTCATGCCAGGGAACATGCTTAACCTTGTTTGTTAACTGACGGTAACACGGTAAAGCAGTTTGCCTGTAAGTCCGCCATACCAGGGGGATTTTTATTAAATGCAGGAATTAAAATATCGCTTTCGTAAAGCAATTAAAAACAGTAGTATAGAAGGAATTGAAGTTCATCGTCGGTGTTTTTTAGCAAAACTCAGAAAATAGCAGTCTGACAGCATCTTCAGCAGATATGAATAGTGCATGAAAAGGGGTCCCGAGCAGATGCCGGTGACAGCTGGATAATAATAATAATAATAATAATAATAATAATAATAATAATAATAATAATAATAATAATAATAATAATAATAATAATAATAATAATAATAATAATAATAATAATAATAATAATAATAATAATAATAATAATAATAATAATAATAATAATAATAATCAATCAATCAATCAATCTTTATTTAATGTGCGCAGGAACAACCATGTGGTCTTTGTGCTGCAGCACAAATAAAAAAAAAAAAGAAACAAAAATGAAAAAGCACAAACATGTTTACACACACAGAGAGAACACAAAAAAAGAAATAAATAATACATGAAATGACAGACGAAAAGTATCACGGAAAGTAAGCAAACAATGAGTAGCATCACTTATATACACAGTGAGAGAATATTTTAGCACACCAGGAAATAAAGAAAAAAAAAAAAGAACGGTAGATAGAAGAAAAAAACAACAACAAATAACTGACATTGATTATAGTAATATAGAAATATACATAAAATAAACAACCCTTCCAGGCGCAACAAGTGCATGGTACTTAAAACACAGGCTAGAAATACAGAATAATACAATAAAGAAGTAAAATTGAACAAGGGGCAGTAAGATTCGAATATAAAGTTTAAAGTTGAAATATAAGTAAGAAACGGATAAAAAGTAGTTCACGATACAGACAGCATTGAACAGGAGAAAAAGCAAAAAGTGAAGTAAATACAATTTAAGGCTAGAAAGTGGGAGTTTTAAGTGATAAAGTACTATTTAGAATACAACGCTACGAACATCCAATGTAAATGAACAGAGCGAGTTTTGGAAGATGTCAAGGTGAGGACAAAAAGAGTTAAATAACCACTGCATCCTGTCCAGAGGGGAGTGGGAATGAAGAGGAGAAACCTGAAATGGTCTGAATTCCCTCATGCTCTTTCGCGGAACGCGCAGTAGGATGTACTCTAAGAGCTGAGGGCACATAATGTGGCCATGAAGGAGTTTGTACAGAAATATGATATCAAGTCTGATACGACGGCAGTGAAGGGAAGGAAGATTCAGTTGGGTGCTCCTGGTGGAGCGAGAGGGGGAAGTTGCACAAGGAAAGCGATAATGAAATATCCGTAAAAATTTTTTTTGTACTCTGTCAACCTTGTCCAAGTTCGATTTGCAAGTGCCATTCCAAACAACCGACGCATACTCCAAGACCGGCAGGCATATGGACAGGTACAGTTTTAGGAACGGAAGTGGAGTATGGAACTCTCTCGAAAGTCTGCAAACGAATCCGAGTGTGCGCATAGCCCGCTGAGCAATGCGGTTAGTGTGAGAGGAGAAGCTGAGGGTGCGGTCAAAAAGTACACCAAGGTCATTAATTTCATCAACCCTATCCAACAGCACAGAATTCACAGAATAATGGTAGAGAAAGCTATGTGTTTTACGAGTAAAGGACACAACCCTAGTTTTGGAAGAATTGAGGGTAAGTCGATTCATCGCACACCAATCAGAAAAAGCAGATATGTCCGATTGCAACAACACGCAATCTTGAAAAGAATGTATTACCTTGAATATTTTTATATCATCAGCATAAAGAAGAAACGAGGAGTTCTTTATCGCCGAGGAAACATCATTAATAAAAACGGAGAAGAGAAGCGGGCCTAGTACTGAACCTTGAGGAACTCCACTCGTTGCAGGGTAAACGAAAGAAGTCTGTCCATTGACACTGACAAAGCAGAAGCGATCAAGGAGATAGTTGCGTAGGAGGGCTACGAGTGAGACTTCAACACCAGAGAGTAGAAGTTTTTCAAGAAGTAGTGAGTGAGTAACAACGTCGAAAGCTTTGCTCATATCACAGTACACAGTGTCAACCTGACCCCTCTGAAGGACTGCTGCAGAGGCATACGTCATAAACGTGACTAGGTTGGTAGAAGTAGAGCGACCCGACATGAAGCCATGTTGATTCGGTACTATGATATGTTTGAGATGGAAGGAAAGTACGCTGTGCAAAGCTAATTCGAAAAGCTTAGAGGTTGCACATAGAAGAGAAATCGGACGATAATTGGAAACATCAGATTTGTTTCCAGACTTGAAGACAGGAAACACGCGTGCCATTTTCCACACGCGAGGAAAGGCAGCATTTTTTAAACAGTTATTAAATATGGCAGTCAGTACTGGTACGAAGATATAACTGAAGGCTTTTATTATGGCAGCTGGAATGCCATCAGGTCCAGGAGACAAAGAAGGTCTCAGACGCTTAAGACTCTCACTTATCAACTCCTCGTCAAAGAGAATGGAATTAAATAGTGCACCAGATGGGAGGCAAACGGAATCACAATGTGGATGTTTGTAAACGGAGGAAAAATGTTGTGCAAAACTGTCGGCAACATCCCGAATTTCCGAACCCTGAGAGTCAACTAAGCTGATACTTAAATCTGATTTAATGGAACGCTTGCGAACGTAACGCCAGAACTGACTAGGACGATTTGAGGCATTCCTCTCTAAAGACTCAAGATAGGAGTCGTAGTCCCGCTTGTATAAGCGTTTGCAAAGAGAACGCACACGGCGAAACTCATCTGCCCAATTGTGAAACCCAGGGCGTTTCGCCTTACGATGGGCCCGTTCCTTGAGCTTTAACGCCGTTATTAGTTCCCTTGAAAACCAGGAAGGGAACTTCCTAAGCGTAGGAGTATGCAAAGGTATGTACCGACGCATACCATCAAGAACTATTTCTGTAAAGCGACTGACTTGTCCATCTGAATCATTAATGTCATTTAAAAGGGACCAGTCGACGGAAGAGAAGAAATTGAAAAGACCGACATAATCACCACGTGCATACGCGAAACGGGGCGAATTCCCCACCCGATCTGAATTAGTAGAAGGTGAGGCAGAGAGAGCAGTAGTAACTAGAAGCGGAGGGTGAAATTTGTCACAGCGAGTCAGCGGTATGTCTGAACTCGAGACTCGAACACTTTCAAAATTCGATAGACAGATGTCAAGAATATTACCGCAACAGTTTGCAATGAAATTGTGTTGCTGCAAAGAGTTAAAGGCTATAAAATCAAGTAGAGCGTTAATAATAATAATAATAATAATAATAATAATAATAATAATAATAATAATAATAATAATAATAATAATAATAATAATAATAATAATAATAATAATAATAATAATAATAATAATAATAATAATAATAATAATAATAATAATAATAATAATTGGTTCACCGGAAGGGAAAAGCGACAGCTGGATGCCTTTCTCGCAGAAAGACAAGGTGTGAAGCCGAGTCGATGCGGCCATTTTTTTGTACCGATGATATGTGCGTGTGTTATATACTGTGCTGTTCATCAGTTTAACTATATACACTGACCAACTTCAAAAATTATCCAGGGGACTTGTAAGATAAATAGTTTTAATTCTGGAATAAGTACACACTTCGGTGAATAAGGTGCACTACAAAAGGCTGACATGCAGGAATAAAGAAAACCGGAAATAGTAAAGATTCGAGAACAAACCTAAATGCGAACAACGCGGGTCAGTCAGCAAGGAAGGCAACCTTGACCATGCTGCTTTTTTCCGCCATTGAAAACGTCATCAGCTCGCGAACTTTATGTGTTTTTTTTTTTTAGAAGGAGGAAAGAAAATTTGTTATGACGCCAGCATGACAAATCGGGTGTTTCAGCAAGTCAAGAGTGAGGCTGCCCAGGGAGATGTGGCAGTAGGGAGGACACTTGAAGTACCTTTTCTTCAGCAGCTTGGATCCCTCGGCCGACTGGTGCTGGGCGAGGTCGAGCTCTTGGCAGACGGCGATGGCCTCGAAGATGAGCAGGCCTACGACCTCGACAGACAGCACGGGCCTCACGTGGTGTAAAGAGAGACCGAGAGCTGTAGCCAGTCCCGTGAAGTAGCCGACCACCCAAAGGAAGTGGCAGCGGTCGATCAGGCTCGATCCTTGCTCGTGGTTCACCCTCTGCGCATGCGTCAGGCACGCGCGTATTTGTTAGCGAATTGAGTACAAATAGAAGATGATGGGTATATATCGACCTGGTTTCTATGTTTCAATCGCAAGCAAAGGTTTTATGAGCTGGACATGATAAAATAGCGAAATGTAGGCATTGCCTCCACAGGATGTCTATTGCAACCGGGCGAGGCGACGTCATACCATTTCTATATGAACAAAGCACGCTGTCATTTACTTTCAGTCAGTGATCACGGATTCCTCAGAACTCTTGAAATAATCATAATGTGCTAAATTCAAATTAAGTTACGGTAAAAAACACGTTCGTTTTTCACTTACGCATTTATCAACGAGATATACGTATTTCTCCCATTTGCCGCTACGTAACTTTTCTCACACGGCTACGGTCGATACAATGGGTTCAACCCCGTAGAATCATCATAATTCAGCATCATCATTCCTTAACCATCATCATTGTCATCACCACCACTACCACCACCATCACTGAGGGAGCTGAATTATGCCGGCGTGAAACTGAAGAACAAGTTGAGAGCTAACACTAAAACAGAAAACAAAGAATATTTAACTGGCTTTGTTCGGCGAACGTAAGCGAAAAAAAAAAAAGGGTAGCAATTGTTTTCTCCTTGCTTACCTAACGCAGGCAAAGAATAAAAGCACGACTGCTCACCATAAGCTCAATCACCAGGGATCCATATCCGCTATGCAGGAAGCTGATCGTAAAGCTCTGGAGCATGTTGCTGTAGGAAGAGATGGGATAGCAGGTTACAAAATGAAACGCGCTGTTCCGAAGCAAAATTAAAGGCCACATTACTGAATGACTACGCAAGTAGGAACAAGTACACGTGAATGCAAAGCACGAGCAACGTGACAAGCACGGAAGATCTAAACAAAGGTTGTTTTCGGGAACAGCGGACCCGGTTATACGACAACGTTACGGAACGAATCGGCGGGGCGCTTGAAGAGCGGCGTCAACACGGACTACCCGTCGCGACGCCTCAAGCTTCCGAACAGATCTTCGTCGACGAAGGGTTACGACTTAGTAAATATATTATTCCTCAGGGTTTTTGAAAAGAGATAAAGACGCAAGCATTGAACTGGCATCTTGTTACATAGTTAGTTTTGCTACAAACCTTGATCTCGAGTTGAGAGTAGGAAAAGGAACGAGCATGAAGTATTCAAGACGCAAAGGAAATAGTTTGCATCCCCCCTCCCCAAGAAATAAAGAAGATAGGAAAAAGAACAGCTCGCAAATCGAAATTCTAAACCAGTTGTTTTGACGTATCGTGGTGATATTGTCAACACTATATGTCGTTGTCAAGGCAAAATTTCTCATGATGCGTTGTAACAGGGTATGCCTTGGTAAACTATGCTCAAAATCATTTGTTTGCATGCCCTTTAATAGCAAACTGCGGCCTCGTTTTTCGTTTTTTACTTGCTGTTTTGGTAAAATTATATTCGAGCAGATGGCGACCATGATTTCTGCTCTATGTGAGGCATGGTAGATCAATTATGATTCTGAGAATAATAAGCAGAGGCTAAAAGCAACAGCAGAAAATGTGGGCTATTTCTAGTCTGTCCGCTATATGCCAGGCAGGGGTATAATAGAGTATAATAGAGGTCAAAAAAGAGCGCACAAAGGCAAATGAGTGAGAGGCAGTGCGCCTTGTCCAGCGGCACGCAGGCTTATTAAACGACGTTCTCGGGCTCTAGTTACCGAGGCGAACAAAAGAAAAATGGGAGAGAGGCGCGGGACAACGAAGAAAGATAATCTCATAACGCCAAGTGCGAATAAAACAGCTAGATACCGCTGAGTTTTGCGTAATCTGCACAAACTAGGCGCTTTCAGGGTCATCACGGCCTTTCCAGACACAGACGAGCACTTTGGCAGATAATGGGGTTTCGCTTAATGGTTAAATGTTCTGGCTAAGTGAGCAAGATCAGGGTAGGAACTTCTTGTTTTATTAAGCCAAGTATGCTGCGCTTACTGGGAGCTTTTTAAGTACAAAATAGTATAGAGGAATGGGCAGCATTACTAAAGGAAGGTTGGTGGATACATCGAATCACGCGTGCTTTTGCAGAACCAAAGATAACTTTTAGTGTGTCGACCGCAGGGAGGTCCGGATTTGGATATTGCTTCTTTTCGGTTACCTTGTTTTTTACCGCGTATATACTTTTCAGTGGGTTCTTTTGTGTCTTTAAATGCACCAGGCAATGTTTGCGTCATACTTTAAAATTTTATACCTCATCTTCTCCGTATTAGGTTTGTAGGGAAGACTGTACTATCACTTAACATTTTCGCTAAAGCAAAAACAACGTAACTCAACCAAGATTATAGGCGACTAAAACACTCGATCGGCATAAATAGTGTTGCAGTGACCGAACAAGGAACATAGAAAATCATGCACCAACACCAACAAGGACGAAAAAGGGACGAAGACGGGACGTGATCAACACGCAGACCGGCACGGGACGCTCACGGACAACCAACCAAACGCAGACGTGGCCAAAAATACCCTTCCAGAGCGGCGCCCTTCTTCTCTCTCGACTGCTAAGTGAGATCTGTGATAGGCTGAAACAATGTCATCTTTAACCGAAGTCGTTTCCACATTAACTAGGTGAAAAAAAAAAAACGCGTCGTTAAGGCTCGGCTATTCGGCTGCGCAAGGAAACGTGAGAGTCTGAGATTACACTGCTTCAGCAGATCATAACTCTCACTCGGCAGTTTCGGCAAGCGACGGGTGAGAAGAAGGCGGCCCGCTAAGGACGGGTAGTGGCGGCGGGTCGTCCATGGACTCCGTCGCGAACTGTGGCCGAGGTCGAGCGACGCCCCGGGGCGCGTTAACCGACAGAAATTCAGCGACTCTGCGCTCCGTCACTTGCTAGTATCGCTGGGGACCGTATTCTGCGTACAACCTCACGGGCTGCGAGACCACAAACCAACCACCGACCTGGTTCCTGTACGCTCGTCAGTGACGCTGCTTGTCGGCGTCCTGATTTTTTTGGCACTGACTAACCTTAAACAACGGATTAAATTTTTTTTGGAGAACTCAAGTGAAATGTTTATACCTCGTTGGGTGCGTAAAATCGTTAGGTGCAACAAAAGCCACGTGCGAAGGTTACGCAACAAGTAAAGTGAATGTTTTGCGTTTTGGCTAAGCTAGCTGGTGAAGGGGAGTGCCAATCGGCCTGAGAGGAATAAAGCCCCGATGAAGTACGCAGAAGTCACCAATGACCAAGCGACATCGCTGGATTTTTGTGTACTAACGCACCCCTGGACTGCCGTGGGAAGTGTAGGAAACATTGGCAAAGATGCGCGTGCCATAATTGTAGAAGAATGCAAGAGTGAGTATAGGTGAGAGGGGAGTGAAAAAAAAAAGGGGCTTTGGGGAAGGAGGTAGGGAGAAAAGCCTGAGCGTAGCAGACTAACGAGGGGCCCAGGGGGAATAATTTGAGTTTGGGGAAGTAAGGTATGGTAAAAGAACAAAGTGCAGCGGTTTAGGGATCTGCAAATTTTGTTGTCGAGGCCGACAAAGTAGGTGCAAGCCGCGTCCGCCAGCAGCGAACACCCGGCCGGGGCCCAATGGTGGCTATGAGGCCCCCCGCTGATGCAGTTTACCGTCCATGCCCATTGTAATCTTCCACAACTAGCTTCCACACGAGTCCGGCGCGGCGGTCCAAAGGCACGTCGGTTGCGGTCGTCCTCGATCTGAAAATTTCTTCAAGAGAAGAAGAAGACGGTCTGGCGATTATTATGGCGCAAGATCGCAACAGTGAGCGAGTGACCCAACCGACATGAGATGAATGTCGAAACAAACGATATTTTTCATAGACAAGTGATGTCTCTCGTGGTAACTGCAAAAGAATCAAAGAAAGATCATATGAGGTCACGAAATGTTACTTGCGAGTCCAATGTACCTGCATGACTCAAATGCTTCCGTACGGTACCAAAAACCAATCGGTACAAGGTAAACATGTTGGAGCGCGATCGCTTTGTTCTATAGGCAAAAAAACAGCAACTGATTTTATATTCGTGAGTAGTTACTGCGAAGCGACTTCAACACCACTTCAGTCATCAGAGTCATGTGCAATATCCTGGTGAAGAAACTGAATACGTTTGCAAAATAAAAGAGCCACATTTCTCCTCGGGTCGGTTCACCGTTGTTTCATATATCCGATATTAGTGTAAAACAAAAAGCTTCCGAATACAAACTTTTCGAGAGCTTATAATAATGCAGCAGTTTACTAAAAGAGGTGTATATCAAACCTACCTTCTTATGTCTTTGGATGATTCTTGACTCAGGAAATGTATGTGCAAGTGTAACCTAGCAACTCTCGTAATTGGTGCAACAAAGGGTAACCAAGGAAGAGAGCGATTAGAATGCAGTGCAGCCAGATGTTGCTGAATTTTACACCTAGAGAGAGTTTCTCAAGGCAGCAGTTATTCTTCATTAAGGCAACACAGGTCACTGAAAACGCAACCTCACTAAACGTAAACATCGCATGCATGCATTTCTTGTTTAAACTTGCGAAAGGTAAGTTCAAAATTAACCCACAGATGTGTCGCATTTTGGTTACGTTATACTACAAGGCGTATAAACTCGGTTATTCTGCTTGCTTTCTAGATAAAAAACTATGTTTCTTCAATACTCATTCTTTCCTTGCTCGGAAGTTGAGCGGGCGATCTCGGCAGCATATTGGCTGAAGTGAATGACGTAGATAAATTCCAGACATTGATAGAACTTAGTCTGCAATGACTGTTCACTGTAGTTTGTTACTCCTGAATACATTATACCTCCACTCCTATATCTGTTAATTTTTTTTTGAATATCTGTCATCACCAGCCAACTGTTTAGCTCTATACTATGTTCATTGATGTAAAACTTCCCCCCTCCTGCGGCTCCTGCAATGTGGCTAGCAGTATTGTAATTTTAATAAATAATATAAAGAGTTGTTACCTTAAGCAAAACGTTAACTTTGAGTAGGAAGCTTGCCCGCAGTGCTTGAACGTGTATATTGGGCAAAAGAAAACAGCTGTTTAAAAATAAGCAACGATATACTGAAAACCTAGGCGTATTCAATCAGCTCTGCAGGGCCAGATCGTTTACCTGATGTCATCGTTGGACGGGACGTGCGCTGAGGCATCCAGAAGTACCAACGTCTTCTTGCGGTCCCAAACCGGATCCCGGAGTGTGGAGCGTGACTCGAGCGAGGCTACAGCGGCCTCTAGGCACACAGAAGGCGTGCATTTACCGCCTTTCAGCTGGCTTTTGCTCTTGCGAGACATGACCACCAGGTTTCGCTGTTTGGAGCGAGCCAGCAGCTCGTCCTCGTAAGATGAGTCACTGCCAGAGGGGCTATCGGCAGAGTGCATGGCCCTGTGTTTGGCTGATGCTTTGTGGTGCGGGTCTTTGATGTGCTCCTTCACCTGCCAGAAAGAAATTTCTTACCTGAGGCCGCGTGAGTGCAGACATTTCACTAGAGTATGTAGGTTTCATGTCGGCGCTTAATTGTACTTTGAACAAGGGGTTTGATAGTCTTAGGATTCAGTCTCACAGTAATTTGTGATACGAGCGAATACAGGGTGCTCATTCTGACCAATACCGGCGACTTGGTTGATGCGCTCTGACCGCCCTTGTCAATTAAGCAAAGACGTTTGTGCTAAGTGGCAACCTTTCTACCAGTGGGGCTTCATTGTAGCAGCTGAGCAGCAGTAACGGACGAGTAACGTATGTCATTTTACAGCGTGCCCACAGATGAAGACCAATAGCAATGGTTCAGACTAAACAGGAAATCAAACTTGCCTGGTCGTCCTCGTCCGACGATGATGACTGGCCGTTAGAGGATGACGTCATGTTGTCCGCGCTTGCGCGGCCACTGGATGACGACTGGTCCCGGCTCAGCTCTCCCTTGTCGCGGGGCGAGAATGACCGGCTGTTGTTGGAGGAACTGGTGAAGTCCGATTGGCAGTAACCGGAATCTCCTGCCGTGGAAGCTGGCCCACTGGCTGTGGCGGGCATGCCTCCACCTCCACCCGTCACGATGGCGCCGCCGGCGCCGCCACTGCCCTTGTTGGGGCCGGTCACGCTACACGGCTGCGCCGGCTGCATCGAGTCGTTGCTGCTGGCGTGGTGGACCGAGTGCTTGGACGTATTGCTCTCGATGTCATCCTCCGAGCTCTCCGAGGTCGAGGTCGAGTTCGAGATCAGGTGCTGCAAGTTTCCTACGTCCTGCGGGCGAGGTTTGCAAGCTCCCATGGACGCCGCGCTCTGCACCGCCAAATCGCGCTGCCATGGTGTAAGCAACATAGGTTTAAAGTGCTGTTGCAGGCGTCATTCACTTATCTTACTTGCGGTACTTGGACACATGAGAACTATGACTGCACTACCGTTTTACGTACATTGAAACAGGGGGTTAAAGTTCCCGCTGAATGAAATAATTTGTCAGCGTATTTGCATCAATGTCAGGCTTGTGCTTGAACTTAGCTCTGCTGCGAAGTGTCGTTGTTTTTGAGGCGACAATAATGTAGAACTTTCTTTTGTCACGTCAACCACCGCTCTAGATGAGGTGGCAAAGCGGGCAGGCTTATTTCCCTCGGGCATGGTAATGTCCATAGCATCATAAACGCCTTTCGTCTTATCCTATTTGTGACGATGGCTTACAAGAAATGCGTTGAGACTTTGGCTCACCTGGTCCTTGTACAGAAGTGCTATTATCTGGACTACGACAACGGCCCAGTTCACCTGCGGGCAGTTGAAAATAGCACACATTAGGTGATAAGGCTGGTAGGCATCTTGGTGTCAGATGCCGCCGCCAACAATAATGACGCAGTAACAATAGTTTTTTTTTTTGCCATTTTCCAGCGCTGTCGAAGTCTCATTTGTTTGAGAAAGGTCGGCGTAATGGCAGGGGAGACAATTAAATACTCAGGGCGAAGGCTCGCACTCCTGTTTAACTAACGAAGCAATTATAACAGCCTCTTGTTAGGAAAACTCTCTAGTGCACATTGGAAAGAAATTCATAACACTTGATTGAAGAGCTCACTGTAAAAAAAAAAAAAAAGGGGGGGGGGGGTTCCAGAACACATTTTTGTTGAGATTTGGTGTCTGGATTCAGCCTGTGATCACAGAACAATCCTGGAATGTAATTATGTTTCAGCAGGCGATCATGTGGCGTCTATCACTTAAAACAAGCGAATGAGCTATGTACAGAGTCGTCCACACTTAGTGCGAATACGCGAGCAGGTGGTCGCTCTCTTCAAGGCCGCTCTACCTGTACGCGCGTTAGAGTGAAGTGGCAGGGCATGCATAACAACACCTCCAGGGCATGCATAACAACACCTGCCTGTGCTACTTCGCTTCGTTATGCGGCCGCATCAGACGCAATGATGCTTTGATGAGAGCGGCCACCTGCTAGCGTGTTCGCAGTAAGAAGGGAAGCCCCTGTACACCTCATACCTCATGTCTCAGGCCTGTGCTGCGCTTCGGAAACCAAAGGATCTATAGAAACTAACCTGGGTAAAAACAAAATTCTTCTAAGGAAATATTCGTTGCTGATCAGTTATTAAGCGCTTAATAGCCATTACGAGCTACACGAGCTACATTACGAGCCAATACACACAAGTTATGAGAGAATATTTTGCAACTTATTATTTTCACTTGGTGCTGTTGTAGTTAAACCTCCTACTGTCAACTGTTCCTGATTCCTAGGTAAAACGTTATCCTTGATTAGTACCTCAGATAGAAAAAAAGAATACAAGAATTATGCCTAGATAGCCGTACCTTGTAGACGCTGTTCAGCATAAGGATGAGAACTCCGTCGAGACCGTGCACGAAGAGGTTCCTTTGTGTTTCAAAAGGAGGGGGAGGGAAGAAAGAGAGCAGCCAATAAACACACGCATTCTGTAACGAGACCAGAGTTGTGAAAGAGGCTGGGGCTATTGGAATCATCTTACCAAATAAGCTTGTTGTGGACGCTCAGCCAGTCCTCGTAGGTATTCTCGGTGATGCCGAAGCGCGACGACTCGGTCTTGTCCGGCACGTGCAGCAGGTTCCTCATCAGAACTAACGAATTGCTTAGGCCTTCGAGGTCGTTTTCGGTCAGATCTTTTGGCTCCTGATCCTTTTCCGGCAGCGGGACAAAACACAGACGTTTCGCTTTTGCCTTTGCCCGCGGCACGCACTTCTGTCGTCTACCCGCCAGCATAATTGTCACCAATATCTGAGCGTTTCTGCCTCCTGTACCTCTGTCTACCCTAGCAGCTTACAAACGGCGACATGCAACGCACTAACCGTCTCATGGTGCAGAAGGGAACACATACGGCACTCGGCCTACAACGTTCACGACTATGCTAGCTGACTAGTGTCAAGAAGCAACTGCGCACTTACTAAAGAGTCAGTGTTATCTTTGTAATGTTATGCTATGTGTAACGGCACTGAGTCAGAAATAAAAGGACCCGTGAAAGATGGCAAGTGAAACGAGGAAGAAGGCAATTGTTTGTTCGAGTACATAATAACACAGGCTAAAACATCACGATGATGTGCTTTACTTTTCTCCGTCTTTTTTTTTTTTTTTCTTGACCGGAATAAAACAGTTTGTATCTGGGTTTACGCGCAATCAAGCGGACTTCGGAAATATATTCTGCCTAGATATCGACGTAGTTACAGCAGCACTAGTTGCGCGGTGACTGATTCGCAATATTTATGTTCATAACTTTTTGGCGAATTCCCGATTCTTTTTTGAAATGCGGCCACAGCCGCACCTCTTTATTCCCCAAGATTTTGTGTATTGAAGCATCGTTTAGCATTAGCCATGAAGTTCGTCCCGAGTCGCCTTCATCTGATTTTGGGATTTGTGTTAAATAAGTTAGCCAAGGGAAATTTAAGAGTAGGTTTGTCAACCCATGCTTCGAATAAAACAGTACGTGACGGCAACTAACGCTGGTTCACTTTACTGTGTGCGTCTTAAAAGAAAGCTGATCACGAAAGGCCTTTGTGCTAAATGTGCCATTTTTCAGTGTGTGGTGCCAGTGTACTTTAAGGTAGGTATTTTAGTTGTTGAACTATCGCGGATTAAAATGAGAGTAAGATGTTCACCTTGAGCTTTCTTGAAGTTACGAAGGGTTTAACATACCGTGTTAATAAAAGGAAAGCATACAAAATGAATATTTCACGCGAGTGTTAATAAAGTGTTATGAGGAGGAGTGTGAGGTAGTACGCGTAAGCTTTAGCTTATCATGTTTAAATAGGACACTACGGCTTTAGTCTAGCTGAGACAATAATTAGCATTGCAAATAATGCTCTTAAACGCTTTGCTAAGTACATCATGCAAAAACGCTCGTACATTTACTCTATCACAACACTTACGACTTGACTACACGGACACTTCGACGCTCAAAAACTTATTGCCTGCATTTTGCAATAAACCGAGAGGCTGTTTGCGCGAAATCCAAACATCATAGCACAACACTGAGACGTGAAAAGTTGAAACAAATGTCTTGCAGCTACTAACCCATAGGTTTCCGAGCTTGTCTGCCAGACGAACCTGGGTGAAAGTGAAAGGGAAAGGAAAATTGTGGAAAATCTCTTATGAGTCACTACGGCTATTTGCAGCATAATTCACTAGTAGTAAATACAGAAAAATCCAAGGCGGCCCTATGCCGACCCAAATACAAATGTGTTTCCACACATAAAATAGCGCTTGGTAACAGTTCGATTGAAACTGTAGAGAGTATGAAGGTACTGGATGTTCATTTTTTTCAGTAACCTAACTTGGGGATCAACATGTTGATGTCACTTACAAGAAAGTTTGCAGAGCTATTGGTATATTAAACAAATGTAGGCATGTGTTACCTTTAGAAGATTAAGCTGCTGCTTTATAATTCTTTAATTCTACCCCAAATGACGTATACCCATTTGGTATAGGGAACTACAACCAAAACCAACCTAAATAAATTATTGTTGTTACAAAAGAAAGTAATAAGGATTATAGCTGACGTAAAGCATGATTCTGACACAGAAGAACTTCTTAAACAATTTGCAGTTATTAGGGTTTGTGAATGTTATAACTACCGTCTTACCACATCGTACACCACAGCTGTAAAAAATAATAACCTTTTTTACAACATCGCCACACTGAAGCCAACTGTTCAGAAATATAACACACGTCTACCAAATGTGTTCTACATACCAACCCCGCCAAACAACTATGCCCTTCAGTCATTAACCTTTACTCTGCCAGTTCTCCTCAACAGTTATGCGCGTCATTCCGTCGGCATTACTATGATGTCTAAAGGATGTTTGAAACATTTATTCTTGGGGTATAATAATGCAACAATGTGAAATGTGAATTCAGCGTCATTTTCCTCGTGATCCTGTCAATCCTATGTTTCCTTCTTGTGATGCTGTGTATGTTAACTCGTATGATAGTGTATATTTAATGCTCCCTTGTTATTTTGATAGTGATAGTTTTCCGTATTATTATTTTTTTTTTGCGACACTGTATATCTTGTGTCGTATGGCAGTATATTTGTACGCTCCTTTGTTATTTTGATTGTGAGATTGTTCCAAATTATGCCTCTACTGCTGTCATGAGTGAGGGCAGTCTCCTCGTCAAACTGCAGGTAGCAGTAGCTTTTTGTGGCTGCTCCATCCTTGTACTTTGTGAAAAGGAAAATAACATTTGATTTGATTTAAAAATAGAGATTAACGCTTTATAAAGAAAAAAAAAATCAAGAAAACTCCGCGATTCCTCATGCCCTTGGAACAGCCGAAATATTACCTCAAGACAGCAGTATGAACTACTGTTCAGCGGCACAAAACTCATGGTGAGATGAGCATTTGTAAGTGCATCATTTATCACAATTACTGCAAATTGTTAATGCAGTATTACGCGTTGCACTGACGACACTGATGATGCCTTCAGTTTTAGCGACCTACGTACAGCCGCGTAAAAAGAAAAATGAGGAGACATTTAAGCTCCGTCTTTTAAGGGCTCGGTGCGACAGATTTAAGGGTGCCCATCTCCGGCTTTTCCTCCGGATTCTCGTTAGTGTACATGCAGTTTGCTGCTTGCCTAATAATTATTCTGTTAAATTGTGCATTTGTTATCTCGCACAAACTCATTAGCATCCAGTAGTAAGCCACCGCATTATGTTAAAGACCATCCGACATAGATATGCAATCGCCGCTCTAACCAAGCCGTACGAACGTGCCTGCGTGGCCACAGAGCAGCGTGTCTTAATATAGGGATCCAAGAGTCCCGTAAAATTTGATTCCCATCTAACCCTCTCGTCTCAAAAGGGCGAAACAATTAGGCAGCTCCGACTAACTAGGTCCTGTGACGTTTATCGTGACGTCACTCAATGCGGCCACCAATCAATGTCCGGCCATGCCACCGGCCGATTACTACCTGCCAGAGGCATGCTGGGCATTTTTCACTCATAACGTCGACAACGCTGACGCTTGGCTTTCTGGCGAACGAGGCATTCGACACTGTCGCGTTAACGGTAACTTTCTATGCACAGTCCTCGTCAAAAATACATGGTCTAGGGGGTTTTGTTCTGTCTGATTGTGGGGAGCTCTAGTCCTTTTGAAAGTCCAAGATTTCGAGGCTGTGGGGACGCGAGTAAACTCGAGAAATCAGGAACGCTGACGATGCTGATTGGATCATGCGGCGTAACTCTCGGTGAGCTGTATGTTTTGACAAAGGCTTTACTCTGTAGGGAAGTGTGTAGCTTTCGAAAACTGACGCAGCCAGTGGCGACATAATTTCTAAACTTATTGTAACTTAATAGCTCAGAGAACGCTGTGTCAACCGCATACAAAATTTATCGCGACGTCATTTGATAGCATTTCATGTTCTACGATACTGAATGGAGCATCTTTTTTTATTGTTGAAATGAAAGTACAAGTAAATGCACAGTGGAGCCGGCTGCTTATAGCCACAAAAATGGACAGAAAACTGTAAATACTGAGAGACACAAGTACACACAAGACGATACACTCATAAAACAAGGAACACAAAACGATGGGCGAAAATGCACGTTTTTAAATTAACCCCGAAGATAAAATGAAGAGTCGACGACAGCAGATAGGACAACAGAAAGCGAGAGGGAAAAAAATAGAGGCGTGCATCCTGCAGTAAGACATAAAAAAATTACGGGTTGTGTTCAAGAAGTAGTGCCCCTTGTCAATTTTTGTCGAACATCGCTCCTTCAGAATTTATGATTACGAAATTGTGAATTATTATGAATTTTGAATTATGAAATTCAACGAAGACTACATCCGCACGTCTACTGGAGTTATATTACTATTTAGTGCAATTA
Source organism: Amblyomma maculatum (assembly GCF_055883805.1). Lineage (NCBI taxonomy): Eukaryota > Metazoa > Arthropoda > Arachnida > Ixodida > Ixodidae > Amblyomma > Amblyomma maculatum. Next base: position 87,050,033 of record NC_139345.1, read on the forward strand.
TCTTTCACTTTCGCCGGCGTGAGATGTCCGCCGTTATAACTTTGCAGTGGAAGCGATGAAACCAGAAGCAAAACAGACGCAGAAGGGAAGCAATGCAGTTCTGAAAAATGACGCAGCTATAGTGACGGCTTGTGTTCTGCACCTGCGTTTCATGGTGCTTTCATCAGAAATGTGCAAGTTAATTAATGTTGGCAATTTTTCCCTCCTGGTGTTGGTTCTACTCTCGTAGTCCGACCGTCTCATTTTGTGAGTTTTTTTTTCTTTCTGTAAGTATTCTAAGACTATTTTTCTGTACTTGTTGGCGTGGCGTGAAATATGACATTTTTCTACAATAGGGGGGGGGGGGGGGGGGAGGGGCAAGCGATAACCAAAACACGAGCCGAGGTTGAAAAAGTGTCGACGGAAGGTGCGTATTCGACACAGGGCTATAGCTCACCGTTTTCATTTTAGCCTTAAGGACCCTCATGATGGTCTCCGTGGAGCGGACGTCCAGGAAAGAGCGCTTGGTCTCAAGAAGGAGCCTGTGCAGATTTTGGATGGCCTCCTTGGCCGTCTTGCTCTGGAGCGCCAAATCCATCGGTATGAGACATTCGACAGGCGTTGTCAGCCGGAGCAGCACCCTGCAGAGAGAGAGAGAGAGAGAGGGACACGTGCCGCCAGTTCATTTTAATGCTGCGCAAATTTACTCCTCGTCCGAACATTCACCCTGATTACTTTATTCCGTACACATGGCAGTACAAACATGTATTCGTCAATGTTTGGAACTAAAGATATATAGGCTATTTCGCTTTTAATTTTTAGGCACGCCGGAAATAAGCGCTGAAAAAACGAAAACAAAAACAAAACAAGCCTGCTTAGTTTTTTTTCTTGCCCTTCAATCTAACTTAGATAAATAGACATTACAGAAAAAACCACTTTACGCTATTGCCGCAGATGCACGTATGCGTAAACACGCAAATAAGATGGAAGGCGACGTGCAAGTCATAGCATGACCCAAAATCAAATGCGTATACTTTTGCCCGTTCGCTCTTTAAGTATTCCTTAAGTTGCTGACACCTTTAATTTGCTTACAGTGTGCTTTCTCAAGAACAGCTGTATAGCCTCTCCAGACGGCAGCTTATTCGTGTTGTTACTGAGCCTTTGTTCCCTGTACCTTTGTATGAGGCGCGTATCGGCGGTTTCTTGACGTCATAGTTTTGAAAAGTGCTAAGCGAATGAGCATTCCCTCTGATGCGAAAACGTCCTTTCCTTAGACTGCACATGTCGACGCTGCCTATAAAGACATAGCTTCATGCTAAGGGAATATTTGTGCCATGAACGTTTAATTGCCGCCAGTGTAAAAAATTATAAATGACACTTTACCTGCGCCTAAAAATGACGCGGTTGCTTTAAGGGATGCCGTCTGCGGCTCCCCTCTCGGTTGCGTTTCTACGTACGTGAAGACTCTGGTCGGTCAATTACCAGTTCCGTAATTAGTGAATCTAGTAGTCATATACTCTTATCAGCATGCAGTGCTAAGCTAGCACATTAGCCGGCTACCGTTCATAGGTGAGCGCCCGCCATAAAAGCATCGATTTAAGCGCCTGCGTGGCCTAAAGGCGTAGCATGCCTGATTCGGCACCCAAGAACGCTGGGAGAGTGATACCTATCCCACCGGCCCACCTAAAACGAGCAACTTGAGTTGGCAGTTCCAAATTTAGTGACAGCATGTGGTCTCGTTGAGTCGCACAATCCCCCGAATAATCCGTATCATGTAATAATGTATCAGCCATGCAACCTGGATCATCGATCAGCTGTGTAACAATGCCAGATTTTCTGCAGAACTGGGCTTTTGAAACGCTATCCCGTCGAAATACCGGAGACCATTGATCCCTGTTTCATTCTTCTTCGCGGACTTATTGCAGCAAACGCTTGACAAGGAAGTTAAAACACGCCATACAAAATTGCATTTTTTGCCTGTTGAGGGAAGCTTTGTGGTACCTTTTAATTAATTTATGTTAACGGGACTATTCAGCCATGTGGGAGAGCTTTATAAGATCAACCAACCATATCGAATCGCCACAATCATTGAAGTCACTGCTCTGAGGGCCATGTGCTTTGGTGAAGGGAGTATATGGCCTGTTGTGACGAATGTGCATGGCTCCCAGAAATTTGATATTTGTGATGATGGTGAAATGTGGAGGTATTGTGCGACTTGGTGGTATGAGGTATGGGTATATTTTAGATCTTCAGTTAGCACGAAAGTTGCCCCGTGTGTGATGGCTTAGTGTTTAGGGCGCTCGAGTACTGAGTCGAGGGACCCTAATTTGGTGTCGGCCGCGGCAACCGCGCTGCGATGGAAGCGAATCCCAAGGTGTCTGTGTACTGTGTGGTGCCAATGCACGTTAAAGAACCCAAGGTGACCAAGATTATCTGCAGTCTTCCACCACAGCGCGCCTTATAGTCTGGAGTGGCATGTCAATTTAAACTCCATAAACCAAACCATTAAAACGTCTTTGCTAAAAATTGGCGCTGAGAGAGAGAGAGAAACAGTAGAATAGAAAGGCAGGGAGGTTAACTAGGCGATGCCTAGTAGGCTACCCTACACGTGCGGAAGAGAGAAAGAAAAAAAAAAGGGCCAAGGAAAGGGGCCTGTCACATGTCCAGAGATTTATAGTAAGAGGGGGTAGAGTGCATACAATTAGCCTCGCCGGGGTGGTGCAGTGGTAGGGCACTCGACTACTGTGACCAAGGATGCGGGATTGAATACCGGCCTCTGAGACCGCCTTCCGATGGAGGAGAAAAGCTAGGCGCCCGTGCGCTGTGTGATGCCAGTGCACGTTAAAGAGCCCCAGGTGGTCGCAATTTCCGGAGTTCTCCACTACGGCGTCTCTCACAGCCTTATTTGCTCTGGGGAATTAAATCCACAAACCGCAAACCACTTAAAGTCTAGAACTCAACCCGGAGCAACAATTTCAGGTTTGTGTATTTTACCTTTCTCGACTTAAAATGGCCACTGACTCCTTTGAGGCTTCCTCCCACTTTCCATCTTTCTATCACGTGCAGGTCGTGCCCAAATAAGGTGCCGCAATAATAAAAAATAAGGTATAAATGGTTTTCTTGTAATAGACATATATTTGTTGAATGGAAGAAGAGGCTGGTTGAGTTGTGTATTCATGGCCATGGCATGGAATTCGACGCAAAAGCATGCTTATCTATCTGAGCGTCAGTCTTCTGAAAGATGAAAAGGCAACCAAAGAGGAGCAAGAGAAAAAGCGAGAAAGGAACCCGTGTCAACGATGGATTCAGCGTGTTTTTATTGCGACCACGCTTTTTCACTGCAGTAGTGCGAACGAGAGAAGAAAAGCGCGGGCAAATAAAGCTTGTGGAGCTCGTAACGGAATGCGGCGTTGAATGACAGCCGCCGCTATTCGCGACCCAAGCCAGCCGGGACCCGTGTCTCGTTTCGCACGAGGTGCGCTTTACACGTGCTAACACCCCACGTGCATGTGGGCCGCCGCCACCGCGGCAGCCTCTTCGTATCGAGGTCGGGCATTCTGCACTGCGCCGGGTCGATGCCGATTTTTCTGTCTACTTATTTTTTTCTCTCCCTAATGCCGGAAATATTCGTGCGGCTGCTTGAGACAGATGGCAGGGACCGTATTTATTTTTACTGCTTAGGGTTAAAGGGGCCTTCCACGCGTGCCCAAGACAGAGAGAAGAGGTTCTTGTAAATACAGAGATTTGGAAGGTTTTGTCTCATTGCCGAAGCAACCCATTATATTTACTCGTTATCTATTATTTTGTGCTGCTAAATATAAGTCAGCGGACTCAGTTACAGCCGTGATGAGTGCTATATTAATAGAGGCCGAGAACAAAAAAGCGTGTTTGCTGAAACTGATGCGCTATAGGACTGTCGCTTAGGGACAAAATTAATCGCAGCCTTCTACGGCAGTGTTCATTAGGAGGGCGGGTATACCGGTGGAATATAAAAATTATAGAGTTTATGCAGACTATCTTGAGTGTCTTGCTTGCTTGCTGCTCTCTTCGATATTATTCTCATTTTAATGCAGTAGGGTTACTACTCACACTCTAAAAAACAAAAAAAGAAAGAAAATAACGATCTGTGTGTGAAAGCTGCAGATTCGCGTAGCAGCGACGTTGGTATCAGCGGTCAGTTTCGAACCAAATTGGCAAGAGATGTCAATATGGGTAGCGCTCTTAAGATGGGAAACGAACAAATTGATGGGAAACGAATAAAAACTTCCTCAGCGTCAGCGGGGTTCGAACTGAGAACGAGGCGAAAATGTAGCTTCGCTGTACACTGGATTAAACCACTACATCATCATCTCTCGTTTTGTTTATTTTCTGTTCACCTTGAAGAAGTTAAAAGTGTCAGTTAAAGTGCACTTCAGTGGCCTATTTTCTCATATGCTAAACCGCCACTTTTTCACGTTGCGCTATTGATGTCATCTTCATCGTCTTCATCTCTTTGACAAAATTGCACTAAGTACCGAAATTGGTGGTAGTCTGAATATGTTGCTGTATTTTTACATTTACCCCCTTTGTGGCCATGAAGAGAACAACGTTGGTGTTTGTACACTGCATTAAAAAAAAATATCGCCGCTAGGTGTGAATATTTTGTCATAATCGCCTGCAGAAACTTCCTTGTGTGTGCCATTACACCTTGGCCAATCACCCCATGTGGGTACGTACAATGTTTCAAGTGTCCAAACAGAAGAAATTGAAGACGGTGACGAAGAAGTGGAAGAAGGCGAAGAATAAGAATAAGATGAAGACGAAAAAAGAAGAGGAATAAAAAGACGACGAAGAAGACGAGGAAGATTACGAAGATGAAGAAGAAGAAGACGAGGAAGTAGTGTGTCTGCGTTGTCTGTGTATATGTATTTAGAAAATGAAAACGTTAGAAACGTGCGAGGTATTGCAAGTTTGTCCTCTTCGGGGGAAGAGGAGGTACGTTAAATAGTATATGGAGAGATCTTTGTTCTGTATGGGTCCCGACGTGACCGAAGAGACCGCCGATGATTGCGCATGTCAGCTGAGACATATTAGCCGTCTTTTCAACAACAGCAGCGTGTTAGCAGCGGTAGCTGTTTTCCTGCTTCTTCTTGATACTCGTCCTAAATTAAATTAAATTAAATTGGTTCACAGGAAGGGAAAGGCGCAGTAACTGTCACACTTGCTCTGTGGACACCCGAACCGCGCCGTAAGGGAAGGGAGGAAGGTGGGAATGAAAGTGGAAAGAGAGAAAGAGGAGCCGTGGTGGAGGGCTACGGAGTAATTTCGACCACCTGGGGATCTTTAACGTGCGCTGACATCGCACAGCACACGACGCCTCTTCGTTTCGCCTCCATCGAAACGCAGCCGCCGAGGTCGGGTTCGAACCCGGGAACTCCGGCACAGTAGTCGGGCGTCTTACCACTGCACCACCCCGGCGGGGCTGATACTCGTCCTCCGTAATACTTTTTCGAGCTTATGTTTTCTTCATTCTGCGAGGTTTACACAACATGCTTGGATTGATGTACAAGCCTTGCAACTGAGTCGTTCGGTGAGAACGCAAAAATGATTTAGTTTCAGGCAACTCGATGACGTCTGCGGTCGCCCGGGCAACAGATTTTTCACGGTCGCTGCTCGCGTTTTGTAACATGAATTCTATACGTTTTCAACAGCCGTTACGCAACGCTCCTTCAGAGTGTCTTCGGTGCTGTGGCATAGTGGTAACGAAGAGCCGAGGAAGGTAAATATTTTATGACTCATAACCCCTTGGTACAGCTGCGGGGCTCAGGGCGGCTTAGCGCAAATCCGGGATTCAAGTTGGGTTGCTCGTAGCGGTGCTGGTGTCAGCTCAACTCTCTGCTTGCGGTCAGGTATCACAAATTTCTGAAGAAATATCGCAAGCACGATGTTCAGAAACGCGTCTAACCTTTATGACGGAGAGGCGCAAAATGTGCATTGTCTTCTTCAGCTGGTTGCATCGATGAAGTTTCACATGCCGACGAAAGGTTACGAGCTTATCTTTTGGTCAGAGTGTTACGGTGGGAATATGAAATGACGATCCTTGATCGCGGGCTGAAACGCTAGAAAGGCGATAAAAGCGCTGAGCCGAAGTGCGCATTTCTTTTTGATAATTTCATTTTCGGATACTTCGAAGTTGGCATTTGATCGTGGTATTGCGTGCGCGATGATCAACAACGTACTACCTTAAAATATCATTACACTCGCTTAACTAAAGCATATAAGGTTAATAGGCCAGTAATACCGCCATAAATGGATACTTTCGTATGACCGCATGGAAAATATTGGCATGACGAACAGCTGGACTAATGGAACAATGCTCAAAGAAGAGAGTTCGGATAGTTGGTTCGTTTCAGTGTATGACTGGCGCCGAAATAGACAACGGGCTGTGATAAAATGAACCGACGGAATTGCATGCCCCCGCCGGGGTGGCGCAGTGGTTACGGCGCTCGACTACTGTTCCCAAGGACGCGGGATCGAATCCCGGCCTCGGCGGCCGCTTTTCGATGGAGGCGAAAAGCAAGGCGCCCGTGTGCTGTGCGATGTCAGCGCAAGTTAAAGAACCCCAGGTGGTCGAAATTTCCGGAGTCCTCCACTACGGCGTCTCTCATAGCCTGAGTCGCTTTGGGACGTTAAACCTCACAAACCAAACCAAACCAATTGCATGCTGTCCCGTCGGTTCATTCTTTTCGCTATCGGTTGTGTTTTTCCGCTCCTGTTGAAATGTAGAAGTTAGTTACTCCAACGGGAAATATCCCACGTCATCGAATCTTGAGCACTTTCGATAGCGGAAAATGCAATATGTGAGTGCTAGTTGGTCTTATAGTGATAATGAAAATTGCAGATATAAATTTTGAACCTCCGAGATTTTACACTAATAGTGCGATATCACGAAACAGCGATTTTTTTTGCGCCAGTTTATCTGCTGATAAAAATATGGCAATTCTTATTATTGTTAAATTTTAATCATGATAAAACAAAGGAAAACTACAGTAAATCAGCAGAAAATATTAAATTTGCTCCATAACTTGTAAATGCATCTCTACAACGGTGGAAACTTAAAGCGTTTTTGTGTTTAGGATTAGTTCCTTCATGTATTTTTTTTTTTTTACCACGTCTCCTGCATTTCTCTGGAAGCCGACACTTTGACCTTCCCTGAATAAATTATTGGAAAAGGCCGTTTCAGTCATTGTGTAAGCGAGTCGTGTAGTTCTGCGCGCAGAAATGACAACTATCCACATTTTTACGACGCTCTTTATTGACGGTAATACCTGGGGCTTGACAGGGTTAAGGAATACCAGGTTGTAGAAATTAATCGTTTCCTTATAACGTGCACAATGCGCGTGCAATTCAAGAACACTAATTTGTTCCCCTTATTGTTCTAATCATACGGAGAAAAATCCTGGGCCGTGATTTTTAGTCTCGCTTTACCTAAAATATATTGCTGAACTAACATCTGCTCTTCTCTTCCTACTTCCTTCCAACTTACTGGTCTCGTCACATTGCTTGATGAAATGTGACGTAACATCCTATGGCTACTGACTAATTGTCCTACAACCGAAGAGATATTTACTCGATTCGTACAACCACCGACTTTTTTGTATGCCAGCGCATCATAATGGAGTGGATATGCGGTGGGACAAGGCTGGACACATATATTAACAAAGCGAGCGATGGAGTAATGACCCATTAGCACTCCGTCAATCGCACAGTCATTGCTCTAAATATTGCTGAATATATCTTTTTTTTTCCCACCGCTTGTTGGCACTAAAAAAAAAAAAAGTAAAGCCGGCAGCATGGGCACGCGCGTCGTAGTGGTCAGGCGTATTTCGACAATCCCACCGGTTAGCCGGTAGAGCCGCTTTGTTCGTGTTTATGCGCTGAAACTTATCATTGGAGCAACTGACTTAGGAACTAAAATTGCAAAAATAGGCCATGAACACTTAAACATGAGGTAAAAAAAACCATGAATCTTTCATTTCTTAGTAGAAATAGTTGCCATCAGCTCTGTCCATTGCGTCAATGCGTTGTCTAGCTGCAGTCGGCGGAAAGTAAGAATGCAAAAAGTGGTAATATTACACGTTGAATAAACTACCTAAAGGCTAAGATGCCGCTCAAATGTGGGTGCTCTGCCCTGATGGGGCTGGTGCAGGTGGGTCGCTGCAGCTTGCGGCGGGGCCTGGCCTAGCACAGAATTTTTATTTGTTGTAGGCCGTCATTGCACACGACCGCTGGTGGTGGACGACGGCTGTTGTTGCGGCGCGCGTCTTTCTTTCCCTCTTGCTTTTCTTTCTTCTCTATATTCTCCTCTATCTGCACGAGGCAGCGGAGGTGGCTCAGCTACAGAGTCAGTAGCAGGCCCGTGCATTTTCTTTTCCTTCTTCCCACAGCCACAACACAACACTGAAGTGCTTGTTGCGGCAATATTCTATTGAAGAAATCCATAAAAGCGGTCGTTGTGAGTGTTCGAGTCAAACTTAAAAGCTTTGCGTGGAGTCTATACTTTAGCAATAATTTTTAAAATGTGCTCCTGGCGACTGCTCGCAACCGATTTGGGCGACACATCGCGGCGCTCAAATCTCCTCAGTGACGACACTGGGGCACTGGGGTTTGCTCATTGTACGCTCTCAAGTTACGCCGGCGGGACTGGGCGTGGTGGGGCATCGTCGTGACTTCTTTTTTTCTTTTTTTTTTCTTGCATGCTGACGTGGGCTGAGTTGAGGGAGGAGAGGAGGCGCATCATTTTCGATCGATCGGAGTTACTGAAGCTAACCCAATAATGTTTGCGTTACGGAGAGGGTTGATGGGATACCTATTGCTCGTGCGCGTTTTCTAGTTTCAGTAATTAGGCTTTCATTAACCCTTGAAGACTACAGCGCAAAAAAATGAAAAGACAAAGAACAAAGGAAGATATCAAAGAACTAAGTGATGAATTATCGACTTGCGCAAGCATCCACCCTCGGAAATTGTGCTTGAAAGTCACCTTAAAGAATGTGTTCTTTAAGGCGACTGCTTACCACTGCGCCGGCGTGGTGCAGTGGTAAGACGCCCGCCTACTGTCCGGAATACCCGGGCTCGAACCCGACCTCGGCGGGTGCGTTTCGATGGAGGCGAAACGAAGTGGCGTTCGTGTGCTGTGCGATGTCAGCGCACGTTAAAGATCCCCAGGTGGCCGAAATTTCCGGAGTCATCCACTTCGGCGTCTCTCATAGCCTCAGTCGCTTTGGGACGTTAAACCCCACAAACCAAATCAACCAAGATTGTGTTCTTGGCTGTTTACACCATCCGTCAAAATTCAAGCGACAAGGCGTACATTACGAAAATAAAAATTCAAGCGACAAGGCGTACATTACGAAAATAATTTGTATTATGCACATTTTTATAGTTCTACGCGCATCATAGTTGTTCATCGACAGGCCAGACGTTAGTTTCACCGGTTATTAATCAGCGGATACACAAACACATTGAAAGACCTGTTCCTAGTTTTATGCAGCCATAAACCCGACGTACTACAGAAGAAAAAACAGCTTGAAAGGAGAAATTACGCTAAACAAGCAGAAAGAAAAGTGAGAGCGGAAACAAAAACTCGTAAACGTAAGTTTGTCGGAAGCACTAATCGCCCTAAACTGTGGTCAGGAATAATAATAATAATAATAATAATAATAATAATAATAATAATTGGTTCACAGGAAGGGAAAGGCGCAGTATCTGTCACACTTGCTTGTGTGGACATTTGTACCGCGCCGTAAGGGAGGGGAGGAAGGTGGGAGTGAAGGAGGATAGAGAGAAAGGAAACCATTAGTGGAGGGCTCCGGAGTAATTTCGACTACCTGGGGATCTTTTAACGTGCGCTGACATCGCACAGCACACGAACGCCTCTTCGTTTCGCCTCCATCGAAACGCAGCCATGCGGTCGGGTTCGAACTCGGGTACTCCGGCACAGTAGTCGGGCGTCTTACCACTGCAAAACCCTGGCGGGGCTGGTCAGGAATACAGTGTATCAATTTCTACTTCTCCACCGCTGTGGCTCAGTGGTTGAGGCACACGACTGCCGCTTCTGAGAAGGCGTTGAAAAAACCCAGGCGGTTGAAATTTGCTGATTGTCCACTAAGACGTCCCTCATAACCAATGTCACTTTATCCTACAGATACAAACGAAACCACTTGCGACTGCCGGTAAACAATTTTGTTCTTGTTTGCAAGGTCTGTCGTCTTTCATTATTTTTTGCCAGTTAGAATTTTTTTTGTACATTTTACATAATTTATAAGCAATCGCATCTGCATACGTCGATTCAACCCCCCCCCCCCCCTCCCCTCACCCACCGATTGAATTTTCTTAAGTGACATTTCTGTAGAAATAACATGTTGGAAAAATATTGTATTATTATTTCTTATATCTTGTAAATTAAATTTATTAAGTACATGACATCGGCAGTTTTATTTTTGATAAAAGTAACTTAACGCTTGTTTCTTCTTTTATGATCAACGCGCATGCCTTTGAAAGTACTTTGAAAGTACTTCGACGGGCGAAAAGTGAACCTAAACCACTGTAAAATAAGGTATATTTTTTTGCTCGCAATGCATTTGCTGTATCGGATGCTTTTGAAAAATTAGCTAAACAAACGACTATAGCGCTATAAGTTTAGCTTTCCACTCAATTATTATTATCACTACAGAAGTCTTCAAAAATGTTGTATTATATTTATATTTAGATAAATCGAATTCCGACGCTCCGACAAAAAACCTTTCAGAGGTGGGACTGCGCGACTTATTTCGTATTCTTGTCTTGTGGGCCTAGTCGCCAACAAAATATTGCAAAATGTTTCATTATTGCAATTGTTTTATTTCTCGTTTCCACAAATTGTTCGAGAAATCAAGTGTTTCGGATTTTGCAAACACTACATAGATTTCTTCGTGCGAGGCACTGTGTGCGTCTCCGTGGGCACCCTTAATGCTGTCAGCACCTCTGCGTGCGTACACTAGTCAGCAGATCCATGACTGTGTAGCTAGCTGCAAAAGGTTCTTAAGATCCTAGGGAACGCCCTGTCGATGGCTGCGTCTCTCACAGCCTGAGTCGCTTTGGGATGTTAAACTTCAAAAACAAAACCAAGAAGCTGAACTTGGAATTTGTGAAAATATTCGTATTCGATTCAGTTTCCTTCTGCACAATGAGATTACAATTAGGTTTGGTTTTTAGCAACACTATTCGCACTCGATTCAATTATCAGAATGTGCCATTCGCCTACACCGCTATTTTTGAGGTGTAATGGGAACAACTGCAGTTACAGAGTCGCGCTAATATCACTTGTTTAGAATAAACAATTTCGTAGTAATTTGAATAAAGTTAAACTTTAGCACGGTTCTTTATCAGTAAAGCTGTAATATTCTAGATATCCATAGGTGTATGTCTATAGTAAGTGTAAAGACTGTTGTGAAAATTATATCAATCCTAGAGAAAATCCTATCGCATGATGTCAGTTTTTGAAGTTTGCAACTTTTAATTTTCGGTTACACATTCTGTAGAAATGAAAATATTTTAACTACTACAGGATTTCCTGGACCTGGCTTGTCAAAAAAAAAACTGATAGGAATAATCTTTTGCTTGCTTCTATTGATCTCGAGTAAGCTTGACACATTACCATTCTGAGTTCATAATTCAACAAACAGGATACTTGGTTCTAGGGAGTGTCCGACGTGGTACTGATTTGATTCAAAGTTAAAAATTATAACAAGTGTTCTGCAGGTATCAAGTATGGAACATTTGTTATGATTTACATCAATGAAATATCTCCCTGTCAACAGCTAATCTCGGAACTATTTCTGGATGCGAATGATACATATCTCGTAATTTCATGAGAAACAAAAAATGCAACCGATAGGAAGCAGAGATGTGAATTCCGAATAGAATAACTAATAGTAATCATGCTTTCACTGATTTCTCGAGGACGTGTCTTTTTGTTTGTTATTCTATAGGAAGTAATTGCAACACTGCCGAAATAATTCATTAATTATACTGTGCATGGCGCATGATAGCCATAATTGCTTATGCGCTTAAACGCCACGTAACTAATTATACCTTAATTAAAGAAGTTGCAAATGCGTTAAAAATCAGTCTTTACAGCTTTGAAGTATTTTAAAATCACATTTGATGAACCGCATTTTGTCATAATCAATGCCGTAATCAAAATCAAATAAATCACTTCACCTCAAAATAATTCAATCGTTATATGAGATACCGCAAACCATTATAAACAGCATACAGCCCTGAAATTCATAGAACTGCACCCAGTCTACCTACAGAATCAGCTATGACGCTGGGTGAGGTTTAACCATTAGAGGACACTTTGAATGCTGCTTATTCACAAGCAACTTAATTTCGGCTTGTTATACATTTATTTTTCGGCAGCTACAATATATAAAACTCAGAATGAAAAGGAAAGGTCCATCTATCAGTTGCAGTGGTGTGAGTGGTATGTGGGGCTTAACTTCCCGCTGCGGTTCAGGAAGTGAGGGGGCCTTGTAGTGGTAGGCTGAGGAAGAATTTCGACCACCCGAGGATCTTTGAAGTCACATCGCCTAGGAAACGGGCGCGTTTTGTGTTTCGCCCCAGTCAAAACACCATTATCATGGCCGTCACCCCATCAAAAATAAAGGCATGTCGTACGCACTAATTGTGGAAGAAAATAAATTTTTATATGCTTTCGCTTCAGTAAGCTGCGGACAGTTCACAACATTTGTGGCCTAAAGCAACCGAGGGAGTTAAACCATGAGCGCAGCATTGCCAACTGTGTAAACTCTCTGCCATGCTTATATGATATTCCGTAATTACCTGCGCACAGCAGAAAACATTTCAACAGCAATAATTTTCTTGTCATTTTTTTTATTCCTAAACACAAGTGACTCTTGTGTCTTCACCTGCTTATATTTTCTGTTATTATTCGGAGTTAAATCATGGCCTTCACTCCTTCGCTGCCAAGCTCCGCATACAAACGATCGTTTTTATGTGGGCTGAATAAATATAGCACAAAATTGAACTTCATGCGAAGTATTCCTGTTACGTAGTTACAAGAGTTGGCAACTGAATCATTTAATTTTCTTTGGGCTTAGTGCGAGCGTTTCGGCCCGCGCAGCATCCCGCCGCGCAGTCGACACGTTTCCGTCGACGGCGTGTGATTCGACAAACGCGGACGCGTTACTGCTATCGATGGCAGAAACCGGTTTAGTTAGCGTTGTACAACGTGTTCGTTTCGACACGTTGCACTGTTCGTTTGGCGCGTGTAACAAGTTTAAATTTGACCGGCTAGGGAAAACGAAGACCGAGGAGGAAACCGGGAAGACGAGGCGAGCAAAGCGCATTAGAGCGAAATATCGCTTCGGCGATGAGAATGCGAGCGTGCAGCGGCGCATGGCAGCGCGAGCATTACACAAGCCCTCCTAATCGGATGGATATAGAAATAGCCCCATCGCCACGGCGCCGGCAGCCGTCCGATCAGCAGGAGTCTCCGCTTCGTAACAGCGCGCAGCGCCAGGGGTTCCGCTGGCACTGACACTGCGAGGCTGGACCCGTTCTCGCAACGGGGCGAAATTGGTGCCGCGAGTTCGCGCCAATGCGAGCCCGGGCTTCCGCTCCAGCAGCGACGTCGCAAGCAGACGGCGTCAGAGCAGCCGCAGCGCGTGGCGTTGCTGCTCCGACGATCGCGTATTTTTGCGCCGCTGGTCCCCGGGGGGGCTGTTGTGGCCTCCCTTGTTTACGACGAACCCGCAAGCGCATGAGCCCTACCTCGTAAGCGGGAACGTGAACTTGCACGTTTCTGAAGCGTATGTCAAGGTCGGCGAATGTCGACCTTAAACTACACTGCGGCGCGTGCGGTGTACTCAATAATAACTGGTTCACATGAATTGAATGGCGCAGTTTCTCTTAAAATTGTTTCTCTAGACACCCGAACCGCACCATAAGGGAAGGGAGGAAGATGGGGGTGAAAGTGAAAAAAGTTTGTTTTTTTTTTTCTTCGCTGGGCCTACACGGAGTGCGTTCAAAAGTTTTCAGTACACAGAAGCCAGAAAAAAGCGAAGTTTTCTAGAGGGCTCATAGTGCCGAGTAGTGTTCAGATATTAACATTCAAGTGCAGCAGTCTGCACTCAGTGAATTCTTAGTGAGCGTCGAGGCAGTAAGAAAAATATTGGTAGAGCTCACTAATCAGCGTGAGCTTATGGTCCCATGCCGCCAAAACTTGCGGAGTGGTCATACGGTCGGGATCTGGACCGGAAGCGTAGGTGGTACGTTTCTTTTCTTTTTTTCTTTTTTTTTGCCATTCCTACTCTTTTTCTCAGCAGCGACGTAGAAAGGTCGTTGGCGCCTACGGCAAAGCTGCCAAACAAGCAGATTCAGCCACGCGTTCAAATTTCGGATTCTACCCGCAAGTGCTGAGCGGGGAAGTTGTTGAAGACGGCGGCACAGAGGGCGAAAAAGTGGCTGTTTAATGCGTACGATGCCAGGATGAGACGAGGCTTAGCTGCGGCCAGTGAAGCTGACTTGGCGGTGCTGGTGAAAACATTTATTGATTCTTGAGTCTTACGATCCTACACTGATGGGTCGGCTTGATAGCGTGCAGGGGGGCTAAAGCTTGTGGCTTGCAGCGACGCTTAGAGCCCCGCCCATCAGCTGCTTTTGTGCAGCCGGGTCTGAGCTGAACACCGCGACCTCACATCGCTCTATGCCGGTTTGTTTCCATTCGGGTGGTGGCCGGAGTTCAGGGCAAATGTAGACGATATGGTGAAAGTCTGCTCCGGGCTCCCCGCAGAGGGTGCATACAGGAAAGAAATGGCCGGGGTGGATACGGGCAAGGTGAGCTGGAGATAGAAAGGTACAGGACTGGGACTGGCGCCAGGTCATCTGCTCGAGTTTAGAGAGAGATTTGTGTGTTTGTGTGTGTGTGTGTGGGGGGGGGGGGGGGGTTGCGAGTGGATACTGGAGCCGTTACTCCCTATAGTGGAGATAAATTTTGTTATAGGTAACATGCGTTCGCGCGCTCTGCCTGGGTCTGTGGATGGCCCTGCTCTTTTGACGTGGGCTCGAACTGCATTATTGAGGCGAAAGCCTTTATTAGCTTATCGTTGTCGTCAGCAAAAGTGTCACGCTTTTGTGGCGACTCTGATACTTACAAAATAAATTAATAAACCTTGCCTCCCACCGGGGAATCGAACCTCAATTCCTTGGAACCCGAGTCCAGCGCTTTACCTACTACGGCTCCTCTTTCTCTCTTTACACTTTCTCTCAGGTACCGTCATACATAGAAAGAATAGGAAAGATGTCAGCGCACGGTAAAGATCCCCAGGTGGTCCAAATTACTCCGTAGCCCTCCACTACGGCTCCTCTTTCTCTCTTTCCACTTTCACTCCCTTCTTCCTCCCTTCCCTTACGGCGCGGTTGCGGTGTCCACAGAAAACAAGTGAGACAGTTACCGCGCCTTTCCCTTCCTATAAATAAATCAGTTTTTTTTTTTAGGAAATAAGGTGGCTGACAGTCTCACCCATGAAACGCTGTCAGGTAATCCATTAAGAAAAGCACCCAATATGTCAAAAGAATCTGCAGAGAAACGGTGCTCAACCTTTTCAGCACACTGCGAAATTCACCCGACAAGCCAGAGTGACAAAGGGACTGGTTGGTTGGTTGGTTGGTTGGTTTGTGGGGTTTAACGTCCCAAAGCGACTCACGCTATGAGAGACGCCGTAGTGGAGGACTCCGGAAATTTAGACCACCTGGGGTTCTTTAACGTGCACTGACATTGTACAGCACACGGGCTCCTTGCTTTTCGCCTCCATCGAAAAGCGGCCGCCGAGACAAAGGTACTAAAAATATCCCAAGTAACTCTAATGCATCACATTTGCCCAAGCTCTGCTCGTACTCCTTCTGAATGCATAATATGGCTAGACATATCCAATCTGTTCCACATCTGATGCTTGTTTTTATTTGTTTGCAAATACTGCAGGCAGCAACGCTGCCCAAGCGGGAGAGGGAACAATTACATATTTTGCAATAATAATCAAGCAAACATATTTTCATTAAAGCAACACTTGCTGTTGGGCTAGTTGGTTCAAATCCATATTTGGAAACACAGCGCGGAACAAGACACAACACCAGAAAACGAAGGTAGACAGGACGGAGCGCTGACATCAGCTTGGGCATCAGCGCTCCGTCCTGTCTACCTTCGTTTTCTTGTGTTGCGTCTTGTTCCGCGCTGTGTTTCCAAAAAACAAAAAATATTTTCATTGGCGCATACAACAATAAATATAATACAGAACATTATATTTTGTGTTGTCCAGTGTAAAACGCACCAAGGTGTGTGTTGTTCGCTTCGCTCAAGAAGACAGGAGCCCCTTACAGTGCACATAAGAACATTGCAGATCGATATGCATGGAAACCAGACATGATAAAAGGGAGGCTTCGCGCCTTCTAAAATTCCTGCAGGACTCGGATCTGGACACTATGGCGACAGCTGGAGTGAACCATAAGGCTATTATGAATTGCTGTGTACAAAGATGGTAACAGCGTGGACTGTGTAGAATTATAAATGATTGTGTGCATAACGGGGTAGATCCGTCAGGTCTTAGTATATGCCTGATTTGTGGACTTTACTAAATATTAAGTGTCCCTACGGTAGAGAAATTGCCGGCGTATTATGCAAGGCTAACCCGACCTACATCATGCAACAACGTCAACCCCTTAAAGAAAAAAATATAAGAAAAAGCTCTCCATCGACCACCTGCCAGAGGTGCAACATAGACGTAAGCAGTATCGCGTCCGTTGACAAACTGATGCCTTGATTGAAACCAAGATTTCGTCAATACTGCTGGTTCTGAAAAAAATCTGAATTCGAAGACCGTATTGATCGGGCCGGTTGCTACTAAAACGTAATTATGTGTAAAAACTGGTTGGAGGCGAAACAAAGTGGCGCCCGTGTGCTGTGCGATGTCAGCGCACGTTAAAGATCCCCAGGTGGTCGAAATTACTCCGTAGCCCTCCACTACGGCTCCCCTTTCTCTCTTTCCACTTTCACTCCCACCTTCATCCCTTCCCTTACGGCGCGGTTCAGGTGTCCACAGAGTAAGTGTGACAGATACTGCGCCTTTCCCTTCCTGTGAACAAATTATTATTATTATTATTATTATTATTATTATTATTATTATTATTATTATTATTATTATTATTATTATTATTATTATTATTATTATTATTACTATTAAAAACCGGCTCTCCACTTTGTGGGCGAAGGCGCCTTTCACACGGTCCACAATGGAGAAGCGCGCTGGAATGCGCGGCACAAGAAACAAATACTTTCTTACGCTCGGGGTTCAACCTCGGACTGAGAAAGACCGCTGTTTCGCTGACATATCGGCCCATGTTAAACTCCTTAATAAAAGTTATCTGACCTTGCTTGCTAAATGGGGTCGGAATAATCCTTCGGTCCAACTGATTACCGGATGGCCAGAATCTTCACCTACATTTTGCAAAATACTGTAGGAATACGGTGGAATCTCTCGATATAGTTTTCTTAGAATTTAAAAATAAAACGGATTATCCAAAGCAGGATCCAAAAGGTTGCGAATTACACATAATGAGCACAGAACTTATTTCTACTACCGACTTTGAATAACCTGTCATTTTGTGCTCGACTTAAGTTTTCTGAAGTTCTTGTAGCAAGCTTTTCTGAAACTCGTACAAAAAGCCACTCCGCATTCGCGAAAAAACCGCGGAGAACGTCTAAACGTGATGGTGTGCCAAAAATTTGAAAAAAAAAAAAATCTTGTTTGAACATGAGAGGGCGGTTAATTACGCGAATAAACAGCATTGGGATATCGGCCGTAAGCGTTACAGGTACTGCGGCTACTATCACCACTTCGCTGCTAAAACGATGCGAGTTTTTCATTTATTTTCGCGATCGTAGTATCCGCACCCGCGTGAAAATACGATCGCATTAGCCGTACGAAAATGCATCCCTTGTACAGGGTGTCGGCCGGGAAGGAGAAAAAAAAAATCATATTATGCCGAAAGACGTAATAAATGAGATCGTAAGAACGAGATTTCACTGTAATTTTCAAGGAGGCGTGATAATTAAAGACGCAATATTCAGATATATATTTAAGACAAAAATCACCGTGACCATATAGTTTTTGTCCATTAGGAAAAATATGCAAATAACACTTTGTGGGGAAGGGCCGTCAGCGCAGAGAGACTAATTGTTTAATTTGTTGATGCTGTGCTATCACATTGCACATGGTGCAAATCAAACTTTCACTCTTCCGAGCACTGACATTTGAGCGTGCCATGTTATATACAAGAATGTTCTTTTACAAGACAAGAATGTTATAGACAAGAAGACAAGCCTAAGTTCTTTTTTGATAAGTAATACATGTCAGTCGTGTAGCATACATGCTCTATATTTAAATGTCTGCACAACAGCAACGCTTCTACTACTGCTACTATTCGAGAATTACCACCAAAGCATTTCCCATGGACAGGCCATGAGTAAAGAAAAGAGTCCTTATGCATGGAACAGACTGCGTGCGCGTCAGTACCTATACCGAGACACAGAACAGCTTTCTGACTGATGATTCATTATTCTTGAAACAATTACAGTTCATAAAAGCAAGTCAGTGCATTAGCACCACGTACTAAGACATCGGGATGAGCATCGCAACGTCAATTCGGCCTTCGCCCGTGACGGCCACTAATGAGAGCAAACACGTGTCGAGTGGAATCCTGCAGTCCACGTGTGTTCCAACAGCTGTATGGAAGGCCGCGAAGAGGAAAAATGAAGATGGCGAAAGCAAGAAGACATGCGAATTCGCAGCCAGCCCGTGCAACAAGCGTATCTGTCGCGCGCCTTGCAGTCGCGGATTGCGGTGACTACTTTTAGCATCGGCCCTACATGGGCTGAAAACGTGCCGATTGATCGCAAGCGGGTCTCTTCGTACCTGCGGCAGTCGGCCATGGCGCCACTGTGCAAGAGATGGCGGATGGTGGAGGGACTGCACTGCGTGTTGTCATTCGCCTGTGAAGAGGCGTGCCACGAGCTTTTAGTCCTCCTTCTCTTCCTCCTCTCCACTGCCACGTTGTTCTTATAGAACAGTGCTCCACTCCATGCTGTTCCACGCTGTCACCTCCATATCCACACACGCGGCCAGCGGGAAGGTTTTGCTTCTTTTTTGTTTGTTTGTTTGCCGATGAGCAACAGCAGCTCACGCGGCAGCTTTTTTAATCGAGCAACCCGGCGGGATATCGCGCTCTAACACGAGACTGGAGAAAGGGTGTGACAACGGTCGCGAACAGCGCGTTACGGCTCGTGTGAAAGATAGCAGAGAACATTTATAGTAGAGAACAGGTGGATTGCACGCGGCATACTACGTGAAGGCACGTGTTTTCATTGATGAAGAGGCACATTACGGGGCTTACACGATGAAAAGCACCTCCCACGCGCCATTATCGGTTCATAAGCCTCTTTCTTCACTTATACGGCCGCGCTTGCTTTAGTGGTCCCATATTTAGCTACAATTACCTCGAATTACTTCCACGGTGCATGGGAGTTATAGTTATTCGCGTGCCGTCAGCATGTCGTCACTAGGCGCATATCTTTGTGCATTTCTTTGCGCTTTATTTTGCTTTTTTTTTTTGCCACAGCTTATGGCTCCAGCTCTCATATAATTTTTCTCAGCAAAAAAAAAAAAATAATTTTGAAACAGGCATATGTGTGCCGCATATTGCCATTTACTATTACTAGTACAAAGAAACAGAGAACACGCATGAAAAAGCTAAAATATATACTGCTTATGCATGCAGGCATAGAAGGATGATCAGAAAACTAGCAAAACTATCAGAACCAGAGATATGTGGCTATAGAAAGAAAACTATAGATAGGAAAAAGGGGAAGATACGAGGAGGAGGGGTCAATTAAGCTCGAAATTTAAGTGTATGACGCTATAGCTCTAATGACTCTCGTTTGTAGGCATCCCATGCGGATCCTCTTTCGCGTACGTGCACTTTATTACCTGTAAAACAATCTTTTAATTTGTGCCTCTATTATTCCGCACATATTCATTAGCATAGAGACTTAAATAGCATTTTATTATAGACCATCTGACGTAGATATACAGCCCCGCTTTAACCAAAACATACGGAAGGCCGAACTGCGCAGTGTATCAATGACCGGTTGGGGGAGAACCAAATATATTTAAGAAATAAAGAAAGCGTGGACTTGTTTCAAGTCTACCAGTTGAGCAGGAAGGGCGCGCCACGTTTCGACAGCGCAGGAATTCTAGACAGGAGCAAGAATTAAACGGTAAAAAAACCAACTCCTACCTTTCACATAAAAGAAAAGGGGCGATATCTATATTAGTGACAATTCAATTTTTATGTACACTTCGGAAGTTGACTTTTTCTCGAAAAAAAAAAAGATAAGATGCGTTTCTGGTGTTACCTACGCACGGGCTTGTTTAGTACTCCCTGTAGCGCGCAAACGCCTAGAACGTTATAATACGCAAAACCTGTTACCGATAACCTAGTCGCTAGTGGAGCGTTCGTACGTGTCTTGCGTGTTTTCTTCTCCTGTGTTAATTTTGCTAGCTACCGTTATTAATCAAAGTAGAGCAGATCGACGGGCCAAAAATGTATAACGGGGAAACTAAAGCAATGTTCAACAGTCCCGAAGCGAATCAACAAATATAAGCGTAACGTAAAGACAAAAGAAAAGAGCGCAATCAGCCAGGAAAAATAAAAAATAAGCGCGAGTTACTGACATTCCAGCACAAAATGAATTGTGGGGCACATGTTTATCCCGCACTCCTTCCTAGCCAGATGCGAACGTGGTTACAGTAGAGAGATTAAGCATAGCACGAGATATCGCCTTGCTACCGAATACCACTTTTGTTTTTCGACACAGATGAGTATTGCAACTTTACTCTTCTGTATTATGCATGCTGGTAATTCTTGTCAGAATTGGCTTAATTTTCGTGAACACCAAATTTTTGTGTTTGTGACTTGCACAGCTCATCCGGAAATAGCTCTTTCGAATAACCTGAGGAAATAGCAGTTAATAATTCAGAGCACAAAGTTGCTCTGTAATTGGCACGCTTCTCCTATTTAGAACCGAAAATGGAAACTAAGGCGGTCTCTCTCATTGCGGGTCTTTTTATTTCGCGGTTTTAAGTTCAATAAAATCCGTTAGGCCCATTCGGAGACGCTATCGGCACGCCAAAAACTGTCTACCGCGGTCACGTGCTGCGCGCGGAGACTCCCGACGCAGGTGAGCTGCTTTCGAGGCACTATATAATAAGTGACAGTTGCGAAAACGGCTCGCTCTTGCTCTCTGGCTACTTGGGACTACCTTCGAGCGGACCCCCCTTCCCCTGCCCAGCCGACGACCACGAGGACTTGGTCACGCAAACTAACTGTATTTTTATCGGATAGAGCATTCTTCCGCAGTTTGTGATTTACCTTGCGGTATAGGGTAATAAACTGTTACCTAGCGCACTCTGTCGTTGCCTATTTCGTCCGAACCTGCCGTGACTGCGACTCTGCGCCACGGGTTGGGAGTGTTGCGTAAGAGAAACGTTTGTGCGTTGCTGGCATAGAAGCTCGCCTTCCCGGCCGGCTGTGCGTAATGTGACCCCATAAAATGAAGACAAGTAACATTGCATAGGCAGGGCAGGCAGTGCAGAGGCAATACAACCGATGGCAAGCTGTTACTCATTGGATTCAAAGAAAAGGTAAACGTAGCACGGGGCCCGGCATGAAGTTAGGTGGGGGACGAGATATGGAAGCCTGCGGGCTTAAGGTATAGCTACACCTAGCACAAAACCGGGTGAATATCTGAGATATAGGGTGTGGGGCCCTACAGCCCCTTTTAGTGTTTCAAACTGCGCACGCTTTTTCCTGTTTGTGTTGGTGTCCGCCCGGGCAGCGCAAGTACGCATGAGCGAGCTGTCCGGTGCGGGGGCGGCATGTTATCGGCGCGAGACAGAGGGTAGATAAGCGCGTCGGAAGTATGGCTCGGGGCTTTTTAGCCGGGCGGCCGGCCAGCGAAGGGGGGCGAGGCAGCGTCCCAGGCCGGCGGGATGTGTACACGGACGGAGCGGGGTCCTGCCAGATGAAGACGGAAGCGGTGCCTACAAGAATGTCTTAGGAGTATTAGCGTGAGTGCTGTCACGCGAGAATCATGCTTGTCTACCGTCTTCAATGCTTTGGCCCTACTACTCGCCCTAACCGCTCCGCAGTGTGTTTTGTGTTGCCGCGGTGAAGCCCTGGCTCACGTTCCGTTTTATTCTGTATAGTCCATTGTCGTGCACTTCGACGGCATATTTTCAGCGCAGTTCTGACCAATGCTGTTTTTTTTTTATTTAATACTTTTCTGTTGATCCGGAATAAACCGGTGTTTTTAAGAAAGACTTGGTTTTTCACTCGTCAGGCGAGACCATCGCTCGCGGACCCGTAGCTTTTAGAAGGCGGAGCCTTCAAGGGGAATGATATTTATCCTCCATTCACCGTAGTGAAGCTACTGGTGATGATGACAATAAAAAAATCGAATCTCGTAAAGAAAGGTATCCAGGGTAGAACTACACAGTATGAAAGAGCACTGAACAAGGGTTGAGAGGGGGCCTCAGTTCGCAAGTAGAGCTAACGTTTCGACAAGTGGACTTCACTTCGTCTAGGCAAGAACGCTATGTAAGCTGAGAATTAGATGTTCGGAAATATATTTACTGGTAGATTTTTTCAGTTATCTGAACGCACATAGATGCGTTGCCAAGTTTTCCTCAATATTTTGCCGCACTATTTTTTCGCCGAAAGTGATCGAAGTAAGTTATATCAGTCGATGGCGCATTAATGACTCCTTATAGGTAACTTGAAAGAGAAACTTCCGAAACATTGAATATGCATCATTCTCGAAAAAAAAAAAGAAATAGCGGTCAGACATTTCCCGCCCTTTGTTTGTGCGCCTTAACTATTTGAACCAAATGAGGCATATTTGTTTTCTCAGTATTTGGTATTTGCAACGTGACATAAAGTAGCCCACAGCCTTGTTACAAAGCAGTAGAATGATCATTTCCTTATTTTTATGTTAAAGTGGTCACTTTTTTGTGTTTAAATGAATGGAGCCTCTAGAGTAAATTTAGGAAACAGTGCAATTTAGATGCTTCGTTCAAGTTACCATTTTTCATTCTTGCTGGGGGAAAAGACGCAGAGATGTTTTCATCGCTAATATTTAACTGTCATTCATTTTTCGATAAAATATCAATAAACGTGTGAGAACATTCTACGGCTGACGCTGCGCAAGAGTCAGACAATCATTATAAAATATCGCCCTTTCAAACTAGGCAAACATATCACCTCTGTAATGAAAAATGGTATCCTTAAAGGCCAAAGAGCTGAAGCAGGCTAATGCCATCCAAGTTATATAGAAGCGATGTGAACGTCGCGATTGCGATAATGTGTACAGTATCTGAGCCTTAATAGGAGATACATAGCTAGAGCCAAGAAACTAGCAAAAAAAGCAAACAAGTCATCCTGGACATGCTCATAACAGCAGCTAATAATCCGTTTGAGTACAGCACTAGATGAAATTTACTACTGCCTTTAAACGACGCCAGTTTTCATCTGGGGTGAAATCTTAGCAAAGAAACCAATTTTTAACAGTTCTTGGTTACGGACTTTCATAAAATAAAACACCTTTGCACAAACCCTGTCTGTAGAGCACTTCGAGGGATTTCATAGAATTTGCACCACGAATAAGAGTGTGGATCCAGAAAGACGTGGAAAGACGAATGCTTACGGGTACATTCCTATGATTTTTAGCAGAGGCTATGAAAATCATTCTTGTTGCTTTCTTTCATGCTGGTTCAATTGTTGGCAAATGTCGCGCAGTGTTAGTAGACAAAGACAACAGCTTCGAACAAGTTCATTGGCTGAAATTGGGTAGAAACTCTAAATGAGGATAAAATTGCCACTCTACCCAAATAATTTTAAGATCATACAATAGTTATCAATACAGACAGACCCTCCGCCTCACACTGTATTTTCGGATTCACAGCAAGCCTGCAGAAGCATCGTTGATAACGCGCTCGTCATAGCAGTTAAAAAAAAAAAAAAAAAACGAAACCAAACAATAACAACAACAAAAAACAAAACTATAATGACGGACTTGCAAAATTATTTTTAACTCAGGATTTATGGATCTGCTTCAGAAATTAACCACCATACTCGCGGAATAAGGAGCTCTACTCCGCCAAGCAAAAATGATAGAGCTTACAGTCTCAGACGCAACACAGTGCATTGTTTCCCCGTTATCCAATTACGAACATGTAAACTTTCCAGTAACCTATGCCATTGGATGTCCTCCTGATTCCATTTTTCACGGGGTTGTACAGTATAAAAAGCTTATTGTTGAAATAAGTAACACAAAATATGTTTTTGCGTTTCTACCTGTGTGGCTGGCCGCAAATAGAATTATCAGCAGAACAGCTAATTTTATTAGAAAGACTAAAAACACACATTGGAACTGCCCCAAAACTAAAAACAGTGCGACAAAGGTTCTGAAACTTCGGTCTTTCACAACACCAACAATTTAGACTTCTTTTAATCTGCCAAATATTACCCAACATAACTGAAAATTGCGCATAGAACAGGGAAAAAGAACAGAACGCGATATCAGCGCTACAATCAACCGACGTTCTATTGCGCGAGGCAAAATACACTAGGAAAACGAAGCACATCGACCAGCTCACGCCTACTGTGCGCGAATTTCAGTTTTGCTGAACAATAACCACCTAGCCCAACTTCATGCCCTGACAGATTGCCGAATACGTCGGAGCCTGTTTTCAGCAAATGATCCTCGTAACTTCTATAATGAACTTAAATTTCTTTCCAGAGGCCGCGTAAGTGCTACATGCGTGTGGTAATGCTTCACTTAGGTAACTGGCTCTGATGCGTCATGTTAGATGAATACTCGCTTGAATGGCTTTTAATCTGTGCAGTATTTGCGAATTCCACTCACGTAAGACGCGTCTCACGCGTGTCAAGTCGGGTTCATTTAGGCAAAGTTGATCGAGGAAGGAAAGCTTTTTTTTAGCATATTCTTTTGCTGCACGTGTGATGCTTGCGCGGTGCTGCATTGGCGGTCGTGCATAAGTTCGTGCAAGCGCACACGTTCCATTATTTATCGTGATTACGAACGGCCCAAAGCGAGGGTACCGATTTATCGAAAGTGAATGCAAATGCCTGGGCCATTTATTACAAAAATGGCCCACTGCGTGAGAAGATGCGCTATTCTAAGACGCGGTCGCTTGCTTTCGGCGGCCACGTTCCTCGCCTCCCGCATAAATCCATTTACTAGCCGTCCCACTCACGTCGATCGCTTGCACGTCATAAGTAAAAGCTCCCCGGAGCGTTCGCCTTCCGCTGAATAGGCAGTCAGCGGGCGTGGGGACAATGCGAACGGCGCGTGGGTACTGTGAGGTACCGCGCCGATGACATTTGTTTACCTAACCGCCGCCCGATCGGGGACCGCTAAGTCGCTCCCAAGGTTGATATCTCGCTTAATAATGCGCGTGCGGAGGGTGATGAATAAGCTCGCAGAGGTTTTTCCCGTCGATGTGCGTCATCGACACTCGGTGACTCGCGCGTGCCCATCGAATTTTCTAGTAGCAAGCACGGGACCCAGTGCGGTCTAAATATAAACAGCTTTCTTTCTTTCTTTCTTTCTTTCTTTCTTTCTTTCTTTCTTTCTTTCTTTCTTTCTTTCTTTCTTTCTTTCTTTCTTTCTTTCTTTCTTTCTTTCTTTCTTTCTTTCTTTCTTTCTTTCTTTCTTTCTTTCTTTCTTTCTTTCTTTCTTTCTTTTCAGAACACAACTGCTTTGCGTGACGGGGCCAGAAAAAAAAAAAAAACAGAGCTCTAATGCGAGGCGAAGGCTTTACCTGCGTCAGCTGTTGTCAGATTTTTTGAAG
Source organism: Amblyomma maculatum (assembly GCF_055883805.1). Lineage (NCBI taxonomy): Eukaryota > Metazoa > Arthropoda > Arachnida > Ixodida > Ixodidae > Amblyomma > Amblyomma maculatum. The sequence continues at coordinate 87,076,039 of NC_139345.1, forward strand.
ACTGAGCTGTGCGCCGACAGGTGGTTATTCGTGGAGCGCTGTTACGTAACGGAGCTTTGGAGACAGTTTTTGAATGGGGAGATTTCTCCGCCATCGTCTTGTCGCAAGGCGACTAGGCAAATTTGTCCGGTTAAGCGCATCGAGACCTGCAGTGGCATGAAAAGCGAAAACCGCGAGACCTTGCTGCATAAACGGGATGGCGTTTTTATATGTATAGTTAAGAAAGAAAGTTTAAAAGAAAGTGATACAAAGTTAACGTCATCCGAGATTCTCTGAAAGCAATGTCTGACGACAAGGCGCATTTACGGCGCGGATTTGCTTTGTTTGCAGTATTTTGAGAATGAGAAAATTGTACAATTTTTTTCATCCGATGGCATTCAGGATGCCACAAAAGCGAAAACCACCCGGCGTCGGCATTTGTGTAGAGTGTCCACCTGGCTGCTGCGGAAAGGGGAGTTTGGAGATTTCCCCTTCTACATCTGTCACTTGGTGGTAAAAATATTTTAATGAAAATGATTAGGAGGTTGTAGCGGCGGTTGGAGTCCTCAGTCCGGAACCCCATTGGCGTAGGCTGCTGTCCGCGCTCTTCCGATGAGTTCTTTTTGAACCCTTGCGTCCGAGCTGGTCAGAGCTGCCTCCCACCCCTCCTGCGTTGGCTGGTTATTAATAGTGACAGTCTGATTTCGCTGGCATGCCCACACCATATGGTATAGGTCCGCCTTCTCCCCGCAGAATTTGCATTGTGAGTCAAATGACTCTGGATCTATTGCGTGTAGTCTGCGTGGATTGTTAAAAGTGTTGGTCTGTAGCTTGCGGAGGTGTATCTCCTCCCCTTTATCTAGTGTCTTTGCCGGTGGAGGGTAGACCCGGCGAGATAATCTTAAGTGCTGAAGTATTTCGGTGTAAGTTAGCAATGGGATAGGAGGTTCCACGAGATCCGTATTGGGTGCCCGGGGGAGAAATGCTCGGGCTGAGGCGTGTGCGCTCTCGTTCCCTGGGATGCCCTGGTGACCTGGTACCCATACTAAGTGTTTATCCATGGGTTGGTAGCCACGGGTGTAACTATCTTGCAGGATTTTAGCTGCTAGCGGTGCAATCCTGCCCCTGAGGTAATTGCGATATGCTGTCTGTGAATCTGTAAGAATGTATTCTGAGGTAGTGTGTGTCGCAGCTAGGGCAATTGCCACTTCCTCCGCAGCCAGTGTGTCATGGCTGTGTAATATTAGTCCATCCACTGTTTTATCTTGGTGTACTACCGCAACGGCCGCCATTCCCTGTTCACCAGTCGGAGAGTATCTTCTTCGCGCATCCCTGATTTCCGCGTCGTTATTCTGGCGATCATCCTGCCGACTTGCTCGCTCACGAGGCGGAGTTTCTGGATGGCGAGGTGGTTGTTGCCCTTGTTATTGATGCATAGACCCAGTATCTTAACGGTCTGAACTTCCTTTATGGGTGAGTTGTCAACGTGGATGTCGATCGTGGCCTGATTTTTGCGCTGGCGGAAGACTAGGAGTTCACATTTTTCGGGAGAGCAGGTTAGTCCACACGCTCGTGCATAATTCTGAACTGTTGTTGCCGCTGTTTGTAGTTGTTCTTCCATCATTCCCATACTACCCCTAGTTGTCCAGATGGTTATATCGTCAGCGTACAGGGCGTGTCGTATGCCCTGTATCTGATTTAGAAGAGGTGGAAGATTGCGGAGTGCAATATTGAACAGAAGTGGGGATAATACTGCCCCTTGCGGAGTGCCTCTCGTGCCCATCTTCACTTGCGTTGTTTGTTTAGTGCCGATGCTGATGTTGACTGTTCTGTCTTTAAGGAAATCATAGATGTATGAGTAGACTCGCTGGCCACAGTTGGTGGTCTGGAGATTTTGGAGGATTGTGGAATGTTTGACATTGTCAAACGCTCCTTTGAGGTCGAGGGATAGAAGTGCTCGGTCACTGTTTCTGCGTGCTGGATCAATGACTTCGCGTTTGAGTTGCAGAAGCACATCATGGGTGGACAGATGTGCTCTGAATCCAAACATCGTGTGTGGCAGTAGCTCGTTGTTCTCTAGATAGTTGGAGAGACGTGCGTGGACTGCCTTTTCCATGAGTTTGCCTGCGCACGACGTGAGGGATATGGGGCGTAGGTTTTCAATGCTGATTTTGCCAACGTCGACAGGGGCCAGGTGGAGAAGGATCCACAAGGGACTCCATTTGTAGATGAGACGATGGAGAGGCTCTAGTAGGAATGACTCAGTAAAAATCAATAAAAGAAGCTAGCTGTTGCGAAGAGGTATGGAATGCTTGTAGAAAAAGAATTATAATAGAACCAGAATTTTAACACTAAGGATTGCAATAAAACAGGGATTTGAGTACAATAATAATTGAAATATATTGTTACGCCCTTAGCGTCGCGACCGAGACGTTCTAGTCGGTTCAGTACGCTGGGTATACACACGGCTAGCGGGGACGACACAAGTGCCACAAGACAAAGGTCGAACGGGCGCGCACACTTCTTCTTCCTCTTCCTTCTTTCTTCCTCCGTGCTCTGTTTGAGAACAAGTCCGTAACACTTCCCCCTTCGCAGGCGAAGCCCTCCGGGCGAGTTAATCGTCAGCACGAGGATGACAGGGTTTCAGACGCGCGACGTGGGCAAGCTCAGTTCGTGAAGAACGTCGGCCACTTTTGGTAAGGCGCGCAATCCGATAGGTGAGGTCACTAATTGCCTCGAGGATAACATAGGGACCGATATAATGCGCGAGCAGTTTCTGACTTAAGCCACGCTTCCTTAGTGGACGCCAAAGCCAGACCATATCTCCAGAGAGGTAGGTGACGTGGCGATGGTGGTCGTCGTAGCGGGATTTCGAGCGCTTTTGTGAGGCGAGAGTTCTTAGGCGGGCTATCCGGCGGGCTTCTTCAGCCCGGCACAGGATCTCAGCAATCTCAGGTTCGTCATCTGTGGAGAACGGGAGGATGGTGTCGAGGATGTGTCGAGGAGACCGGGCATAGAGGAGAAATAATGGACTGTAACTTGTTGTTTCCTGTTGGGCGGTGTTGTATGCGTATGTTATAAATGGTAGCACAGTGTCCCAGTCCTTGTGGTCGGCGGCGACGTACATTGAAAGCATGTTGGTGAGTGTCCGGTTGGTTCGCTCGGTCAACCCATTTGTTTGCGGATGATACGGGGTAGCATGTCGGAAATGCGTTTGGCACAAACGAAGGAGTTCTTCGACAACATCAGCGGTGAACTGACGCCCTCGGTCGCTGATCAACACTCGGGGAGGCCCATGGCGCAGTATAACAAAGTGCAGCAGGAAGAGGGAGACTTGGTGTGCAGTAGCCGATGGAAGGGCTTGCGTCTCACAGTAACGAGTGTGGTAATCAGTGCAGATGACGATCCAGCGGTTGCAGGAATGAGACTTGGGAAAGGGTCCCAAGAGGTCTACCCCGACTTTCTCAAAAGGGGATCTTGGAGGCGTCACTGGATGAAGAAGACCAGGAAGAGTGCTGGCGGGGCGTTTGTGACTCGCACATTGAGCACAGCTAGCCACGTACTTCTCAGTGGTTTCACGCATCCTGGGCCAGTAGAAACGTTCTTGGATGCGATAGAGCGTCCGCGCAGATCCGAGGTGTCCCGAAGTGGGGTCGTCGTGCATAACGCGCAAAACAGAGGAGCGTAGGCTGGCGGGCACCACCAGAAGGTAGCGGAGACCAGTGGGAGAATAGTCCTTTTTGTACAAAAGACCACTCCGTATACAATAGAGACTGGAAGCTGTAGGGTCCCTTGCAGCGGTAAAGAGTGGTTGGAGATTCTCATCTTTCCTCTGCTCAGTGCGGAACGTACGGGTATCGGGGAATGGAGGCAGAACCGCAGCGATGTAATGATCAAAATTGTCGGCGTCACATTCCGTTGTGGGAAGCGGTAAACGTGAGAGACAGTCCGCGTCAGCGTGGCGGCGTCCACTCTTGTACGAAACTGTATAATCAAACTCTTGTAAACGAATTGCCCACCGTGCAAGACGGCCAGATGGGTCATGGAGGTTTATCAGCCAGCACAGGGAATGATGATCAGTGACCACTGTGAAGGGCCGCCCGTATAGATAACAGCGAAACCGCTGAACGGCGAAAACTACCGCGAGGCATTCTTGCTCAGTAATTGTGTAATTGCGTTCAGGTTTGCTTAAGGAACGACTGGCGTAAGCAATAACGTGTTCCTTGTCACCGTAACGCTGAATCAGCACAGCACCAATGCCAACACCACTGGCGTCCGTGTGCAGTTCCGTTGGAGCAGAAGGGTTGAAATGCCGGAGAATCGGATGTGACGTTAGTAAAAACTTGAGCTGGCAAAAAAAAGAGTCACACTCTGATGTCCACTCGAAGGGAGCGTCTTTGTGGAGAAGGCACGTAAGCGGGTTAGCAATGTCAGCAAAACGGGGAATGAAACGGCGGAAATATGAGCACAGTCCTAGGAAACTTCGGAGTTCCTTCACGTTCTGAGGTGTTGGAAACGATGCAACGGCCGCGGTCTTTTGAGGGTCAGGTCTGACGCCTTCACGATCGACGAGGTGTCCTAGTACCAAAATCTGACGCTCACCGAAGCGACACTTCTTCGAATTAAGTACTAGACCGGCGTTTTTGAAGCAGTCAAGCACGAGAGCGAGGCGTTCGTTGTGCTCCTCGAATGTCCGGCCAAAAGTGACGACATCATCGAGGTAGCACGTACATATTTGCCATTTTAGTCCCCGTAGGATAGCGTCCATAAATCTCTCGAAAGTTGCAGGAGCATTGCATAGCCCGAAAGGCATTACATTAAATTCAAACAGGCCGTCGGGTGTGATAAATGCCGTTTTTTCCTTGTCGTCAGGGTGCATAGGGATCTGCCAATATCCCGATCGCAGATCGACGGATGAAAAATATGATGCTGAGAACAGACAATCTATGGCGTCATCGATCCGCGGAAGGGGATACACATCCTTCTTTGTTGCAGCATTCAGACGGCGATAGTCGACGCAAAAGCGCCATGTACCATCTTTCTTCTTCACCAGAATTACAGGGGCGGCCCAGGGACTGCATGACTCTTGAATAACACCCTTTTCCAGCATATCCCGAACCTGCTCACTGATGACCTGGCGTTCTGTTGGTGACACTCTGTACGGCTTCTGACGAATTGGGTGTGAGTAGCCTGTGTCAATGCGATGCCGGGTACGTGTCACGGGAATGCACCGTGAGCCGCTAGGCTCGGAAAAATCAAATATGGAAGAGTACTTGACCAGTAAGGCCTCCAAAGCGTCACGCTGGTCCCTGGTTAGAGAGCGGCTGATCATCCGATGTAGTTGCGAGTCAGGGGCTGGAGCGGCAGCATTGTCTCTCACTCCAGCCAAGGCTGGAGTGAGAGACAATGCAACCAGAATTTCAATACAGTGGTTAGCGAAAACATTTTCTCCGCATCATACCAATCGATCGCCCCGCTCATTCCTTTTCATTAACTAGCTTTTCAATGCTCGTCTTGTTTTGTAAGTGAAAGAAATTCGGTTTAAGTTCTGGGCATTAGCCATACACGAGACGCAGAGTTCTCGTTACATGCTATCTTGTCATGCGAGCCATAAACTCGCAACTCTACACTTTGGATGAGGAGGATATAAAATATTTGTGTCTATGTTCCCAAGATACGCAGAATATACATAACGCGATACAGGGTGCCAGGAAGACTCAAAAAGTTTTTCTACTCATAGAATAATCTCTTTGCTTCTTTCCGTACACTGCACAAAATTGCCATTTCCCATAGTTTTGTAAGGTGCTGTGTATTTAGATTAATAAACCTCGCGAATAAAGCCGTGACCATGCGGTTACTAAAAGATATGTATGAAAAATACTAGCATGTTTTTGCTGCTGTAACGAAAGCATGCTTGGTAGCAGGAAGCGCATTGACTATCACGAAAAAAAAAAAAAGCGCCTTTTCCTTCCTGTGAACCAATTATTATTATTCGTTGGACAACTATGCCTTGTATAAATGCTAAATGTAAAATCTGGTTTAGTCATGCTTGGGCTTTTAAAATACCTGAATTTAAGAAACTTTTATATATTTAGGGCATTTAATTAAAAAAAAAAAATAACCAAGTATGCTGCGACATAATTCATTTGCATATTTTTGCTTTGCGAAATCGGAGAAATTCAGACGAATAGCTTAAGTTCTGCGCCAGCAATTGTGCGTCCATAAATACCTCCACCTGACGATAAATCGCGCGGGAAATCAACACGCGGTCTTCACTGAGTTTAGTGGGATGCAAAGCGCATTTCTACGCACGGAAAGCGCGCAGGAAGAAAAAAAGCCGAATCATCTTGTCTGGTGCGTAGGCGACAAAGTGCCTTAAAGCGCCCCATTAGTGTGACATGCAAGTTTACCGGATTTGTTTTGAAACTGATACCCAGAGAAAGAGGGCCGCTCTTGCGATGCTCTGTGTAGACAGATGTCGTCCTACATTTAAGCATGTCGATGCTGCGCTGATTTGGCAGTCCTTGGTAGGCCCTGTTTCATAAAATACGCCGTTTGCGTTTCATCAAAAGCAGAAAAAGGTCTCGCTGGTATCATAATATGAAAGGACAGTCATGTTTGTGCTGAAAATCTGCTGAAAAGCAATAAGCGTCTGATGTCTACATTTTCTGGTAGCGAGACGGCCATATTTGTGCAAAATTCTTATTCACGACACTCTCTGTCTTCGAAGGATACAGTGAAACGCGCTTCAAACTGTTCCAGATTGTAGCCAAAACTATAACTGCCCACCTAATTGTAGCGTAATATATAAAACAAACAATGGAATTGAAGCAATGAACAAAGTTCGCCGAACAGAACCTTGAAAATAGGGTCTCATAACATTTTTTAACTACCAATCTAACCTTCCTTGCTTGCGGGAGCTAAGGGCAGAAATTGATCCGCCTTCTGACCGTCCCGTTCAACACCCAGCAACGCAACGCGCATTTTGTCAATGACAGCTGAGTAGTCACAACTGCATCTACTGTTTTGACGATCATATTACTTTATGGGTTCCTAAGGGCGAAGAACGATAAGATGAGAGCAGTATTTTCGCACGCAGTAGCGACCGTGCTTACAAGTTCCATAAAACTTACCTGAGAACGGCCCGGAAGATACTGGGATTTTCTTGAGAATGGATGAGAACCGGCAAGATGTCCTGAAATGTAGTGCACAAAAACATTAAAAGCGTATATGTGTTCGTTATGCAGGAACGATTTATTGATAATCAAATTGTATCGTTAATACGCTTATATTAAAACAATTTATGATAATGTTTATTTAGTTTTATATTATCTAGCCCGCAAAAATTATATTTGATAATTTGAGGCACTTACACCGCTTGTTACTAAATTACTCCTAACAAGGAATAGATAACCCCAGTATATTTGATAATTTCTCTAAGTTAGAATGCTGGAATTAGTTTGTGCGCGTTGCTAATCGCTCAAGGCCCTCAATGCTACTTCGCTCACATATACTGTTCTTATAACGTCTTTTTAGCGTAGCCAGTAAGAGATGCATATCATGTTAACTTCTTGCTGAAAATCTGGTAGTTAATGTATAAATCAAGAGCTTCATTTCTTCTCGTTGAAACAAGTTCGATCGATTCAGTCATAAGCGAGTTACTTACATTTTGAATAGCTTTTGAGGATGTAATCAGCTTTCTTGTGGTATGAAGAATTGGATCCTCGCATCCCAACTCCTCTTCTATAGCCTTTAGGAGGTCTGAAATTCAGAATAAAACGATGCATAATTAAGATTAGTGTTCAGATAAACACATGGAAACATGAGATAGAAAGCGCCTTTGCGAAGAGAGAGAGAGAGAGAGAGAGAGAGAGAGAGAGAGAGAGAGAGAGAGAGAGAGATCATAACACAGAAACTACACTAACACAAAGGGCTTCATTGCAATGCGTTCGGTCGATGGAACACTCCCACTTGCCTCAGGTAAGTTACGTTCATGTTAGAGTCGGACAATTAAGAGCATGAAACTATTGGTTTTAGGCTTCACCAGCTGACTTGCAGATTTTCTGTGCAATGTTAACACCAGGGCCGGCTTGCACGATAAAGTCCGAGCTAAGTCCAGACTTAAATGGTGTCTTTAGAAAGACCAAGCTTATTTAAGACTGCTCGTGTTCCGAACGTCGAACGCTTCGGGTTCATGTTCACCAGAGTGGCTTCCCAGAACGGCCTCAGCAACCACTTGGGGCATTTTTCCTCGTAACACAATCTTAAGCCGCAAAAAGCAATGGCACGGATTTTACACAACGCAAAATTGACGGAATGTGTACATCTTACAGCAGGGACAGTGCCAGCGCATCCCTGTATTTCCCTAATTTCTCTACTTAGACACCTGGCGTCCTTGTGTCTTAACCAAGACAGCACTAGAGTCGTAATCATACAAGCGACTTATTCAAGTCAGGACTGAAGCCCAGTCTTGACTCCAGTCTTAAGCGGCCATGCTAGTGGCCTATTCTTTAGACTCCAGTTAAGTCTGGACTTAGCTAAGACAGTCTTAAGACTGTTTTGTGCAAGCGGGCCCTGACCTTTGTTCCCACGGTCCACATGCTGAGACTAAGGAAGTCGTTATATGGGTATTCTTTCGTCTTGGCAGCTTTTCATTAGCCTTCGCCAGCTCATTTCACCACGTAAAGGGGGTTGCGGAGGGGGCGTAAGAGCTGACTGCTCTGTGGTCTCGGGAACACTGAGCACGCGTTACGAAATCAACACGAGCAAAAACAGGGAATATTGAATGATTCAGAATGTTTACTTTGCGACAGAGGCAGACATGGTCACGAAGAAAGAAAGAACTTCGATTTCTGAAGATTTAACTCACCCAGACAATGATTTTTGATGTGATATTTCTCTCCTTCCCACCAGCCGAGTTCGAGGCACAAGTCTTCCTCTGTCCGGCGCTTCATCTCTGCGTCAAGAGAAGAAGAACCATACTTGTAAGATCCAAAATGTTTTGACTCCGAAAATTTCTAAATTGAGAACACAACAGTGACACATGGATTCTTCGAACGTTTTTTCTGCCTGCATTGCGTACTTTCTTTTCCCCCTGATTATATTTAAATGTATCGAGCAGGCTATTCTCAAGGTTTAGACACGAGGAACACTCAGAGTCGCAGTTAAACTTCTATAAAGAGGAAATCTTCATAGGAAGAAAACATCCTTCCAAAACCATTAAATGTAGAGCAAAAAAATAAGCAATCAGGCAACAAAAGGTGTTGTAATTTTTCTCAGAATAATTAAACTAATAAACTGGGGCAGCATCACGCGTATAATGTTTAGCGCAAAACGACAGGACGACAGAAAGACAGGATGAACACGGGAGAAATCAGTTCGTCAATGGCATTGTGCGATGAATGAAACTGTTTCTAAAAACTATCCTTTTTGCAAAAATGAGTGTCCACCAGCATTATGGTGTATGCTTAGCAGACACAAAACTTAAGCGCATTACGAATTCAGTTTTAAGTGCAGTAACCACGCAAGATCGAAAGCCTTTAACAATTGGATTTATTGGCTAACATCATTCTGTATGGACCTTTTTATTCTCACAATTGATCTTTTCCGAGGCCATCTTTTCATTGCCGGTTCATAGGCGAGAAAAAAAAAAATAAACTACGGGACCGTAGCCATTCCAAGCCCCGAACAAGACTAACAAAGTATTTTATGTTCCTTACTACACAAGCAGTACCACGCTCCAAGACAAGTGATTTGTCGCTTTAACTGCCTTTAAGCCATCAGTCTAATTTCGCTTGTGTATCCAGGAGAGAACTAAATGTAGAAGGTGGGTAAAGTCGAGTGAAACAGAACAAAGGCTGAGAGGTAGTCTTAGACCGTAGCCAAATTTTTCTTCTTCTTTTTTTTTTATTTTTATTTTATTATTATTATTATTTTTTGCTGCTAGAGGCGAGTACCGTTGTCGAAACGTTGGCTAACGGACTGAGGCTCCCGTTCAACCTTGGTTAGGTTTCCTTTGACTACTTTGGGTATCGTAATGTTAATAACCATCTGCGTGGGCACATCTTGACGTAGTCTTCAATGCCACCATATTGCGAGTCAAAGCGAAGCCCCACTCCCTGTGTCAGAGAATGGAGCAATTCGTCGATTTTCAAGAACCGAAAACATTCGAGTCTCATCATTCTTGCTTTTTTCATTGACAATTTTTACCTTCACGTTCAGCGCACTATGTGATTGTTCTAAAAAGCCCTTGAAAATGCGTTGGGTGTTTTACGCGTTTGTGTAAAAAAAGGCAAAATTGAATGCGCATGACCTCACTCGGCTTTTCGGTTTTTCGCGAAAAGATCGATCGGACCAATTTTTCGGTTCTTTTCATTTAACTCAGTTCGATTATTTGATCCACCTTTTGCATTTGCAGCTGAGATCCTAGTATACTCAGCGAAAAAGAGCTATCGTGCGCATTGGCCACAACAAATAATGAAAGAAGAAAAGGAGCATGTTTATATATACGTGCTGTCACTGACTTATTGGATTTCGCGGTAGACCATCGCGTGGGCGTCCGGGAAAGACCGAACTACTCGATCGCGGGCCTTATTGAAGGTTTCAGTTACGTAAAGAGGTGATCCGCTTCATTATACTATCGCCCACGTCACTGTCATTCCACGAATCTGTGCTCGGTCGACCCCATCGAGGCATGCCATATCGGCGGAGTCATTTTCGATCTGACGATGTGATGCCTTGTCGACCCACTCCCACGTGTATGCCATTTTATTTTTCGCATTGTTTTACTGAATGCTGGCGCTCTTGGCACCTACATTGCACTATGGCTCCTTAAAGCAGCCAGTCCTGCAGATCAATTTGTTAACTTGGTGCGAAAGTCATTTTACTACATCGCTGGGGGTGAGGTGGGAGTTGGGGGTTTGTTATATTCGAGGGCTATTAAAAACGCAAGTTATTTATGAAAAAGAGCGATCAAATATCGCCGGATTCTGGTGGTGGTTCCTTCAGGGCGCGCGATTCAATGACAACTGATTCTGAACCTAAATATGTCAAAAACCACTGTTAAGTAAATGAGATCATATTTTCCTCAAACATGTTTCGCTTTTTTTCACTGTTGCACACGCTGCCATAGATAATACAATGATTGAAAGTAGTGGTTGCGCAAAGTCTACGACACGAGCAAGCTTATGTGATCGATTAATAGATCTCAGTCCAGGTTTGGGGTAAAAATTGAACCTACGCTTCAAACCTCGATAGTTGTCTTAAGAATTAAACGCTCATATCCGTTCAAAACAATTCTGTTATTCAAAATTCCTGTCAAAATGTTCACTGATTACAATGTGCGTGACTGAGGTCTTCGCTTGGAGCCGTTGCATTTGTTTTTGTTTGGCTCTGGTTGGGCAGGGGGAAATGGGGGAAGTGGATGATACATTGGTTGACTGCTATTTCCGCATAAGAAAGCTAATAGAGCTTGCACAATCACTTTCACCAGTTGTCCTTGTAATAGTTCCTCTGCCCCTTTGTAGAAGTTCATCGGAGCCCAAACTGCGAAACGAGTGAATTAGCGTTTGACAGAAAAACTTGTTTGAAGCAAATGTGTTTATTCTAAATAATATTCAAATAATTTCTTGTCTTTATGAAATGTTGTCAGTAGATAAGTGAACATATCTCAATATTAGGCAGGCCCGAAAGGATTACCCAGCTTTACACTTGACTTTTAGAACCGAAGAGGCCGCCAATGGGTGCTAGTCGCAAGGTTCTCTCCAAAAGGAATGCCTGCCATCTATCTGACCAGCCCTTTACCCTTTTGCCCGAAGCCGGTGATTCTTGCCGCATCCCGGAGATTACCTTAATGGTGTGCTGATCAATTTCCGAAACACCTACTCGACGGCTGCTTTTGTAACATCTTGCTCGGGCTCAGAGCAAAAACCAAACAAGAAGGAATCGTTTTCGACACCGCTCAGGAGTCGAGGACAAGCCGTTACGAAAGCGCCGGCTAAGAGGCATGCTGCATCGAGTGGGAAGCTGTCAGGTCTGACAATAAGGTCGGTTACTTGACACGTTTGGTGCCACCTCTACCCCCAAATTGTTAGAAAAGGCGGAGTCAGGTGTCGTCTTTGGTGTGAAGGCACTTGGAAGCGTTGCTAGCGCTTATCGAATCATTAGAAATTTCGTTGGATATTGATACTACGTTGCTTTGACGGGGCAAAGATCCCTTCCACTTTGAAACAACTGAATCTCCCCATATACGATACAGTCCACCTGTGGCTCCTTAGCAGCGTGAGCTGCATCTATTGAGGTTTAAGGATCCTCTCCTGGGAAAACCAGTGAGGCGCTAATGCAATAAAGCCCCCACAACTTTCGCCAGCGCACGATCTTTTGTTCCGCGCATGCGCGACCATATATGCGAGTCAACTTCCGGTTCTTGTCTCCAGGTACGTCTGGAATTGTGGCTGGAAGCAATAAAAAAAAATCATCCTAAAATCGAGCAAAAGAAACGGTGGATTTTAGTTTACTCTTGTCCGTTGCAACGATTATTTTCGAATGTTCGCGCATGCGCGGAACAATGGATCGTGTGCCGGCGAATGTAAAATATCCACCTCTATCGTGCGGGTTTGTTGATTCATTGCAGAAAAGAGGCACAACTTCGCGACTTAGACAGGACAAGGATCATAGCAAAGAAAAATGAAAAATGACACTGGGCCTGTGTTGTCCTATATTTTTGTTCCTATCTCATGTCCTGCCGTATTCGAGCAGTTCTACATTTTGTCTACGATCTGCTGTGTTGATAGTGTGCCGTCACAAAACACTTAATGGGCGCATAATACATAAAACGGGAGTAAGAAAAACAGCATATGACCGAGAAATTAACAAACCCATGGTAAAGGGCGTAACTCAGCTACCCTGGCCGCTGCAATAAGCAACTCAGTCATCACCGCAGCCGGACAAAACATGTGTTGAACAACCACTAGCTTTTGCGCGTCGCCGTAGCTCAGCTACTTTCTCAATCCATGCATCCGGGAAAGCCAGGCATCAGACTTGGGTGCAAGCTTGTGCCCATACGAAACCGATGACCACTCGGCAGACAGAGGGACGTAATTCTCATTCTGAACAACCATTGTTCTATGACTAAGTGCGTGCTCAGTATTCACATTGTCTTTTACATCTAAGAAATCTGGAGAACTGAGGCATTATAAATTTACACAGGAAGAGGAAGCTAACAGGAACTGGAACATTTATGTACGCAGGTGCAAACGGTGGTATAGTAATAAGTATTAGCGAGTGACTGAGTAAAGATAAAAATTTCGCCTGTCATTGTGATATTTGCGAGAAAGCTTTCCCAATGTACAGTCGTACGGGACAAATAACTGTGCGCCATGTTTTCTTAATTTTTTCTCATACTCTTCGAGATGGCCATACTACAGGTGCTGTACTTTGATTAATGTTCTTGATTATGCCAATGCAAAAAGCAGAGGCTGCCTTGCAATTCACACCATTCTTGTAAAATTATCACCATGTGTTGACACAAGTATAACATTAACGATTAGAAAATGTGCTCTGTGGTTTCTATCCTTCAAAATATCGACTCAATAGTCTTGCAAGTAGCATTGAGCAACTGTTTTAACCACTATTCGCTGAGACCGTATTCCTAGTCGTTCTTGAAGGGCAGATCTAGGTGTTGATTTCATGCCTTGCCGTTTATCCAGCGGTTTTATAACTGCTGCAGGTTTTTCCCAGTTATTTTACACAGCCGAGGCTAACTGCTTCGAAAAATGGCCCATTGCTGCAGGAATAAGCACGACAGCTATGGCGAATCCGGCGGAGGTGTCCTTGCGCAAGGAAAATCAAATCACCATCATCAGCAGTTCTGACCAAACTATTAACTAGAAGTTTTTGTGCACAACTTAAGCACAAAGCTTGAGCTAAAAGAAATTTTGCAAATAATCTTTGTCACATTAGAGAGTTTAAAAATTGGGTGAACTGAAGTTTTAAGCCCACTGAATGCAGTCAAGCGAGACAATGGCCAATTACCTAACAGTCGTGGAATACGAACCTTCCATGTTGCACAACGCACTCGGCCAATTGGTTACTTGACACATGAGGACAAAAATCTAGTTCTTCCACAAGGAGCAAATGGCGGATGTACTTCAGTGCTATTTCCTGCCGTTCAATGAGTATCATACTACACGCCAATTCACTTTTGTACACTGAGCAGAGCGCACCAGTCGTCAAGTGATGGCCTCCTGTTCTCGGTTACGAGTGGCTGTTACGGCATGCTTTTTTCTTTATTGGTTGTATATGCAAGGGAATCTCCCGAGGTGGATTAGATTTGTAATAAGGGAGTTATTATTCATTTACATCTACCCAAGCTACAAAGGAAAGCTAGCTTTCTCAGAATCTTAGTAGTCAAAATAAAATTTCGTCCTGGTCCGAGGATCAAACCGGAGACATCGCCTTTCCGGGCAGTCGCTCTACCAAATGAGCTAATCAGGGCGGTCAGCAGATCAGATGGTAGGGCTAGAGCGAATTGATCAATAACTCGAGGTGGGAACGGTGTTGGTCGAATATTTAGGGGGATCCCCTAGGCGGAGTAGATTTGTAATAAGAGAGTGATTATGCACTCACATCCACACAAGCGTAGCCACACGGCTACAATAGAAAGCTGTACAGATTTCTCAAAACCTAATCTGGTCCTGGCTCGAGCTTGTCACTTAAGGAAGGTATAAACAGCGGTATTTCTGTACAATAACGCTGAATGCAATGGATTGTTTATTCTCGTTCTTATTACGGTGTATTTGGACACTGAGTGGCAACGCGTATGGTGTTATAACGTTTTGGGAGCAGTGCCTCGATTGTAAGCATTGTTTTAAGCATTGTTTAAGCATTGTTGTCTTTAATCATGCCACCTGAACGGCCAACCTTTATTTCTTTTCACAATGTCAATGTCGTTGCATAATTTACTTTACTTTATACCGCAGCTCTTATGCCCCCTTCAGCGGGTGAGTCGCGTCGCCGTTGGTATACCGTTGTCGGTGTAACCAAGTGCATGGCCGGTCTCGAGGGAGAGAGCGCGCTCTTTCTTACGGCCTTTTCAATCGCCGCGTAAACAATGGGAACTTTTCTCCTTGAGTTACGCTTTCCGCCGCCGCAAGGGGCGCGACCTGCTCATTGTTCGCTCCGCATCTGCTTCAGCGGCGGCGGGTGGCTTTTGCATGGTTTCGCGCTGTCGCTCGTTTGTTTCGGGGTGAGTGCAGCCCCGAAATGAAAGAACACAGAAGGTAGATATTGCAGCGGCATGTCGTCAGCGTACTACACACGTGAACCGAGTCTTTATATAAAAATACTGTCGTTCAGCAAACGTTCGACAAGCATATGATATTGATTGCGTCATGGTAGCTACTTTCGTCCATTTTAATCCGAATTTTTCCCAAGCCTGCACAAGAATAGCAAAAAAACAAAAACAAAAACAAACAAAAAAATGATAACATCGAAGCTTCTTCAAGGCTAACATTACAGCAACTCGTTTGCAACAGCAAAACCGTCTTTCAGCGCTAGATGCGAAACCATCCATACATTGCACTGAAGATGAAAATAATTTCATAAAAATGTAATGTAAGTTGCATAATGCTTGCATGATATAAAGTATTAGTTTAATAGGCAAAGTAAAGATGAGTTTTCAATTTTATTATAATTTATATATTAGCAAATGTGTTGTATTTAAAGATAATTTTATTTTGCAAATAAATGCTGTTTTAATGAAATTTCACATGATATTATGCTTATTATGAAAACAATAAAGAAATGGTTTGATATTCATGACACCACTTGTGCTGAAAGCGGTAAAAGGAGGCTAATAAATGACGCAGCTGGTAATACTCGATTGCAGTGGCTGACAAACGAGTTCACTTGCTATATCGAAAGCATCCAAAAAACTTCTGAAGCGTTAAAGAAGCAAACTTTCACTGAAGAAACATATCAAGAAATGCTGTTCATCACGAGTCTACTGTACAAGTGGTAGAATACCTCCTGGGGAAAGGTGTCGGCTCCGTCCTCATCAGGAATCAATAGTGGCCCCATTGAGGCTCTCTTAGGGAAAGTAAGGCTGATGTGCGGAGAGAACGACATGCTAAATGCGAGGGCCGTAACAGTGGCACTTGACCACATTTTCAAGACGGACGTTTCATCTTGGAGCAAAAGCAAGGCAAAATTGCCCTATTGGACAAGGCTTTCTTAAAAAAAAAAAAAAAAAAAAAAAAAAAACTACTTGTGCATCTACCACACACAAATGCATTCGAAGTACCTCAAATCCTGATTCAAGCAGCGCAATTGAGAATTCGCCATTGGTGAGTTGCCCTGAAGGAATTAACAAGGACCTATAAGGTCCGGTTCTTGATATCTGAAAAAATTATCAGAATCCTTCTTGTCAATTATGCCAAGAAAGTGACAGACAGGAATTACAGGCGAACTCCCTATATGAACAAACCGGCCAGGAAGATTGAGACTGAATTTGCTAGCCGCAGGTCACGTTTTGATGAATTGATGAATAAGTACAGTGTATAACTTTGAAGGACAATTTTTTTATTGTTTGACGCTCTTTTCAATTAGGCATAACTGTTCATGCCCATTTTCTTGAATAAATGTTGTTTATTTATGTAATAAACCGACTACGTCTGTTATACACGCACGCGCGTCAGTCACGAGACTACATATACATATTCTGTCTTTTAACCGACTGATTTGCTTTGAACGAAGCTAGAGCAGCTCACTCCATTAGACAACTGCAATTTTAACTATACGCGTAAATTGTGTTCCTTACTCTGAATCTGAGACGCGCCATGAATTTTCGCCGGTGTCTCTTTTGCTCTAAACGAAAACAGAAGCGGTTGACAGAATCTCCAGCCAACAGTTTGCCATGCACTCACGTCAGGTCGCGCTGCACCTGCTCACAGCTTTCGAAGGAACACTGCACAGCCTGATAAATTTATTTCTGTACAAAAGTTAGGGGCAAAAAATGTTTAACTAAGTGTACCAGCTTCATTCGACCGTGCTCGGCCGCACTGACGAAGGCGCGCGCGCGCATGAGCGGTGTTGACTATATTTTATTCCTCGTACACGATACATTTTGGACGCTGATTACGGCGTCCTTGTATAAATCATAAGGGGTGAAATGTCGCACCTGCCGGTTGCAACTGAGGCGGGCGGAGCGAAGAGCGAGCGTGCGTTTCCCTTGCGCCTGATGGGCGGTAGCAGAGGCGCAGCAGTGGGGCGGTGGCGACCCCACCGAGGCGCGGCGGGCGGTGGACAGACCCCATTGGTGAGGCCGTATGAGAAGAGAAGCGCGCTCTCCCTCGAGACCGGCCGTGCCAAGAGGAAGAGAGTCACGAGCCAAATGCAATTTCTGAGAAGAGCAAGAAGAGCCACGAGCTCCGTGCCACTCACTCGTGGCTCGTTTTTCTCTTCTGAGAAATTATCTCTGACCCGTGATAAAAGTAAGGACCTCTCTGTAACTACATGCATATATGCAAGCATCTCTCAAATTATTTGCCTCAATACATCGCAAAATCCGTTAAATAGCTGCGCTCATATTTCGCATTAGGGAAGTGCCATAATCGTCGCCAGAATTTTTGCTAGCCATTATTCACTTTATTTTGCTTTCTCATCTGATTTGTCAGTAAATTTACCAAGTTCATAAAGCTTTATTAATTTCAAAATTTGAAAGGCTTATGCAAACAGCAAGGTAAATCTAAACCAGATTTATTTCAATCTAAGTAAAAGCAGACAGGGAATGAATGCATGTTAAGAAAACAAAAATTACACGGGTTCAACGCTCCTGAACCGAGTGTGTAGCGAAAGCTTTAGCTGCGGGCGACCGAGCTTTGCATTGAACACAACGAGCGCTCCATTGAACGCATCAAATGTCATCCGCGTTTTAGGTGGTGGGGGTATATGCGTTTATTGCATAAAAATATGAGGGACACATAAGCTGCGCCTTTAAGGGTATGACGCGATATCGTAGGCTACCAGCCCACATTTATAAATCCCCCTTTAACCAACCCGCATGAACGTTCCTTAGTGGACTATAGGGGTAACGTGAATGCCAGGGTTGTAGCAGGCTGATTCTGTCATAACCGTCGCATGTGAAACGAGAGACCCAAATTGGCAACTCCTTCCACGGTGTCACACCGACGACTTGAAAACCTACAGTAGTGTAGCTTTCGCACCTATGCTGGGCAGGGATTTCATTCCGTGCGTTCTTTTAAGGCTCTTCAGTACCCGGCAACTGAGAGGAAGAGGAAGGTTGCAGTTGTACCGTATGTGCACATAATTTCACATGGCCTCAAAAATGTAGGCAAGGGTGTTGACGCCGCATTGACCGCCCCGCTCAAGATGAAGAGGATCTGCCCGGCTATTCAAAGGGAAAGAGAAGCGAAGAAGCAAGAATTTGGGGTGAAACATAGAAACCCATATGTTGGATGCAAGACAGGTGTTGTGTACAGGCTTCCACTCTCTTGTGGAGCCAGTTATATAGGACAAACAGGACGATGTATTAATAAGAGACTACAGAAACACCGGAACAAGTTGGAAAGTGGAAAAGACAAAACGTTTCTGGTATCACATTGCCATTCATGTGAAATAATGAAGAAGGAGAAGAAGAAGTGCACTCCTAAGTTTGACAAGGTTAGGGTTTTGTATGGCTACAAAGAGAAGATGACGAGAGAGATAGTGGAATAATATTTTATTTCAACGGACAATAAGTGTGTCAGCAAGACCTCTCTTGCTCTTTTAAGCAAAGAGGTGTCTTTTTTAAGTGACTTTTTGTGCAGCAGGTGAACCCAGGGGTTGCTTCACGTGATTGTTTCGTTTTCTTCATGTTTGTTTTTTCTGGGCCTTGGAGTAAAGGGCTTAGGCATAGGTGTGAGTCAGCGCTTGTACTGTGGCTTTCTTTTATCTTATCCTTTGTCTTCGTGTTCGCGCTGCTTATATTATTAATGAATAAGTACCAACTCGCCCAACAAAGTATCTTGGTACACCTTTGGAAACGTTAATAATGGGCAGATCCACCGAAGGAGAATTTGGGAAGACACAGTTTTTGCTCCTGCCCTCATCGCCGTAGTAAGTAAGCGTCCTTGGCGCTTACGACGTCAGCGTATGTAGTCCGGTGAGATTTTAGGTTTCAGTGCATCGGTTCGATCCATCGGTTGGCTTCACAAGTTCCTGATACACGCACTTTCGTATTTTGAACGAGAACATCTTCGGCGGAACTCCGTCTGGGAGGGTACTTGAAACAAAAGTTTGAGAAACACTTATCACCAACCAAATTATTTATTAGAACCCGACGTTTCGGGACCAACTCGGTCCCTTCCTCAGGGTGACTAAAGTTCGAGGCCCGCAGTAGCAAGCAGCTGCCTACTGCCTTTCTCCACACGGGGCGAAGTCCAATTGTGTAAGCGGAGGGTAGCGTCCCCGGATCAGCCAACTCATTAAAAATAAACGAAGAAAAAGCTAAAGCAGTACTCTTCCTTCCTAAAGGAAAACAAGTACTTTACCGCCCCTCGTTATACCTCAATGGCAGTGAAATCGAGTACGTGGACATGGAGTACGATGACATGGGATGCCCATGTTAATAATATTGTGTTGACGCTTTCTAGAATTGTCGGAATTAATTCACGTAACAGGATTATTCTACCTATCAAAACTAAAATTACTTTATATTATGCATTTTTTTATTCGCACCTTAGCTATTGCCTCCTTGTCTGGGGCCATACAACGGTATCTAATGTCATTAAACTGCAAACATTACAAAAGAAAATGCTTCCCGCAATTGTCAACGGGACGTATGATTCGCCTACTAGACACATTTACCTACATTATAATATTATACCTTTCAACAAATTATTTGAATACAGATTCGCATGTCTCTATAAATCAACGATAAAAAAGGGTGATTCATTTTTTTCTGAAATTGTTCCTATTACATGTCGCCACTCATCATACGACATCAGACTGCAGAGTAGATTTGCATTACCAAAGTGCAGAACTAACTATGGGTTTTGTATGTTGAGATTTATTGTGCCAAAGTTCCTAAATACCCCTTTGAGTGACCAAGTGAATATTATGTCTTTTTCTTCCATTCGTAAAAGCTTTATTCAGCAATCTATGCTACAGTTATGTCAATTGTGTTTGAACGTGCTGTGCCACTCTGCGTTATAGCCTCACGGTCTTTTGCGTCTATTATTGCTGCCAGTTATGAGATATGTTCTGTCAACCTTGTTCTGTAGATGCACTTGTATTCATTTTTTTTTTTTTTTACCAGTGGTTGTTTTTGCCTTGTGCCTACTGCTGACTTGTAGGGGTGGTGAGGCCCGTCAAGCGGTGCATAATTCACTGCTTTTTTCTCACCATCCCCAGTTTGCATGTACAAACTGAAATAGACATTGATTAATTGATTGATTGATTGATTGATTGATTGATTGATTGATTGATTACTGTTCACTGCTGCACCTGTCAGCCGGATGAACCACGACTCGGCGTGACGTCTTTTGAAAGGGTTGGTCTCCACATCAAGTACGCTCACCTCCTCAAAGGCGATTTTGTGGTCGGCGCGTTCGCAGTGCTCGGCGAGGGGGTTGCTTTCCGAGTTAAATTGCTGGACGTCATTTTTGTGCTGCAAAATCCGCCGACGGAGATTTTTCGCTTCCGATATACGAGGCCGGGCACTCGGAGCACGGGATTTTATAAATAACGCCTGGTTGTTTTTCTCTGGGGATACGGTCTTTTAGTAGCGATAGAAAACGGCCAACCGTTGAGGCAGGTTTGTGCGACACACAGACGTGTTTGCGCAGGATGCGTGCAAGCGCCTCACTGGTTGCCCGCCACCTATGGGAGCACAATGCGAGAGCGCTTCGTCGTTTCCGTGCTGACCGACCCTAGCTCGACAGCGGGAAGCACGTTGAATAAAGGCGGGTGTATAGCCCCTGGTTTGGCAGGTGTTGTAGCTTTCCGGCGTTTCTCTTTCTTTTAAGGCGGGCTCTCGGAGACCAGTTGTAGTTGTTATAACCGATAATGCGTTATGACAGCTTTGCTACACGCTGTTTATTATAGCATAGAAAGTATACAAAGTCTGATGGCGCCACGGCCGTTTAATGTTATATCGGATATACCATTCTATCTGATATTGCTAAAGGCAGATTGGCTGTACTACCATCAATAAATTGTAGATTCTGTTTGCAAGTGATACGCATGACGTGGTCCGCCTGATACTCGCGAATTGCGTTTTTAAAGAGCTTTCACTCTCAAGGAAGACTTAGTACCGTTAACATTTATTCAGATCTTGTAGGCGTGTTTTCGAAGCGACCTGAAAGCTGCGGTAATTTAAAGCGTATTTGGGATGCTTTGCAATTTCGTTATCGTGAGCGAGAAATGATCTATTGTCGGATTGACGATAGTCCTATCTCAGGCTTATAATTTATGCGTTGAGGAAGAAGAGGAATAACTTTTATTGCGTAGTTTACTTCTCTTTCTGAGCTGAACACTCAGACAAATGCTCCGTGTGCCACCACGATCTTGCAAGACTGCTAGAGCACCTTCCGTTGGTTTTGCGGGTTGGTGCACGTAAAAGCGGCCTAAGGAAGAAATATGAGGGCTCTCAGCCCATAGTCCCGTTCGCCACCGCTATTTTCTTGGCACGCTCGATCAGCTGGCGGTGGTCGACTAGCTTCGTGATGAACAAGGCGCCTTTCCAGAAGGGGGGGGGGGGGGGGGGGAGTTAAGGATGGAACTGCTCTGGGGTGATGTTGTGCAGGTCGAAACGCTATGCTATAGCTTACGTAGGAGTAGTTGGCAGAGGGGGTTTCTCTGGGTAGCGAGTAAAGTAGGAACTGGTCTTTATGATAGATGTGGAATAGGTGGGAGTCTAATTTTGACGCTATGTTACAAATTCGGCCTTGATGTGTGCTTAGTGAAGTGTTGGCATTGTTCTTTGCATACGGAAAATTTATTATATGGAAGTACGCATGGAGAGCCGGGCAGGGCGCCCTTTGTGTTTGTTTCTTACTCGACTTCCATCCACAGCACCCGCAAGTTTGCTGCCTGGGCGTGCGCGCGCACCCTCCTCTCTTTGCCGGAAAAGGAGGCACGACCAAAGGTTCAAACGATATGAACAGCGGGTAATCTAATTGTATCTAACCGTGATAACACGCCGGAATCCTACAAAGATAATGTATTCTTCGTGAAGGCGCATTATATGAAAGACGAATACAGGTGGCTTCAGGTAAACAATATGGGTACTGCAAACTTGTTAACTAAGTATGTTGTTCAAAAAGAATAACCAGAGGGCTACGCGACGGATCTGTAGCGGCTACCAAGGCAACGTATTTCTATTCACTCAAACAGTGACGTAGTAGCATGAAGAGCCAGAAACCAAAGGTGCAGCTGCCTCAGTTTCTACGCCTAAACATCGTCACCAATAATTTTAGATGCATTGTATATATTCTGAATTAAAAACCAGCGTTGCGTTTATGCTTAAGAGTAAGTTACTCAGAATTCTTATGACGAGAACACATGAGTCTCAATGATTCCTATTCGATCAGTCATCCTAGTGCCAAATTAGCAAAGAAAAAAAGCCTGAATATTTTTGGGTGAATTTTCTACGATGTAATAATTTATATGACCTTTCTTCTTGATCAACCGAAATGAGCGGCTCTCAGGACTGAGATGCGCGCTCCAAATTCTGCACACTATGTTAGTACCAGGTTAATAATTGTTTACACAATACCCGCGACTAGGACACAAGATATTATGTTGCAATTTTTGATGTCGCACCGGAATTGATAACATTTATAATGGAACGAAATAACAGAAACTATCCCAGCCCGATTGCTCATGGACACCGTATAGGTGACAAAGTAAATTTGCTTGGCTGAATTGTCCAACGAACATTAGAGATGTTTTACGTATTTTCGGCACAAACACGCGCGAAGACGAGTTTAATTTGCATCCAACAGTATAAGCCCACTAGTTTGTGACAGGCTGCCATTCAGTCTATTCTGGCCATGCTTTGGTTTGGTTTGGTTAATGGGGTTTGACTGTCTAAAATAGATTCAGGCTATGAGAGGCGCCGTAGTGGAGAGCTCCGAAAATTTTGATCACCTGAGATTCTTTAACGTGCACTGACATCACACAACACACGGGAACCTTGCTTTTTGCCTCCAGCGAAAAGCGGCCGAACTGATGAATTAGACCTTAGTTTCCAGCAAGGCGTTTGTGTTACTGTTGCACTGCTGGCACTCGCGCGATGACTACAAACAATCAAACTACAAGCGGATGTTCCTATTGTGGCATATTTTCACGGTATGTCTTCGTCCTCGCAATGCTATGAAAAACAAACAAAAGAAAAGGCCCGCAAATATTTCGCAGTACGCTGCATTTCCAGCTACTGTGATGAAAGAGACCCTAAAAGGGCCTTTCGGTCTTATAACAAAAACACTGGCCGAGCACTGTGAGGTCTTCCCCACAGAAATAGGTGTTATGTCGACATATACGAGAAAGCCACCCGTATGACATAAGGGTCTCCGGAAGGAACCTGCGCTTCTGCCTTGTTTCTTATTGTGTGGCTGAGTCGGCAGCCTTCGCCTGAGACCCGTAGCTTACGGTAGGGAGGAAGACATGTAATTCATCGTGGCACGATAGAGCGCGTTCGTAATGGGTATTTATGCCATTCTCATCCCCCTTAAAGTAGTAGAATAATCATATGTGCAGCCTTTGTGTGTAGACAAGCAGTGAGCCCCTCCTGTTGCGGGGTATGCTTTTGTGCGGAAGGTTATACGGAAACCTTTGTAAATCTAAAGAGTGGCGTTTTGGATCTCAATCATAATATAGTGTAAGCAGTTTTTAGTCCCTCAGTGGTTTTCTTTTTCACAACTTAAACGTAGGAGATTTTTTAACTGGCGAACAAACAACAAAAGAACAAAAAACTGCTGCAAAAAAGCTGCGTTATTCAACAAAACAAAGTCTCCGGTCGCTTTTTTTTTTGCCGACGAAAAATTAGTAGGCTTCTAGATTAACTGAGAAAATAAGACTTCGGTGGGTTCTTAATTTAAACTTCTTGCACCCTAAACTTTTCAAATATGGAATATCAATATTTTGTGGACTTTCAACATAATAGTTAAAATTGTTGTTAAATATGAAGTTAATAATTTTACTGAATTTAGAACATTGGAGCTTAGTTGTATGAAACCGGCCGCGCATACATGAGGTAACGGCTTGTCATCGCCGTGAATCGTAACTGCATAGCACGCAACCGACTAAACTACATAAAACACAAAATCTCGATATATCAAATTGAAAATACCAAAATGATTTGTGAATATCTTATTCAAGTTATATTGGCTGATGCAAAACCCAATAGCTCAATATTAAAAGGTACTCACAGGCTCTTACGTCATGCCTTATGTGCAATGCAGTAAAAATACAGCAACATTAGTATGCGCAGCTGCAAGGTGAGCAATAAGAAAAACCTTTAACATGAAAGTATCATATTTCAAAAGCAAAGCAGATTAAGCAGTAAGTTAAAGAAAACGTCTGGAAGAAGAATACAGAGATGGAGGAGTGCCGAAGCATGCAGGAATTCAGAAAGCAGCTTTCGTAGAAATGCCGTAAACGCGTCGATAAGCAAGGAAGACAATGCCATTAGCAAGCGACAAAATACATTAAGGTAGCTCTACATTTGAAACAGTTTTGAAAAGAAAAACAGAAAATAAGCAGGATAGGAGTTCACGTGGTCAGCCCTGAAATAGGAAAG
The DNA here is from genome assembly GCF_055883805.1 of Amblyomma maculatum. NCBI lineage: Eukaryota > Metazoa > Arthropoda > Arachnida > Ixodida > Ixodidae > Amblyomma > Amblyomma maculatum. Next base: position 87,100,817 of record NC_139345.1, read on the forward strand.
TGTTAAAGTAATAAAGAAGAATTTAGTGTGAGTGCTGATTGATATTATTGTACCTTGAAAAGAAAGTGGCACGCACTCACTGCGACTATTGCGCAGGGATGTGCGTTAGCATTGCGATCCGCATCTAGCTCGCGACATGAATTCGAACGGAAAACATTCAATTGTGTACCTTCAAACTGCGGTTTTAGCTACTACGGCTCCTAGGCACTGCGTGGAGCATAAGAGTTTGTGCGCAATACGCTAACAAGTACAACAATTCCGACAAATTTGTTATCGTCATCATCACCATCACAGTCTGACTACACCCATTAAATGGCAAATGCCTCTGCCATGTCCCTCCAATACCTGCGTCCACTTGGCTACACCACTCTTCTCGCGTGTTAAAATGCTGCACTCTCACGCTATGCATTGTACGTCGTCGTCCCCATAAACTTAAATCTCTGTGCAGATGGTACCGCACGTCTTACTCGTCTGCTTAACTGTGTTAAAACCCCAACATTTACTCTACGACAGCGGTGAGTAGCATTGGAGTCTCCTTCCTCATGGAGATTTTGTTACATTCTCTGAAGGACTATCATTGCTGTGTAGCCACTGTAGATCTCTTCCAATATTTTCTCACATGGCTTATCTGCACCATGATTCCTCAAAGACTCCATCACCGTTGAGGTTTCGACAAAGTTGAAAGCGTTTTTGTAATCGATATGCAAACGTATAGGGGTTTTGGTATATTCTGAGCATTTTTCCATCGCCTGGCTGATAATTTGGAGATGATGTATTGTCGGTTGGTTGGTTTGTGGGGTTTAACGTCCCAAAGCAACTCAGGCTATGAGAGACGCCGTAGTAGAGGACTCCGGAAATTTCGACCACCTGGGGTTCTTTAACGTGCACTGACATCGCACAGCACACGGGCGCCTTGCTTTTCGCCTCCATCGAAAAGCGGCCGCCGAGGCCGGGATTCGATCGAGATGATGTATTGTCAAGAAGCCTATGCAAAGTATGGCTGGTCTTTTGATTGATTGCATTTTAAGGGCTTCTTAATTCTAGTAGAGATTACATTAGCAAATAATTTGTACGTAAGGAATAGTAAGCTGATAGGTCTGTAGTTTTCCAAGTCTCTCACAAATCCTTTCTAATGGATCACAATAATGCTTGTTTTCTTTCAAGCTTCCGGTACTCTCGACGTCATGAGGCGTTACATGTACTGACCGGTCTATGTTTCTAAAACGGTTCGTCAACGAAGCTGTAGTTTCCTGATGCCCCCCATTTTTTTCCTTCTTTTTGTTGTTTCCAAAGCTCTATTTACGTCATCAGTTGATGCCGGCGGAACGGCAGTTTGCTCTGCACTATTGTCACTTTTATTGTCGCTCTGATTACTTTGGTTGCTGTATTGATCGCTATAGAACTCATCAGCTACTTTGACCATCTTACCCGTACTGGTAATCATTTTGCCTGCCTTGTCTCCTAACGCATACTTATGATATATACGTACGCCTAGTTTCCTCTTGACCGATTTTAGTCACCCGCCATTGCTAAGAGCATGCTCAATTATCTCATATTATACTTTCTTATGTCGGATACTTTACGCTTATCGAACAGTTTTGATAGCTCTGCCAGCTCTGTTTGATAGCTATACAAACAGAACTTAAATACATACTGAAAAACCTCAGTTGAAAACGTGTCACCTGCGGGACTACTGCTTTCGTGTGCATGCGCGTAGAAGTCTTAGGCGTCGTTGCCTAATTTTTAATACGTATCGCTACTGGCCACAGTCACGGATTTCCCCGATGTCTGTCCAGAGCCGCTCCATCTCTCTCCCTCTCTCTATGAACACAGAGCTCACAGTTCGCGGAGAGTTCACAGTCGCTACCAGTACTTTTAAAGCAGCGGCTGCTCCACCCAAGCGATTAGGAAGGCTAAGACGAAGCGACGTATGCCGATGAACTGGACGAAGTTATAAAGTTATAGGTAGCGCATGACTATGTTTTTTGTTTTGGGTTTAACGTCCCAACGCGACTCAGGATACGAAGTAAGCCATAGTTGAGCGCTCTGGAAATTTAGAACACCTGTGATTTTTTTTTAACGTGCACTGGGGGGGGGGGGGGGGGGGGGGGGGACATCGGACAGTACACAGGCATCTTGCTTTTCGCCTCCATCGAAAAGCGGCCTCCGCGGCCAGGGTTTGATTTTGCGTCCTTGGGTCCAGCGTTCGAGCGCCTTAACCACTGAGCCACCACGGCGGGCCATGACTATTTTTGGGCAAGTAAATATACATCGACACTGGCAACGCTCAGTATCTGTTAGAATTACTGACACAAACACATAAATATATAGTAGCGGGAACGTTGCTCGCAATTTCACGCATTATATTCTTAAGCGTCCGCATGGTTTTTGCTGTTTCAGTTTTGCGGTAAGCTTGCCAGTTAGCTGGCTGTCTGAGTGCTGGAAAAAGCACGACACTCTGTCCCTAAGTAGCAGCTTTTCAATTCGTCAAGGGCTCCTTATTCCAGCAGACTCGCTTCATAAAAAAGGCCAAGAAAAACCGCTAAATATTCCTGACAGCAGCGTCGTGAAAAAGCAGCTTAGATGCTCAAGACAGATGACCCCGTAGCATATTTGATGATCGCCACGTTGCAGGGCACTATATTGTCATGCGGGGAGTTGGTTGAGAATTTGCGCGCTGAAAACGTAGTACACGCATACTACGCATCACTGGCACAGTTAAGAGGATTGGCTGTTAAAGCTGGGCCTGCAGTCGACCGTACGGCCAGTGCACTAGCGTCACGTAAAAACTCAATGGGCTTGATAATGTAACCCAGGTGCAGTCCGCAGGAGAACAGTCCAAGCCAAGAGTCGGCTTTACGCGTCAAGTTACAACGATAGCAGTGCCAGTACCATTGTGGATAAGTCATCATCATCATCATCATCATCATGGTCGAAAAGTCTACAGATTCATCTACTATGTAGTCAAGCGAATAATGACGGTTGTGAAAAGTAGTGGTGTCAACGAATCACACATTCCATCGATAGCGTACAAGGAACAGAAAGCCTTACCAAAATTTGAAATGGGAAAAGCAAGAGATGAGGACCAAATGAGGGCAGATATATTGAAGGGTGATGAAAACACCGCAGTTAGAAAAACTTGCCATATTTCATGCTGAAACCCTTGTGACAGCAAGTGAAACGGAAGCTTGGTTGGACGCTAACAATGCCTTAATCCGTAAAACAAGGGTTTTTAAGCATTTCAAGAATTACTGACCGTCCAGCACCTTTCCAGTTGCTTGCAATATATTTATTACGACATGACTAATATAATTTGAACAACCTTAATCAATGAAAGTACCATGACGGCTTACAGAAAACGAGTTACTCAGTAACATATCATACTAAGCGCATCTTAAAAAAAGAAAAGCATTAGCCTCGGTGTAATATTCATGTGTCACGGAAGCATTGCGTAACAAGAATATGAAGAGACGTGTGTAAATGTGCGGTAAAATATCTGCAGTGGTTACACAGCGACCACAGTTTTACCCAGTGAAAGTGATGAAAAATCAAAATAGCAAAGGAGTTGAACAGGCAGGTACGATCTCCTTGCTACTATTCACATCATGCTTATGGGATGTATAAGAAGAAATGCTTTGGGAGGAAACGGGGATTAAATATAATAGAGAAAACCTTAGAAAACTGCAATGTTATAATGGTGTTCCCTCGCAAATAAAATCAGGAACGTCTACCAAAGCAAGATCAATGACCTTACGATCATTCTAAAATTAATGTGAAAAAAACAACAACTAAACTAGCATTCTGTAATCTCAGAAGGAAACAGCAGTTTACGTTAGGCATTGTGGCTAGAGAAGGGGAAAGGGAACACTCCTATTAGGGTAAATAGTGATTGCAGATCCGAACCATTGGAGTTAAATGACTAGAAGAATGGGGTGCAGCGCACTTGGGAGGCTCTCTCAGGTGATGAATAGCAGTTTACCAATATCTCAGTAAGGAAAGTAGAAAAGAGCTTATCTTGCCGGCATTAATTTACGCAACAAGAAGGCGGAGGCTAACTGAAAAGGCTGACACCTGTTGAGGACATCGCAGTTAGGTATGCAAAAGATGCCGAGTGTAGCATTAAGAGAGAGGAAGAGAGCATCATGAATGAGGAAAAAAGCTCGAGTCAGCGATATCCTCGTCGAGACCATGGAGGATAAATAGGCTTGGGCAGATTATGTAATGCGAAGGTAAAATAACCGCTGATCGAGAACTGTAACGCACTCGGTGGAGTAGATTCCATGGGAGGGAAGCGTAGCAGGGGCACATAAAAGTTAGGCAGATGGAAGAGGTAAGAAAGCTTGCGGCGATAAGGTGGCCGCTGCTTGCACAGGATAAGTTTCACTGGAGACCTTCATTGGACGTATTTAGGCTGACGACGAAGCATTCTTTGTGGCGTTTGGGAAGTAGCTACATAGAATGGAAACGCAACTTTTGACGTTAAGAGCCGGCTCGCAGCACGTTTTTAAATGCGTTAGATCAAGACCACCGCCACCTTCACAACCCTCCACGCAGAAATTCCAGATCCAAACAAAAGGATAAACTAGCTCAATGAAGGTCTGCTTGGAGTCTTAATATAATATCCAAACACACTTAGTGCACACAAGGATGCCGCAAACTCATATGGAAGTTTTCAGTGCTCCAGCAGGTATCACAAGTTCCTCCTGAATATAACTGAAAAATAAAAAAAAAAAGATGATCGCGTTTTCATACAGCGTCGTTCATATGTGTCTTGCTGTTGTAATAACATACTTTATTTTTTGATAGTACTCAATATTTCCCTACGATTAAGTTACGTACTGAGTTTATGTTCAAACCGAAACTCCATAAAGAAACTAATAGCAATGGCCATGCAGCGCTGAAGCCTTTTAGACGGTAAAGTGAAAAAGCAGTGAGGGCGACAAAGTGCCAATGTTCACGCATGTGCAATAAAATGTAAGGCATAGGATTGGCAGTGACAATGTATTCCCGCTTCATTGGGGGACAGGCGATTACTTGATAACAATGTTAGTTGGGTAGAATCAATTATAAAATAATACTTTCCGCATTGTAATGGCTTGGCGTGAAGCATTATAGTTGGAAGGCTCAGTTCAGTCATCTATCTGACCCTGCGGCAGAACACATAAAGTGGAGCTTTGCAAGTGAAAGGGCTACTTCTGAATATATTCTGTAGATAGGCATATACGGTCAACCCCTGCTCGTACAGTCAAATAAAAATGTTTCTCTGTAAGCTTCGTGCCTGATTATTTTAGCAGACACAGCCGAGCTGACGCTGACAAATTAGCATTAACTGATAACAGGTTTAGATAACTTCAATCAAATCAAAGCTTTAGTATAACCTTAATGTGCAGTTATCGTTCGAAAATAATTTTTAATAACTAAGTTTTGTTAGTTTATTTACGTGTACTGGCTTGTAAACGTCGATTTCCATTTCCGGGGGCTGTTTCAGCTTTCAGTTAGAAATATCTCATGGTTGTTTTATACGCTTCTTTCAATAATGTGCAGAAAGCAACAGGATGAGTTTCATAAGAAATTTACCAGATTTTATCGACGGATTTTTGTTCGTTCTTTACTTTAGCCGTTTCTGTGTTCGCGTCGTTTGCCGCACGGGTGAAATAAATATATTGGTGAACTGTTCTGAACTTCGCGGCTGGTAGTCTATGGCACACTCCTAAAAAAAATTATGCCTTATACATATGACATGAGTGACATGACGGGGCTGCAGCAGAGCAGCATTAAGTTGCTGAAACTGCCACATCAGCTTAAGCAGTACCGCGTGCAATCTGAAAGGTCAGTGTTCTGTACCTCAATACACGCCCCTTTACCTCTCACAGATACGAACACTTAATTTATTTCTGACATGTGCGCTTTCAAAATTTCGTTTTGCATAAAGGAAACGTCATGCATTACACTGCAGAGGTTATCCTACGTTGTGCACGATATGGTCATTGCGAAAAGTGCTTCTAGATGTGGTTAGTTGCAGTTGCTTGAAAAGAACGGTGGGCCACTAAGACTCCGGAAATATTGCAAGATCGACCTGCTGCTGTCCGAGCACTAAGGTTACGGAATCCAGGGAACGGGTTCGGGTTTTAAATTCTTCCCGGCGATTGTCGCCTTACAACTCCGCTTACGAGGGTCGCTTATCGGGGCGTCCTGATAGGCATTGCGGATAATTCGTGTCCCCTCATCACGAAGCCCAGCAACACGTTGATTCGACGATGCCAATTCAATTAGAGGTAAGTGTTGTTTGAACAACACGAGTGATTCTTGAGTGACATTTATTCCAACTTTGTCTAGCAAGAGAAAAAAGCGCGTAACGCTGCTTATGGCGTGCATTAGCCGTCATAGTGACCGTGTTTTAAAAATTGTTTTTTATCACGCCTGTTGATCGATGTTGCATTTAAGTTTCGAATGACAATTATCACAGAAGTACGAAATAAACTCATTAACATAGGTTTAGGACTTTACGGTTTCAACTTGTGTGAACCAATAAACGTGCCGAATCATGTTCTGAAAATTAGGTTTACACCTAGAAAGGTCAACACACCATTGCGATTTCGCTGCTGAATACGAATTACGCTGAACCAAAGTGCAAAATTATCTAAGTGGGAAGATCAGTTGCTTCATGTAACGGTGTTTATAGACGGGCAGAGTAGTTAAGTGATTTCAAGCTTTGCTGTGCTAGCATATCCTAACTCTTCTGCTTGTCAGTAAGCACCTCATCCTCGCCGCTGGCTAACCACGGGCTGTTTCCTCATCGTGATTACGCACTTAGAGCAGTCAATTGGTCGATGGGCTAATATGCTGCATGTAGTAAACTTACACAAATCCGTACAGGGTCATCCGCATTTACGGTGAACATGCAAAAAGGTGTCTGCTCTCTTTGGAAAGCCGGTGAGTTTTATTCAACTGCACGCGGGAGGAAAATGCTAGCACATGGGAATCAGCACCCCCAGGACCCTGTGTACATGCTCGAATTTGGTTCAATTTCCGGCTGTGTCGGACGTACTGGTGCTTCGAAAACAGCGACCACCTCCTCGCGTGTTCAGCCCAAGGGTGGGCGACACTGTTGATGGGAGTCACGAAAAAGTACCACGTTCTGGCTGCTACAACGACTGAACGGCAGTTCTATCGCTGGCATCAACACGCAGACAACCCAGCGACAAATATGTCGACCTAATTGTTAGAAGGAAACCTCCACTGGTGTTTTAGTGAGCTAGCATTAAGACCCCAAACTTTGGCTCTTCGCTGATGCTTGTTATCCAGTATTCCTCCCTCACGTGCCTATGGCAGGTGGTCGGGCACTCATTGGTCGGCAGTTTGTACGACGCTACGGGACCACGTGTGATGGCTGAACTGGACAGCACTTTTGAGATGTGAATCGGACTGACCGGGAGCTTTGGTTCTCATATATCCCAAGTCAGACATGTGCTATATACTCCTAGGTTTCCCAGGCACGTTCAGACGCCTCAGCAGAAGCGGGCTTTACGCCTATGTCGGGTGGTCTTTCGCATATTGCGGTAGATTACAACATTACGCTAAGCAGTATGTGCGACCCTAAAACGAAGCGCTAGCTCAGATAGTTCGCGTTTGACAGGCAGGAATGTTGCCAGTACCGTTGAGGCGTACACTCGTATTTTACCATACAGGACTAACATATTAGGTCAACTAAAAAAGTTAGTTATTCATTCTTCGAAAATATCATTTAACAAATAATAAAAAACGACGCTGGAAAATATTTTCGCGCCGAATATTCAACAAATAAGAACCGAAAATGCAGCTCCTAATTATAACCGTAATAGTATAGTTTGAAAATTTGCCTTGACTATTCATCAGAACCATCAAATCAGCCTTGTCGCTTGCATCCATACTGATGTAACGTTGTATATTATTAATCTGCGAATAAAGCTAAACCTGGACTGAAGGTAATGCGGCTCGAAGTTTGTGCTCAACAAAGGTCAGTTCTCACTAAAAACACACGTTTCACAACGTACCGTAATTCGTCTCTTTGCTACGGCTTCGCTCGGTATTGCACCAGTATATAGGACAAAATACGGGAAATTAATTTAAAATGATAAACCCACTATAGACAAAGTACCATCTTGCGTGTCCCTATTAAAAATATGCTCAGATGCAGTAATTATATGCTACCAGAGAGGTATGTGAAGCGGAGATCAAGCTCACCTGAGCGTAGGTTCGAAGAGAAGTCCACGGTCTTTTGGCAGGTGCTTTGTTGACGCTGAGCTGCACTTGTTCCATGAACTGGTAGGAACCTCCTCCTCGAGCAATTTGGTCGTCGCTGAATTCTCCCGTGTGCCAGCTAACCGATCGGCTTTTCTGCCAAGGATTTGCGATAAAAGGGCAAATAGAAAACCCTGAAACTGAAAGTCGTAAACGGGCCAATGCTGTTCTCACGAGTTCGGACACACGTTTGCTCCTTCAGTGGCCACCTGTCAGCCTCTTAGCCAGTGCACGCCGAGGGCCAGATGACTTGCACAAAACACAGCCCGGTGTCGAGGTGCTGAGGCGAGCGGCGCGCCTGTCCCTGTCTCATGTCGATGAGCAACTGGTGATGCCTGAGCCCCAGGGACGCGCGACAAACCCTTTTCTTCCTCTTTCCCGCAAGCGCACTCTTTCCTAAACCCCCGCGCCTCGACGTGCTCCCCACGTTTCACGTGGAAGCTTCTGAAGCGGAACCCACGTGACGCTACGCGTCTCCATGACAACCGCCGAGCTGCGGATGAGGCTGCTCCCACAACGGCGCACAGGTGTCGCTTTCTCCGAAGAGCTAGAACGTTCGAGGGAATTAGGTCTAATAGAAGGACGAAGAAAACACAAGCAGCGGGACGCCAAGAGCGGAGAGAAGACTGCACGGCACTGAGAGGCTGTGGTTGATTGAGAATAGCTTGCATGGCGGCGCTGTTCCGGCTGGCGAACGTTGCGTAAGGACTACGCCGAAAGGGAAATATGATCCATGCGCTGAAGACGTTTTGACCCTGCGCTTAACCCGTGTTGTTGACGGCCGTATACGGCTAAATCGTTGCCGCTAGTATTATTGCTGCGATGACCGGGGAAGTGCATGAAGAAGAATACAAATTCGGCTTTGTTTACATGTGCTTTACATTGTGAACAAGGAAGCCGATGCTGTACCGTTTTCCGGTCACTGTGAAACTTCGGCGAACTAGCCGGTGTTGTGTTAGCGCGAGGATGGGTTTGGGGTGCTCGTAAATTTTTAAAATTACGTCGAACTAATATGCGTATAACTCTCCTTATTTAAATATATGCTGCAACTCTCTTGTCCACACCTAAGGTTTAGTGGTGTGTTTTGAGACGGCATGCACGCAACACGCACATAGACACAAACATGGGCGTGAGCGCACACAGAAATGAATGCCTCCATGAAAGTGCGTGAAAATGTGCATCGGTGTGCTAACAGGAGAGAGAAATTACAGAGCGCATGATGCGCTTTTCTTTCGTCAAATCGACCCTGTAAAATCGACCCGAAGCTCTTTTTAAACTGGATCCCCAACTGTCCTTCAAGGTAAAAAAAGTGCAAACTTTTGCTGTTTTTTTTCTGAGCAATGTTGCTAAGTGAAAATTACCATCAGAAGCAATATTAATGGGCCGTATAGAAGCGAATGGAATCATTATAATTAGATGAACTCTGCATTAAAATGCCGCGAACCTTTGTAATCTTTATTTGCTGCTGCTGACAGCCGCAAGCATGCGCCTTATCAATCTGCTTGTACCGTGCATAACTATATTTTGCTTGGTTTCGTTTGTTTACACTGAGTGTCGTATAAATGCGGCTTTATAATTTTCTTGATCGCTCAGGATTCGTCGAGATGTGTTTAGACTGACTGCAGCCGCTCGCACTTGCTTCGACATTGTTTAGATTGTTCTAGTCACATTTGGCGGTTTTATCTAAAGGTTTCTTCAGCGATTATAAATCAAGCGCTGATGAGTGCCACGGGTATTTATAGTTCGACGACAAATGAGCATGCCTGCTACTTACGCCGCCGCTGAACTGCTTAATGCTTTTGCGGGCACATGTAACCCAATAAAGAGTTCCTTTCAGTGCAACACTAGTCTCTTCGCTTGTCGCCTTATAGGCCCTCCCATCCCCACGTGGGAGTAACTATACTTATTCTGCTGAACGGGTAAGGCAGCAGGTGGAAATTCTTCAGCATGGACGCTGTGTTTAAACTGATAATTTTCGAAAATAGTCATTACAAGCATTGGATATAACCATCCGGACTTAGTTGTTCTGAAAAAATATGCGCATGCTTTGTGTTATTTTGGCGAGTCGTAAGAAACGCCGCACGAATTCTTTGTAATGTTTCACCACCATTATCGTCAACATTAGAAGTAAAGTTAAGGTGGGGTGAGCCTTTGAGAACGAGTTTTAAAAGTGGATTCATAGTAGTCGCAACAAGAATTACGGCTATCAAATATGCTAGCAGCCATCCAAATTGATGTGGATTGTGAGTGATCGAAAAATTAGATCGAAGTTTTGCGTAGTATCGTTTGTTTGTTTTTAATTCATTGACACATGTATGTGCCTTTCTTAAACTTTATTACAAGTTGAGCCTTGAAATCTTTGCGATATCAGAAACGGACATGATACTTGAATGCCACTGGAATTCCTTTTTTCAAGCAAACAAATATCTGTGCTGTCAAATTGCCATCCAGAAGTGAATTATTTGTACTTGTAAAGATACGAGTTAATCCCTGCTATATATTGTAGTCCTGTAAAAGGCATTACTTGACACCTGTAGTGAATGTTCTAGCTTTAAACCTCATAGTTCCTGAAATAAGAGATGAAAGAGCCTCCTAAAATAGTTTTTGGAGAAAGAATGCTGATAAACCATCGAATCCCACCTTTCTGCTTGATACTACAAGTAAAGAGGATAGAAGAAAAGCATTTATAAGTAATTTATACCAGTGTAATATGTTTTCGGAAATCTACAATAATGCTCTGTCGGCCAGTTGCGCGAATGTATCAATAGATCTTGTTAAATAAATCAAACAAATCCTCTGAAACTTCTGCTCTTTTCCGCTCGACGTTAACGAGAAAAAAGGTCAAACGGCATTTTTAATACCGTGGATACATTAATGAATATATTTCCCGAAAGCCAAATTTTGAAACGCCGTCAGAAAGGTGCACTGGAATTGTTTTTTAAATGTCTCAGAAACTGCGGTTTTTAGGTTGCATGTTCGTATCACGTCAGGGTCACCAAATATGCGACGCACGATGGTTCGGGCACCGCAACCTTATTCCGGGGCTTGTATGAAGGCGGTAATCCAAGCTCCAAGGAGCTGGGGATGATCACTGTCGTTATAGCCAGACGCTGGATGTGTTCTGATTTGCTCGCGCTCATGTAGGCTGAAGAGGTGGCGCTACAATTTATTGCTAGATAGAGATACCTGCAAGTGACCTCCAAACAGTTCTCTATTTAGTAAGTCAGTAGTGTTTAAGAATATTTCCTGCCCTGAGTCAGAACCTTTTTACTTAAGTGCAAACGATGGGAGGAAGTGACAGATAAGACTCGCGCAATACGACATAGTTCACAGCCAGCATTTAACAGAAAAAAAAAAAGCATACATAAATGTAATCTGCTGTAAGTTTCATTTCACATATATACGAGAGGGGATTAAAAAAAAAAACAAAAAAGCAATTTGGTTCTTCAGTGCATTAAAAAAGAGAATCCATAATTGTATTTTCCTTCAACGTACCTAAAATCTGGAGCTTCTAAAAGACTGGCCATCTTTTTTCTTTTCTTTTTTTGATGTCTGGATGTATAGACTTACTAAAAGGTCAGGTTTAACGCACCCTACACTTCTCCGATATGGTGAAAGCGTATTGTATCACTGTCCACACTAACAGATTGCCTTGCCGCCGGGATTGTTCGAGATCTTTAATTTAGTGCCGAAACTTGCTATTTCAGCATTACCTAAAGGTGGCGAAATTGCGCATCCGAAATAATTAATTTATATTTAGTAGAGAGAGAGCCAATTTAATCCTCGTTTGTTATTGATCTTGTACGATATCATAATCACTTACACTTCTCGACATGACAGAAGTGCGGCGAATGTACTTTTGAAATCTTTCTGTGCATAATTCGCGTCGCGGGATTTAGAATGTTAAGAGCAGAAGTCCGTGCAATACATCAGTACGGCGGCTCTACCTGAAAACGCTCCCTTCTATGCGAGCTTGAAAATTGCCAGGCATTGCTCAAAAAAGTTCTTCGACATTGAAACTTCGTCACATTGTCCATTGTCCAGCTTCTTATTATTAGCCACATCTGTGCAGTGAAGGAGACGCTTGTGAAACCGCATACATTGACGCATGCTTTTATAAAATAAACGTTGGAAATTTTATCGACTTGAAACTGAAGCTTGCGAATTATGGCAGCCATATATTGATATTGTGTCGTTGTATAATAGCGCGGCCGCAGCTTTATTGAAATTGCGTTCATTCTTCTTCAAGGCATGGAAATGCTGAAAAGGCTTTCCTCTTGATTGGGTACAAAGGAAAAAGTTTCATCAGGCCAAAGTCACGCAGTCCAGTCATGGCTGTCACGTAAACAGGGCTTTTATATAAATGTCGGTTGTGGTTACGAACACACTCTCCATGGAAAACTCTGTTCTTAAATAGCACAGAACGCGAGTCCCCGAAAATACAATTTCCGGTTGCGCAGTCCTGTGTCTGACTCGTGACCGTCGTCGATAATTTAGGATTGACGCTGCATTTCCTATTTCTCTTATTTGAATGCTTTTTTAAAGTTAAATTAAACGGAGAGATATTACTAAAAAGATGTTATGTTGCTGGGGCATAGGAATTTGAGTCCCTGATCTTAAGATGTACCAATATAAATATTTGAAAAAAAGTTCTGGTAACTTCGCCTTGGGCAAACAGGTGAAATAATTAAGAAACTAGTGCCTCGTGCTACTGCAATCTAGTCTGAATGTTGCACACCTGAATTCTTAGCAGGTGGAATATGGAAAACTTACACTAAAAAATTCCACAAAAGCTCGGCCAAAACTCTAATATAGTGTGAAAGCGGTGTAGAATAGGTTGCCTATAACTTTGTGTAGTTGGCTGAAAAAATACATATTTTTCCCCAAATATACCTTTGCTTTTATTGCTTGACTATGCGACTGTAGCGCCGGGCTGCAAGAGTTGCAGTTGTTCTGCAACAGGTTGTGACGTAGCTGTTTTATAGTTGCGATGTATATCAACGGGCTGCTATGCAGCTAAGCAACCATTGCTATGCAATCTCTCCGCAAAAAAAATACAAGGTTCAGTTACCATCGGTCGTTTGAAATTATGGACATTTCTTAGGTCCTTCCCTCGGCCTTTGCGGACCTCCCTTAGCATTACCAGCTACGCCTTCTTTTTTCATTTCACAGCCTACCTTGCACTGCAGTTTCTTCCCTGACTATTTCTACTTTCTTCCTGACAGTTGGCGCTGCATTTGTCATTTTATTTTCCGTACCTTGCTGCGCTGTTCTCATTTGAAATGTAAGTTCTTTCGTCACCTCTCAGTTTCAACTCTATAGCCACACTGATTGGCGCTAACAAAATTGTTAATGACAGAAAGCCAGAAATCCCCCAGGTGATATCTGCGGATGTACTGATTGTTGTTTTAGAGGTTTACGATATGCCAAATGAATTGCTTCCATAAACTTCCTGTAGAAAAATATGCTTGTGGGGAACTTCAGAAATTCACAGAATTTCATGAATTCAGGAATGCATGGGAGTTCACATTGTAGCTCTTACGCTGTTAACAACTCGTCTAGACATGTTTGTGAAAAAATCGCTGTCCCACAACAGCTAACGCTCGAACATTTTCTGACACACAGTGACAGCTGAAACCATCTTTGGAGTTTTTTTTAAATTTTCTTACCAAAAATGATCTTAATAACATGAATAGGATCATATGCTGAGCGAATGTTCCTTCTTGCAAGTTTATTTTCATAAAAAAGTGACTATTTCTGATCATGTGGCACTTTTCGTCATATGCAGATGGCGAATTCTCATCTGAGTGCGTCGAAGCGCATTGCTGTCCGTCATGAAGTACAAAAAACGCCTTCATTAGAACGTTTTTACATAAAACCTAAAAAATCCACTATGTCGCTGTTCATTTACCTTTTTGCCTCAACTGTTACGGTCGGTTGTCGTAATGAGTCGTAGCACCCACGGGCAGCACGGCCATCGTTGATTTATAAAACTGCGGAAAGGTAGCCCGGTGAACCGTACTGGTAACTCAAATATATCGTCTCACTACCGCTAGCGAGCCCACGCAACCACACATAACGATTTAGACATTGCAAGGCAGCGCGCAGCAGTTTTGACTCCCACGCCGCAAGCGACGGATAGCAATAAGAGGGTGTACGGAGAAGCGCTTTACATAATGGAAGTAGGCGGTGAGCAGTGACCTATGCTTCTGAAGTGCAGTGGTCGTTTCATCAGAGAAGCCAGTCACAGACAATGCGAGGTCGTTACGTTCACAGAACCCGACTCCACTAAGGTGCGAAGGGCCAGCGACTGCTTGCTTGGAGACATGTTTTACACGATGCGCATAACATGGCTACAGCGTCAGTTTGAGTTCGTCAAGCAATCGTTCAGCAATGCAGTTGTTCAGACGGGTAGGTTGGGACATTGAAAAATATTCCTAAACATTCAAATGGTATGCTTATTTTGTTATCTGCAGCGAAAAATAGAGGGAAGAAAATATGCGAGAACACGAGAGAGATGAATTCGTTTACTGGCAATTAAGATATACTGAAGTCGAGAGGGAAGTGTCGCTCATGTCAGGATGAGCGAGGAAGCTATCAAGGGCGAGACGGAATTCTGCAATTTCGTAAAGCTAGGAATCATAAAGAAGAACAGAAAGTAAAGATGCGCACGACCGAATATGAATACGAAAACATTGTCAATGTATGTGAATATAAAACGAACAAAAATCAGCGCCAAAAATGGTCCAAGTGTAATTGCAGGGCGTCATTAATCGAAAAGTAACACGATAACGGAGTGATAAACGTACCATGCATTGCGTGAGAAGTGCTATGCAGATTTGCGAATATTCTCAAAAATTCTGGGCAAGAGCACTTTTCACCGCGACGTAAGTGATCGTTTTCTGTTCTTTATTTTTTTTTTCTCAGTTCGTAAAATTTCGCCACTACAATCAGCATGCCCGCAGATCTCAGTTCGGAAGACTGGCAGCTTTTAGCTTTTAACGTCATTCCCATCGCGAAAACGTTTCCATTGCTTTCTTGGGGCAGCTTCAGTTACTCTATGGGAACTATGGCCAAACTGGAGAATAAAGTTCTGGTTCGACATCAGAAGACTGGCATTTTGTTCAATATTTTAATAAGCTTTGGTGCCTTAAATTATTTTACGCTTGCTTCGCAAGTAGAACTGATGTCCAAGAAAACTGTACTGAAATAACTAAATTCTGTCAGGAGAGAATAATTATGATGAGGTTGATAAGGAGAAAATAACGACGTGACAGGTCAACCGACACCAAAATCAAAATAAATTTCCGAAGGTAAAACGTTAAACAGTGTTAATATTGGCAGGGAAAAACGCACATAATATATTAAGCAGACAAATGGTGGCAACTGACGACATCTATACCGCCAAATTGTATGCAATTAACTGTAATTCTAGGTGCCTACTGATAATTAAGACATCTATTGCGGCTTCCTTTCCCCCCAAAATAACGAACAAAAATATGGCTGAGGTTTAATACCATTTAAACCTGGGTATATCAAGCGAAATGAATCTGTATTGCAGGATTTAGATTGCATAGAGAAGAGGTTCGTATGCTGGCATACGCTGATGATATTGCTGTTTTCTGCTCTAATTACCAAAGCATTTTGGAATAATGAATGACCTAGGACCCCGCCTATCTTCGCCAATGTAACGTGGACAACAAGTCCACCTAAGTACTTAGGTGTCCCTCTGGAATTTTACGCTGACAGTGAGCCTTATTGGCGAAGTAAAGCTGCAGATGTAAGAGAAAAAACAACAGGATTTGGTGGACTGAACCTCTCGATGTTTGGACGTGCCAAAGTTTGCAATCTGTTCTTGGACAGCAAGCTGTGATACGTGATGCAAGTGCTACGCTGTTCCCGGGTAAGTGTGCAAATGTTGCATGGGGTATTGGCAGTAGTGTTTGTATCGGGTTCCTCTTGAACAAGTACCAGTCGAACCAACTGTTTCGGAGGGTACGTACTAGAGGCCTTATCATCTATTTGTGCGACTGTTAGTTAACCGTTTTATTTTCTAAGGGGATAATAAAGACCTCTTTTTACGTGCTGTTATTTAGTTGAGAGTTGGCTGAGGTTTGCCTGAATTTGTCGTTAAATCCCACTGTATTCAAGGGACTATTCGGAGGTACTTGAAAAAAGTTGTTCAAGCTTGTCATTTTCTTTAAACACAGTTTTCAACGGATTATCTTTATCTTGTGACATGGGAGAAACCTGGCAGAGATAAATGTGATTCACTGTTCGTTCCACCCTTGTAGAGGACTATGTACAATGCAGGCCCTGGTGAAGATATTGTTAAAAAGAGTTAAAAAAAAAGAAGAACATTACTCCCGCAGTGCAAAATTTTCTTATTTCGACTACATAGCGGTACTTTGTTATTTAAAGCGTGCTTTGCAAGAGAAAGAAATTTTTGTCTCATAGGGAAGTCCACTGTTTGTTACGTAAAAAAAGATGAAACCATAAAGGATGATTTCTTGAAATGCTGGGACGTAGTTTGTTTCTCTGGGACGTCATCCAAAGGACTCCTAAAAAGGATTTGCCGCTTGACTCTCCCGGAATGAGGTATCCCCCCGATTGAAAACGAGGATGGTATTCCATATGATCTTACAATGGCGTTGAGCCTGCGCAGTATATAGAGAAGCAGGGTGGCAGTGCGTCATGCAGATGGTGACGCACGGTCAGTTAGAGCATACATTAAGTAAAGTGTTGCAACATATTGTGAACTTATAAAACTTGTGGATACAGCACCAGACTAGCTCCTGCACATAGAAATTTTGAAAACGTTAAAATTATTATAACCCTAGTACACCAGTCAAATGCGGCTGACGGCTGCGGTGTAAATAATGTATATTTTGAGTGCCATAAAAAATCAGATGTTGCTGAGGGGTTAAAACAATCGGCTTCTGAACCTGAGTACCCGGGCTTCGATCCCAACCTGTTCTAATCTGCTCCGCTCCGGTGGTTTCGTTCAATGTGAAAGCACTACGGGTGGACTAGCCAAATCATCACCAAAGCGATTAAGTCCTAGTTTGATAATGTAGAGCCTTGGAGATAAGCCGACGGTGGCGAGTTAAGGAGAAGAAGCCGAGATAGGGCTTAATGAAGAGAGCATGCTTATCCCCACTCATAGGCTTAAGGAGGAGAAGACGAGGTGGGGGCCCGTGAAGAGCTCGAGAACATTTGTCGACGTTCGGCGAACTCAGGAGGTGTAGCTCAGAGAGTACAGGCTCCGCTCTAAAATATAAAAATTCGGAGTGAAAAGGCCGTGTTTAAAGGCGCTATCGTGTCAGGAGGCACGCAACTTCGCCCTGTGAGTTGTCACAGGGCGAAGTTGCGTGTCTCCTGACTTTTTTTATTTCTCTTCGCACTTTAGCAATGTGTTAGGTGATACATTTTATTTCGTTTCTGTTAGTCTTGTTTTTTTTTTAAACGGAAGCTCCACTACACGATGCTTCGCCAAGGTCATCGGGTATGATAATTTGACGTCAGTTGCGTCGCGGGGAGCCGGCGTCACCCGCTTCTTTCTTGCACGCACTGTGCGCAGAGCCAGTGGCGCCAGTTTCTTCCTCTTCTTCTTGTTCTTGTTCTTCTTCTTCTTTCCCTTTTTTCTTTTTTCTATTTTTTCTTTTCCCCCTTTTTCCTTTTTTTTGTTTTTTTATCTCTTTTTCGTTTTTCTCTTTCCCTTTTTTCATTTTGCCCTTTTTTTCCTTTCTTCCCTTTTCTCCTTTTCCTTTCTTTTCCTTTCTCCATTTTTTTCCTTTTCCTTTCTTTCTCTTTCTTTTTACTTTTCCTTTCTTTTTACTTTTCCTTTGTCTTTTTCCTTTTACTTTTCCTTTGTCTTTTTCTTTTCTTTTATTTCTATTTTTTCTCTTTTTCTTCTTCTTTTCCTTTTCATTTCTTTTATTCTTTCTCTTCTTCTTCTTTTTCTTCTTCTTCTTCTTCACACCTGTCCTGGCAAACTTTATTCGTACCGGTACATATCTCCACAAATATATAACATAACCTGACGCAATGCCACACAGGCGTCAGTCCATTTCGAACCCTTTCTTTCCACCGCCCCGCTGCCCAGCTGGCCCGCCTTCTGGGGCCACACCTGGATCGCGTCGTCTAGATTCGGATGTGGTGTCCTTGGGGTCCGCACACAGCCACGGAGGAGTCGCTCGCTGTTCTGCGTTTCGGTTGCGTTTCCTTGACTTTCGTGGACAGCCATGGAATAGTTAAATCATAGCAAACGATGTCTGACCGTGCTTAAACGAGGTTCCTCTCTGTAAACTGCGTTCAGGCGTCAAGAACACAAGCTCATTTGTTTTAAACAGAATTTAAAGCGATTGCGGCATGGACCCCATTCTGCTAAAACTCTGGCGTCGGTTTTGTGAGCGAAACATATCGGGCATGACTCTGACAAGGGCTGGGAGACATGCGATGTTTGTTCTGTGGCGTAATGGCATTTTCCACATTCATGTCACCTTTTTTATCTTTCGGCGGATTGTCTCGTTTCCCATTAAGTTGCAATGATTGTTTGGTGGCCTTCTCCTCACATTTGTATTACCCGTTTCCTCGCAATAAAATCCAGTTACCAATTAGCCCTCCTCTCGCGTCTGTCGTTTTGGTCTGGTTCCTTTCTCGCTGTCCACCGCAACGTGTATGTCTGTAGCTTAGAGTGAACATGCGAAAACATTTCAAAATCTTCGTCAAAGAGTCGAAGAGAGTACTCTTAAAAAATACATCGGCGAGCATGTACTACGTTTTCCTTTTCCGCCAGGTGTGCTGGCGATTTCCCCTTCATGCACGGCCTATTTTCAGCTTTGTTTTGCAATACAAATATTTCGACTATATAGATTACACTATATAATACGATATTTACTCTGCTTGGGTTTATATGTTCGCCCCATGCAACGATCTTGATCTCAGGGATGATTGCGACCACGCACATGACGGCCACTTATTATAGACTGCTCTACAATACACAGGACCGCTACTTACGACGCATGCCTGTTATCGAGAATGTTCTCCGCCCCCTTCAGAAGGAGCGCAGCAACAAGAGGCCACGGTCATTTTCATTCTGTCGATCGGCAAGAGCACGTGTCACGCTCACCGCTTCCGAGCCTTGCTTTCAGTGAATGGACCAGTGCACACTATGAATAGCTTGCTTCGTAAGCCATGGTCCGCCTTTCTGCCTATTTGTCGTCAACACTCCGCGGCAGAACAAAGAAACGCCGGGAGGTGCCGCTAAAGTATTGTGTTGCCCACATGCTGAGCTGCAACGGCAAGCACCGCCCTCGATCAAAGACAGGCGATTGCACTCATGTGACGTGGCACGGACTCAGGCCAGAGAGACGCGCGCAGGTACTGACTGCGGAAGTGCCCTAATTGAAAAGTTTGGTGTTTTAAGAAAGAAAGCGACAATGAATTCCTCATCTATAGTGCATAAATCATAGTGTGCATGAACACTGCGTGTTTCTACCTTAAGTAGTAGTAGATGGTGAAAAAGAAAGTCCTGCTCGTTTAGCATCCAAGTGGGCACCGTCTAGCAGCAACGCCCGCCGCACCTGAGCTTTTAAGAGGATTTATCCAGTTTGTTTCTTTCCAAATGTGCGTGGAGGCAGTGGCGTGCGTTTATGAAAGAAATTTTATCTGCAACGAAGAGGCGTTCTAAATTTTAAGTTGAAAGAGCATTAAAAAATATTAGTTAATTAAAGAGCTCGGTATCCATCTATTCGAACCTCTAAGGGGCGACGAACCTTCAGACTTCGCTCTGACAGGGGTGTTGAAACCTATATCATATATGATGTAGATAATTTTGCCATTCGGTGATCTTCCAATTGAGAGCCGAGCCTAGGCAGGCGCTCAGGAAGACGGATGATGCAGGAAACCAAATATTTTGGAAAAACTTCTAAGCAGTACTTCTTCATATTCACTCCTTGCCTCTACCCCATTAGCAAGCTGCTGGTTTGATAACGAAAAATGCGACTGAAATTACTTGCCAGCACTCAGCCGTCACATCATAACCGAGTGTGTCCAATGCAGAAAGAACAATGCGATAGAAATATGTTAGCAAGCTAGGGTTCCTAGGTGGCTCCCTGTGCACGAGCTGCATTTCAAAGCACCGAGGTGTGCAAAACTCATATCCGGATATAGTTAAAATTTCACTTATTGAGAGCTCTTTCTGTTGAATTAAAAACAGATCACCGGAAAATTTTCTGTGTTAGAAGCGTAAAGTCATGTTTAATCTCTTATCGCATATCGAGTTCGATTGAAGCTATTTTACCTTATCTGTACACTTGGAAGCACAGCCACGCTATACATTTGCGAAATCCCTATACCATAGGTACTTCCAGCCCGCAGTCCGATCACGAGGACATCACGAAAAGAAATAATTGTTAATGAAGGTGGTTTAGAGTGTATTTCGAACCCTAATTATGCTATCTTCAGCGCGAGCACGAACAGATGTTAACTGCGAGACTTATGATGGACAAACCGACATGGATGCTTCAATGGTATTGTGCTCTATTTAACGTATCTACATCGCGTTTCGAACTCCATTGAATAGGGGCGAAAAACAGCAGTCATATCTAAAGCAGCTTGTACACTTTTTAAATTTTGTTTTCGACTTAGGAAATTTGCAGTGCGTTCGTTGTTACAAGGTGAATATAGCGAAAATACTATCTCTTTGAGGAAAACAAAGACGGTAGAAGATGGTGGCTTTTGCTGAATGCGCCGTGAGGCTTCGTGTCTCCAGTGGAAAACTAACCTACATTTGCGTTTATTAATAGCAAAAACAAGATATACATGGGCGGCGTAAACAGTTTTCTTTTTTGAGAAATGGTTTCCATGTCTCATGCAATCAGAAAAAATGCCAAAGGGTGAGCACAGTTTTCCGCCGCTTCCTCATAGCAGGCTTTAAAAAATGCATAAAATAAAAGCGTTCACATCAATTAAAGCTTGCTTGTATTTGAAGGTAGATGTTAGTGATTGATCAGTCGTGGCAGTCGCTGAATTATTGTGTATAGCACATGCTCTTATCCCTGCCAAGAGCATTCGCTCGGTCAGAGTTAAAAGTTAACGTTCGGACTTCTGAGAAACCATGGTGAGACTATAGAATGGAGCAACACATAACGAAAAAGGAAAAGTTTTAAACATAATGAAACCTGAGCACTGCTCTTTGTCAATGAAATTAAACTTTACTTTATTGAGAACAGGCGCCATTACTCGGGAGCAATTTATATTTGCCACAGCTGTGTCGTACCAGCACGCGCGGCCCGCGGTAACGGCTGTTTTGAGCATTCATAGTTTGCTGTCATTGAAATGCAGTCAGGTTGAAAAAAAAAAAAAATAAAGGTCATCAGAGAAAGGAAATGGTGCGAAGGAGCTGCGGTAAAGCTCTTATTGTCTGGTTGGTTACTAGACATTATGCAGAGAGCTGAAATTAAAATTACCGGCAACTTGCTCATGTAAGCAGAATGAGAACACGCGTTGCACGTAAAAAAAATTTCCACAGTAGGAGACATGACTGTCAGGCGCGCTCGGTGTTACTAGCAGGTCCAATCTGATACCAGACGAAGGCATACGTGAGCATGCAGCTGAACACGGAGAAAGCGGCCTTGAGCGTTAGCTTGTAGAAACCCGCGATCGTGAAGGCCAGTGATATCTCCTTGACGTCTTCCTTCAGCAGCGCCAATTCCCCGGTCCCGTCGGCCACGTGCTCCGCTGGCGGAAGCAGAAGACTCGCTTCCTGCAGGATCGCCCATGTCTTGCGTGCTTCGGCATAAACAAAGTTTGCCGTAAGCGAGACGCCCCAGAATGTGACCCAGCTGTGAGCGCAGCTGAGGATCTTGTAGTAGCGCTGCACCCACGAGTCGGCCTGGCGCGTGAATGCGCTCAGCTCGGCACAGAAGCCCAAGAAGGTGAGGCCGTACCAGAAGAAGAGGCAGGGGGCGTACAGACTGCGACACTCGCGAAAAATCTTGTGGATGCGGTCCCGGCGTATTCTGGCCGCTCGTAGTTTATGGCACAGCGAGGGAACCGAAGAGGCCGTGCCGAGAGGCCGGGTGAAAAGCTTAGGCAGCGAGTCGTTGAACGCCGATAGGAGCTCGCAGATAGTGCTGCTTACCACGGCGAAAAGAGAAGGCAGAAAACAGAGCTGGTACCAAATCGACACCACAAACAACAGATCTTCAGTGTACATCATGAAGCGTTTCAAAAAGGGAGCCTTGGTTCTGTCGTTGGTGAAGAAAGTGATGTACGTCGGTGGCGTGAAGAAGCCCAGCACGGTGGTTACAGAAACGACAGTCAATATGCGTGACAGTCTTTGGATTCTTGAGATGCGTCTCTGCGGCAGACAACTTCGGGCTTCTTCTGTCAGATCCTTGATGACTTTAACGTGCTTGTCGTTTCCAAAAGCAGTGACTATACAGGTGGCACTTGCGACCACTATGCGGGTGCCATAAAGAACAAAATCTAGCATCTCGTAGCCGATGGCACACTTCAGCAAGTACACGTGAGAGGTTAATAAAATTATGATAACTATAACATTGAGACACCACTTCAAGTAACCGTTTCTCTCCCAAAGAAATCCACTCATTTTGAGTGCCGTTTCGACTTCTCGAAATATTCCTTTTTGGTTCGTGACCTTGGCCGAGAAGGACTTGATATGCGTTCGTCTCGTCATGTTAGCGGGACGAAGGTCGTCTTTGAAGGCGTTCAGCGGCAGCCCTGTGAGCAATAGTGGCGAGGGAATGAAGACGTTGTGACGCCGAGACATGGTCTTGATGATGCAGTCATTCAAAGTGTTTGCGCACCGTCGCGATTACCGTGTGTTTTTGTGGGCATTGCCATGGGAACGCACTTGGACGTTCCTGTCAACTTTCCGGACCGGATGTCGGAGTTTCACTTCCACCGACCGCACGGTCCAGGCTCGGCATGAAAGCGAAAGAAGAAGCGAGAAAGAGTTGCCACGACATAAGTTTGGCAATTAAACTTTTAAGGCTCTCATGACCGTGCGACGTGTGGCGTGCAGCTGAACTCAAATTTTTCTTTGTATTTGAGTGGTCTTGGAATATTGAAATCCGAGATGGTGGAGAATGTTTCGAGGAACAAAATCAGTTTTAGGCGCTTTTTTGTTTGTTTCTTTTTTCTTCGCAAGCAGTGTTGCCATTTCACAGACAACCCGCAGACCACTTCAATAAATATTTTCAATCGGTATTCGCAAGAAATAGGGGCCAAATTAAGCAGCGCGCACGTCAAAGAATATTCACGTGAAACTTTTATCGACAATATAAGTGTGTCGTGCTTCAGCCGCTAGTACAATTAAATGAAACGAAAGCTATCGGACCGGATAGAATACATACAGGCTTCTTGAAAAGGTATGCTGAATGGATTACCTTTTATGTCCTCAAAGATAGAAAGTTTCCGATAGGAAGTAATAAACTTGAATTTCCTTACTTGCAACTGTATTTTCCGAAAGACTGGGAAGCTTCCGGCCTACACATTTCGTAGTTTGAACATTTCCCTGCATAGCATAGTTTGCCTTAGGAGTGCAGCTCGAAAAATTGAGATGGGACTCGTCATGTCTGAACACATTACGTTCCCTGCTTAAAATTGATAATGTTTAAGCGACTGAACATGCGTCCAATCTCTGCGTTCTACAAGTGCAGCATTAGCATACAGATGGGAAATCAGAGCATCCTTGCACTAGTTAATTTCATCTCGAATTACAGATAGCTGTGATCGCTTGGATGTTGCAGCTGATGAGAGCGACCTTTTTTCATTGCAATTGAATGCCAGCATTGCTTTTTTTTTTTATCTTAGGGTTCTGCAGCGGCTCTCTTCTGTCTGCTCGTGCTTGAATGGTCCCAGCTTGGCGGACTTGAGTCGGATTGAGTCATGCGGCATTAAGAAATGCCGCATGACTCAATTGAAGGTGTGTTGCGCGTGTTCCTAAATTCATAACCTTGAGGTCTCAGGGACGTCATGAACCCACAGCTAGGTTCTCTTGTAGAGGGGAATGTAATTTCGAAGAAATTTTGCAATGCTAAACAAATGTTTCAGGACATGAAACCTTAAACAAAACAAAACAAAAACAAAAAACATGCCAACATGACCTAAAAACTGGTAACAATCCCGCGTTCCGTAATACAAAGGTTTTGGCCGCTAAACACTGTAAAAACCAGCCAGGTTTAACAGGAAACCCGCTATCTTAGCAAAACTGTATACGCAAGTGAGCTCTCTTTATCGCTGTAAGAAACGAAACGCTTTGCGCAGTTATGTTATCATTGAAAGTTTATTCAGGGTATTAACATAGGCGAGGGGCGTTGAGATCGGAAGTATGCATCGAGGGCGCAACATTTTTGCTTTTCTCATGTCCTTGTCTGTTTTTCGTAGCATTTTCGTACCAACAGGGCGCAGCCAACTAAAACTCCAATTTTTTACTAACTTCACGGCAGTGTCGACCAGACGGTTGTACAACGCCTCATGCAGGCCCAGAGACGAAAAAAAAAACGGAAGCCGCACATGCACACATAGCGTTTTCCCGTTGCAGCTTCATCTCCTCGAAGTGACACAACCTCCTACGCGCACAGACGACAATTTATACAACGTGTTTGCTAGTTGTACATTCATCTGATC
The DNA here is from genome assembly GCF_055883805.1 of Amblyomma maculatum. Lineage (NCBI taxonomy): Eukaryota > Metazoa > Arthropoda > Arachnida > Ixodida > Ixodidae > Amblyomma > Amblyomma maculatum. Next base: position 87,125,756 of record NC_139345.1, read on the forward strand.
GACAGTTCGGCTGACGTGCCACAACCCCCTACGGGAACAAATAACAATTTAGCAAAATCTGTTTCTCCAGCGGGGTATGTCTGAAGATACCACGATGTAGGCGAAGCCGCATATTTATGGTAACAGCTGCTCGGCCTTGTTCGTAGAAGCTGCATGCCCAGTGAATGCAATTTTCTTCTTCAGTGGCCTTATCCGGAGACGAGGATGCCAAAAAAAAAAAAAAAAAAAAATGTAACGAGTCCGCCAGACATTTGAGACGGTGCGGGAAGAGAATCGCAGTTCCGCGCCTTCGGTTTTAATGGCCGACTATCTTATGTAACACACTTTATTTAGCTGATATGCTTCGGCTTGATCGTCGCCTATTTGCAGCTTGGCGGTAGAGAAAAGACGGGTAGACCGTAGTCGCATAATCGTTTTAGCGTTTCTATAAGATCTTGGGAGTGCTCACCGAGAAGTAATAAAGAGCTGCAAATATAAAATAGGCGCACGAGCTGAGTTTTCTTTTCGACGAGGAAACACCTCTGACGCACAGAAAAATCAGCTTATCGCAGCGGCCGTTAGGTGAAGAGTACGTGGATAAGTGCCGCTCTTGAAAATTCCCGCATCGTCGATTCATTTTGTCCATCTTTATTTTTCAGCTTAATAGATTATAGAGGAAGCTCCTTTCGTTACGCATTTGCGCACATTATAAAAGCACTGTTTTGCCGTCATTCTAAATTTTTTGGTCAATTTTTCAGTGTTCCGGAGCGATGATATTAGGAGGGAGGATATAATACTTTGATCGCTGCGGCTAAATTAGTCCTTACTTTTTCTTTCCTTTATTACAGAGCTAAACATTTCGCAGGGGTAACATATATTTATTTATTAAAGAATTTTTTTTTTGCCGTAACAAATGAGTCTTTGTTTTGAAATAAAAGTGCGCGTTGACAATCAGAAATGTGCACGCACATAATGCACTAACGTGAAGATGGCGGGCTAGTTTATGATCGATGACGAGGAACGGAAGCGAAAGACAATGAGGACACGCGAACAGTCCACGCATGAGCTCTGAATTACTGATATTTATTCAAAGGAACTGTGACGTATGCAGTCAGCTTGAAATAAAATTAGGTGACCAAAGGGGCAATATTTGATATATTACTTCGTCAGAAATGGAAGCTCTGCTTTCGTGACAAAAACCAAAGGTGCGCAAACACATCGATCATGCAGCCCAGATACCTCAGTGGCCTCCACAACCTCCCTCACTACCTGGTCAGTGCGCCTGACCTGCTGACTCCGGGAGCGCAGATGTGACCCAGTGAGCACTGCCTTCCGACGCCGCAGTGCTGTTGACGTTTTTGACGACGCAGGGCTAGATTTCTGGTGCCTGTCTTGGAAGCGGCACAAAGCTTTCACCAGAAATGGCAGCTGTGCGCACGACGCCTTCTATGCAGTTATATGAATGGCTTTGGATACAGCGTGTTACACCACCGATCCTGTTCATCCCATTTGTTCATGCGTACAGAGATCAGTGTGCAGCTTCATGGACCGAGAAGACCTCAAGTGAGTGCCTTCTTGAGTCAGTGTCACATATTGAGTATGAATGGAATGGATATTCTGGAGAACCGGGCTTTTAACGCTACCGCAACGAAACATTTCAACTACACCTTCACTACGAAATATGAAAGCAGGTAGATTTATTAATTAGTGCACAGACGCCTCTTTTAATCATTTGAGCGCTGAATGCATTGGTCACAATACAAAAGTACACAAACTTAACTCTGTTCTAAAAAACCCTTCCCTGGTTGGTTGGATATCCAGTTTCTTAAATCAGCGTTCGCAGTCTGTATACTTTAATTCATCTATTTCCACTCCTGTCAGTGTTTCATCCGGCGTTCCGCAAGGTTCCGTTTTAGGCCCGCTTCTTTTCTTATTATATATTAACAACCTGCCATGTTGTGTATCTGTAAAAATTCGTCTTTACGCTGATGACTGCGTCTTATATCACGAGATTAATACACCACTTGACCATGAAATACTTAACGATTCATTTTCTAATTTTTGTAAATGGTGCAAGGAATGGCAAATGAATATTAATTTCTCTAAAACTGTTTTCATGTCCTTTTCTAGATGCCCATCTCCTTCACATTTCACCTACAGTTTTCACGGTCAGGATTTAGAACGAGTCACTGAGTATAAATACCTCGGCCTTCATTTCTCTCATGACATCTCATGGTCTAAACACATTGACATCATATGTAATAAAGCTTTTAAACGTCTCGGATACCTCCACCGTACACTGCGTAAAGCCCCAAAGGATACCAAACTGCTCACATATGAAACACTTATCCGCCCCATTCTTGATTATGTCTGTATCGTATGGAACCCTTATAAGAAATCCGATATCAAAAAATTAGAATCAGTTCAAAAGAAATCAGCACGCTTCATCTTTCACAACTACGGCCGCGATTTTTCCCCTTCTTCCCATAATACAGATTTAGGTCTCACAGCCCTATCACCTCGCCGTCAAATAGAATGTTTGAAGTTTTTGCACATACTGGTTCACTCTCAGCGCCTTCCACCACTAAATAATTATTTGAATATTAGCAAGCCTTCCATAACTAGAAGTTCCCATAGCCTAAATCTCATCCCTTTCTTTTCCCGCACTGAGACATTCAAACATAGCTTCTTTCCTCTGACCATTGAACTCTGGAATTCGCTGCCTGGACACGTCCGCTCGCTGCCAATTGAACAATTCTTGACAGCCATTGCTTCCTAATGCCTTTTTATATATATGTATGTATGTGTGTATATATGTATGAATGTATGTGCGTATGTATGCATATGTATGTATATGTGTGTGTATGTATGTATGTATGTATATATATATATATATATATATATATATATATATATATATATATATATATATATATATATATATATATATATATATATATATATATATATATATTGTCACGGACAACAGGGCTAGACGTAACAGACGACAAGACGAAGCTGTACCAGCAGGCAAAACGTTCGGCGCTCAGCACGCGAGTCAACTTCAGTGTCCTCTTCTTCCAGGCGCAGCAAGAAGATGGAGACACCAGGTGGCATTACTCCCCCCCTTAAAAAAAGAAAAATAAGGGACGGAGCGCGAGGTAAGGTGTCCTACGCAACAACGAAACAAGCGCATAGCGCACTACCGCGTGAAATAGGGCTTCATGCGGACGACGTGCACGACCTCGGAGCGTGGTTGCCGACGCGAGGGCTGCACAGTACCCACTGGAAGAACTTCGTATGTTACTTCCGTGACTCGGCGCAGAACTTCGTAAGGTCCGAAGTAGCGGGAAATCAGTTTATCACACAAGCCGGGCCGACGCACCGGGGTCCATACCCAAACTTTCTCTTCGGGATGGTAGGCGACGTGTCGATGACGGAGGTTGTAGCGGCGTGCATCCGTGCCCTGCTGTTGATGAATGTGAATTCTGGCAAGTTGACGTGCTTCCTCAGCGCGCTGAGCAAACTTTTCGGCGTCTGGCATGAGTGGATGATCATCTGTGCAGGTCGGAAGCATAGCATCCAACATCGTCTGAACGTCACGTCCGTAGACTAGGCGAAATGGTGTAAAACGCGTCGTCTCTTGGGTGGCCGTGTTGTAGGCATATGTGATGTAGGGAAGAATTTCATCCCAGTTTTTGTGCTGCGAGTCTATGTACATTGCGATCATGTCGGCGATGGTTTTGTTGAGTCTCTCCGTGAGGCCATTCGTCTGCGGGTGATATGCAGTAGTTTTTCGGTGGCTGGTATGACTAAGCTCGAGCACGTCGTGCACGAGCTGTGCCGTAAAGGCGGTGCCTCGATCGGTTACGACTAGGGACGGTGCGCCATGACGCAACACGATTTGCTGCATGAAGAATTGAGCGATCTCAATTGATGTGCCCCGCTGCACTGCCTTGGTTTCCGCATAACGTGTGAGATAGTCGGTCGCGACTATAATCCATTTGTTACCCGTCGATGACAGCGGAAATGGGCCCAGTAGGTCGATGCCGACTTGGTCAAACGGCGTCCGAGGTGGAATAATAGGTTGGAGCAAACCTGCGGGTTTGAGAGGAGGTACCTTCCGACGTTGACACTCGCGGCAGCCTCTGACGTAGCGATGGACGGCGTCAGAAAGTTTAGGCCAATAATAGGCTTGACGAACTCGAGCGAGTGTGCGTGCAAAGCCTAAGTGGCCGGAGGTGGGCTCATCGTGGCAAGCAAAAAGGATGTCGTCGCGCAGGTCGGCCGGCACGACAAGGAGGTGCGCTCGATCAACAGTGCTGGAGATTTTCTTGAATAAAACGCCATTCCGAAGACAGAATGCAGAACGGTGCCTTCCAAACTGGCGGGGGACGTCAGCAGCGCGACCCTCCAGGTGGTCAATGACAGGTCGAAGGTCTGGGTCAGCTCGCTGTCGGGTCATTATATCTGAGGCATTCAGTAGTCCAAGAAAACTTGTGTCATCCGTGGCGTTATCGACAAAACCGACGGGTGCCCGCGAGAGCGCGTCAGCATCTTCGTGCTTCTGACCAGACTTGTACACAATGGAGTAATCAAATTCTTGAAGGCGAAGGCTCCATCGTGCTAGGCGCCCTGATGGATCACGGAGATTGGCCAGCCAGCACAAAGAATGGTGGTCAGTAACGACTTTAAACGCGCGTCCATAGAGGTAAGGCCTAAATTTCAAAGCTGCCCACACAACTGCGAGGCATTCCTTTTCCGTAGTGGAATAATTTGTTTCAGCGCGGGAGAGCGTGCGGCTGGCATACGCAATGACCCTTTCCACGCCAGCTTGGTGTTGAATGAGTACAGCGCCAAGGCCGATGTTGCTGGCGTCGGTGTGGATTTCGGTGGTAGCGCCTTCATCAAAGTGCGCAAGAACAGGAGTAGTTTGCAGTCGTCTGCGTAGCTCCGCAAAAGCCTCCTGTTGCTCGGCGGCCCACACGAACTGTGTATCATCCCGCGTGAGGCGCTTCAGGGGTGCGGCTACCTTGGAAAAGTCGGCGATGAAGCGGCGGTAGTACGCACACAAACCCAGGAAACGTTTTAAACTCCTCTTCGTGGTAGGAACGGGAAATTTTGCGACAGCGGCAGTTTTGTCGGGGTCTGGCCTAACGCCTGCGGCACTCACGAGATGACCAAGAAACTTCAACTCTTTGTAGCCAAAGTGGCACTTTTCGGGCTTGAGCGTCAAGTCAGCTGACCGGAGGGCATCTAATACTGCTCGAAGGCGTTCAAGGTGTTCTCCAAAGGTTTCAGAGAACACGACAACGTCGTCGAGATAAACTAAACAGATTTGCCATTTGAGGCCAGCGAGAACGGTGTCCATCATGCGCTGAAAAGTAGCCGGCGCTGAACATAGGCCGAATGGCAGCACTTTAAACTCATACAGTCCATCTGGGGTAACAAAAGCTGTTTTTTCGCGGTCCCGCTCATCAACCTCAATCTGCCAGTACCCGCTCTTCAAGTCAATGGAGGAGAAGTACTGGGCGCGACGAAGCTTGTCGAGCGAGTCGTCGATACGGGGCAGCGGGTAGACGTCTTTTTTAGTGATGTCGTTCAACTTTCGATAGTCAACACAGAAGCGAAGGGTGCCATCCTTTTTTTTCACAAGCACGACAGGGGACGACCACGGACTGTTGGAGGGTTGGATGACACCATCACGAAGCATCTCCTGAACCTGTGTGTGAATCGCTTCACGTTCGGTCGTTGAGATGCGGTACGGCTGCTGGCGTATAGGGCGGGCATCGTCGGGAGTAATTATACGGTGCTTCACAAGAGGCGTCTGCCGAATTTTCGATGATGTCGCGAAACAAGCACTGTATTTTAAAAGAAGAGAACGTAGGTCGTGCTGCTGCGTTTCCGAGAGATCTGTACTAATATCCAGACGATCAAGGGATGGGTGCACATTTTCAACTTCTACGAACGTAAAACATTCAGAAACGTCCGCTAAGGCGTCGGCGAATGCGATAGCGGTAGCGCGGAAAAGATGGCGGGGCTCGTTCGTGAAGTTAGTCACCAGGAGCTCAGATCGGCCGTTACGGAGATGGATGAGAGTCCGCGCTGAGGTGATACCGTGGGTGAGCAAAAGGGACTGGTTGCCCTCAGCGACCGCCGTTCCGTCACGCAGTTCATCGCAGTTAACGGTCACAAAAACACTGGAACGTGGCGGAATAGAAACGCTCTCGGCGGAAATTCGAAGAGGGGCGTGGCTTTGGCGGTCTGCGGTGTCAGTATCATCCGCTTTCTCAGTTGAAAAGGTCACGGTACGCTTTCGGAGATCGATAATGGCCCCATACTCCCGAAGAAAATCGACACCAAGGATACAGTCGCGGGAGCAGTCAGGTATTACAAGGCAGCTTACAACAAACGTGGAGTTGCGAATTTGGACTCTCGCCGTGCACTGACCGCTCGGAGTTACGACATGCCCGCCAGCGGTTCGAATCTGCGTGCCAGACCATGGCGTCATCACTTTTTTTAGAAGCGCCGCTAGCTTCCCGCTTAAAATGGAAAAATCAGCACCAGTGTCTACCAATGCGCTAACCTTATAGCCGTCGAGGACCACGGGTATATCCAGCGAGAGTCTATCTTCACGTGTACGAACTGTCGTCGGGGCCGTCAAGTCGCGGTCGCTCACAGGTGGCGTTGTCGGGGGGTCTTCGTTGCGTCGATTTGAAGCGGCCTCGCCCCCTGAGGTCGCTGTCTTTAGTTTTCCCGGCTTGGACTAGACGGCCGTCGCTGCGCCATCCAGGAGGAGCTGGGCTGCGAGGATAGTCGGCGTGGAGACGGAGATCGTGACTGCCGTCTAGAAGCTGGCGCCATGCGCTGCTGGGCTACGTAGTCCTCAATATCCCGGGGTCGTTGGCCTAAAGGAGGGCTACGCATGTCGATGGGGAAACCCTTCAGTCCCAGTTGTCGATATGGGCACTGTCGATACAGGTGGCCAGGTTCTCCGCAGTGGAAGCACAGGCGCTGCCGATTTGGGGCACGCCACAGGTCTGCCTTTCGGTAGGGTGGTCGGCGGTTGTCGATGTACGGTTCGGGGTGGGCTGAATACAGCGAGCCTTGGTCGGGTGGCGGTAATTGTGTGGAATCGGTTGGGGCACGTCGCAAGATGTCCGCATAGGTTGGCCGACAGGGCTCGGTGGAAAAGGATGGCGGGTTAGCGGATGGTACCGAAGGCCGAAATGCTTGTTGGAGCTCTTCTCGGACAATACTAGCGATAGAGCCGATCGTCGGCTGGGGAGCACCGAAGAGCGTCTGGAGCTCTTCGCGCAGAATGGACCGGATGATGTCGCGAAGAAGGTCCGGACTAGCCCCGAAGGCCGAATGCGGCTCCGTGAGCGAAGCGGCGAGTACCGGCCTGTCGTAGGTCGTAGACCGCTGCTGGAACATCCTTTCCATCGTGACTGCCTCCGAAAGAAACTCTGCAACTGTGCTCGGCGGATTGCGCACGAGCCCAGCGAACAGTTGTTCCTTAACGCCGTGCATGAGATGGCGTACCTTTTTCTCTTCGGGCATGGCCGGGTCAGATCGTCGGAACAGCCTAGTCATGTCCTCCACGTACATGGTTATGGTCTCGTTCGGCATCTGTATGCGAGAGCGTAAAGCCCTTTCCGCTCGTTCTCGGTGATCCGGGCTGGTGTAGGTGTCCAGGATGCAGCGGCAGAACTCGCGCCACGATGTTAGGGCGCCTTCGCGATTCTCGTACCATGTACGAGCGCCATCTTCCAGGCTGAAGAAGACGTTCCTGAGCTTTGCGGCGTCGTCCCACTGATTAAATGCGGCGACGCGTTCAAACTGGGTGAGCCAGTCTTCGACGTCTTCCGTCTGACAGCCGTGGAAAACCTTAGGCAGTCGTGGGTTCTGGAAAGTGTAATACGTTGGCGTTTGCATGACAGGTCGAGGGGCGGCTGCGGTGGTGAATTCCAACGGCCCGTGCTCAGGTGGTAGGCCTAGGTTCCTCCGGCTAGTGCGGTGAACAGGCGTGTCAATTGGCACAGGACCTGAATCCTGGGTATGCGGAGGAGTGCGGGACATATACTGGGATCGATACCCTGCGCCGACACCAAAATATGTCACGGACAACAGGGCTAGACGTAACAGACGACAAGACGAAGCTGTACCAGCAGGCAAAACGTTCGGCGCTCAGCACGCGAGTCAACTTCAGTGTCCTCTTCTTCCAGGCGCAGCAAGAAGATGGAGACACCAGGTGGCAATATATATATATATATATATATATATATATATATATATATATATATATATATATATATATATATATATATATATATATATATATATATATATATATATTTGTATTTGCTTGGTACAGTTTGCTTTGTTTGCCCACTCCTGCCATTGCCTCATAGAGGCTGCAGTATGTACAAATAAATAAATAAAATAAATTTTTCTAAATATACACGGTGAAGGGACGCATGTTTTTTTTTATTTTTTTTTTATCAACAGAGCAGATTGCTTTCACTATTGCATGATGTGCGCAACACAGATAGAAAAAATAGAAATTAATTGTTTGGTGCTCACAGGTTGTAAATATTTGTTATAATCCAGGATATTCTTTGGTGGTTGGTTTCTATTACAACAGTTACAGCACATTTTTCTCTATTGAAAGTTGCTTTTATTTATGCCTATGCTTTCTTGCCCACATTTCTTTTAGCGATGTTCTATTTGGAGTGATAGTAATCATGTAGCATATATATGAGATTAGCAAAACTAGGGTGTGGATCATGCAGACCAAGGGAAACGTTATGTCATAAAAATCTAGGGAAAGAATCAAATGAAACAGCATATTATGACAACAAAGCAAAATCTTGTTAAGTTCACTCAGCAAGTCGTGTCAACATTAAAGCTTCTTGCTTTAGCAAACATGCTCATTACATGAGTTAATTCGCTCACGACCAACGCGATTACTGGCATCTCATAGCTTCTGAGCAAGTACTAGATTCAGACTAGGGCAGCAAATAAAGTTTTTGTCTACCATATACCGCAATTCAGTGTATCACACAAAGCAAATAGCGAATAACGAACAACAAAGAAAGCAACTTCCAGCACTGTGTTTTACTTAAGCGGTTGCTGGCAATAAGCAGGCTGAAGTTATCAATTCCCTGCTTCAAATTTCCGAAGATGAGCGTTAGGCAACAGGAGGCAGGCGAGATTGGCCCGTTGATGTAATCACCTTAATATGACACAAAAAGGTTTCTTATACGCAAGAACTTAGTGGCCAGCATTCTGGTTCTGGAAGCTCGCACGCGATAAGGATGCAAATATTGCGAGGATGAAATGGGTTTTCGTGCACGTTCCCCAGTATCCAGACCTAAAACCAGCATCCAGACGCGGGTTCGAGGCAATCTGAAGCTGGATATCCGCGGTGGCCGTCCCCCCGGAACCGTCACGATGACAACCAATGCGGCTGCATCCACCCCGCACCTCCACCAATATGTTACGGGGATGTATTTAATGTAACTGGCGCTGCGATGGGCTGAACTCGACGCAAACACTTCAGTAGCCGTGCAGCATCCACTCTGTCAGCGTCGCCGTTTTTCTGAACGCTTCGTCGTGCACGTGTTCCACGGTCGTCGTCTTTGTCCATGAGCACATCACTTTGGTCACGCGTTTCCTGGTAATGATATAATTATGCTTTAAAATGTGCTGTAAAATAATATTGAAAGTATATTGCAGGTACTTTATTCTTAAATCGTTACGTCTTTTCTGTCGTTTTTAAAATATAATCGATTCTTGCAGGTAACCGTCTTCACTCATACATGCATAAGTCCAGCGCTTCAGAAGGAAGCTGTATACTGACCGTATTTTGGTCATAAGTGGCACTTCCTATGTTTACTTTTATATTTACTTGCACTCCCTTAATTCCGTACGCGTAATCGACGGTGGTATTAGTGCCAATCGCAAGCATGTGCATTCCTTTTTTTTTTTTAATTCCAATATAGTAGCAGCATAAGTTTGAAAGGGAGTGTATAATTCGCAAGCACCTGTTGTTCTATTTGTCCTAGTTCCTACCTGTTACTCTTTGAAGATCGTGAATTCAACATGTGCACTCCCACAGATCTCCATTGAGGTGGCAATACCATTATAGTAGATTGACGGGTCATCCTCACGTGTAAGGATTTTTTCTATCGATACGCTCGTTCTTATCTTTGCGGGCACACGATGCGTCTCGCAGCTTGCAGTTATTTTAATTTTATTTCGGGAAGGGGTTAGAAAGAGCATGCATAAATCACGATGGCATTGCATCGTTTGCATTGCATTGCATTGTATTTCACAGGCAGTAATAAACACTCCATCAAAAATTATTTACAGCCAATGAGCCAAATGATGGGAAAACTTCGGGGATTTATTAAGTGTGCCGAAAATTATTGACCTTTCGGCAGCCGTCTATTGCGATGAAGAGCAAATAGGTTTGAGCCCGCAGTCGGTAAGGAGTAAAAAAATCATGTCGCCGTCTTCTCAGAATAGGTGAGCTGGATTCGCTCTCACGTGCCTCACTCGTGTCTGTGCGCGTTTCCACGGCGCCTTGCCACTGACCCAGCACAGCTCCGTTCTCACGTGCTCCGCCTTTTGCACCACGCCGTCAGAGAGCGAACGTTGAGCGCTCCCAATGCGGTCGGCCACACGTGCGCCGATGACGTTGGCCGAGAGGAGTTTATTGCGCAACGTCAAGCCGCCGTAGGCTCCACGCGTGGCCCAATGTCACTATTAGAACCTACAAGCAATTTCATAAGTATATATATATATATATCCGCATGCGCATTCTATGTTCGGCCCTCCTGCCTCTATTTCGATTCTACTGCCTTTTAATGGCTTAAATAACTTCTAATTTAACCATATTTTGTGGCTAAAATATTAAATAGTAAGTTTAGTTTTTTTTCTTCGTTGGTAAAGACCGAATTTTAGAAGATATATTTTCAGTCGTGTGGTCAGTTGTTTATTAATGGGGTTATTTTTTTTTCTAGTTATTTCCGGTTCCCGCTGGCTGTAGCGTAGAAAGTCTAGCAGTCCGAGCAGTCTCAACGCATGTGCACTCACACTATCTGAAGGTGCAGCGAACATGTGCCTTTATATGAGTGCACCCGTATGAAGGTGGTTCGTTACACCCTCTTTCCTACATGACAGCCCCAAGCGGAATTTCGTATAGTGAAACGCAGTGGTGCGTAGAGTTGTGTAAAGCTAATTGGGGAATATTTCGTCAAATTCTTCCGTTTATAAAGTCCCGCTTACAGTTATTTGCGAAAAACAGCAGCAAAAGCCTTTGTTTTCATTACACATTTTTGTGCGCGGCCACATGATGTCGGCGTTTGTGTCTGGCGGCGTCGTTACGCAAGGTGCATGTGATTTGCAATTGTGTCAATAAAAGTTCAGTTGAAAGTAGCGCTCGTGTTGTCTACATGTTCGTATGCGCTAGTACATGTCTGGAATAATGCAGATTGTTGGTTCAAAATGGAAAGGTTGATGAAAAGCTCACCTCGTTCAATTTGAAGCGGCTACTTACAAGCCTCCGCTTTATTAACACACAACTTGAACAGTGCAGGCTTGTGTACGTATTTTTTTGAATTTTAGGTTGTTTTAAAGTTTCATACCAGCTTCCAGTAAAAGCTTAACATGTCAAAGATTCACTCATTCCAAGGAACTTTTGAAAGTACTGCCAAGGCAGTTTAGCTGCCAAATTCCAGGCGCATGAACGTTTCTTTTTTGTTTACTAATGCTGTAAAAACTATCTAGCATTGAAAGAAAAGGGTAGAACACACTGGTTTCAAATATTATCAGATTATAAGATGACGCTAATAGTCAAAATGGGTTTCAAAATGCGTCAATAAGCGTTCTTAATTTTTTTATTTCTGACTCTGTAATAAAAATTCGTTGGATGCACTTAGATCTCTCTAAAGTGCGCTAAGACGAAAAACTTTCATACGACTTTTGGCCACGCTAGGCATTTTTTTTTGTTCACTCATTTGCTTAATTCTTTTTTCGTCTTTTTTTATTCCTTCTTTCCATTTCTTGCTTTTATTGCTTTTTTCTCTCCTTCTCATTCCACATTTTTCTCTTTTGGTTGTTAATTCATCATTTTTAAGTTATATAATCTTTTTCTTTTATACTACTTTCTCCTCTTTTACTCTTGACTGACCGTTTTCGATTTTGTAACGCAATGACGAGCCCTTACATTAAAAGTTTGCAATATTTCTGCACGTTTTTTGAATTTTGTACGTATTTTGCACAATTTAGACGTCTGTGGTTGTTTTGAAGTCTGCACACTATTTCGAGGTCTATGGCTATTTTGACGCAGATTTGACCTTCTTGGCTCTAATTATTTAACTAATTACTTCACCTCAGCGAACATTTGCATATAGTTAGATGTTTTCACCATCTACCTCAAATAACCACGTTTTGCCCATAAATCACGTCATTCATCGACAGGGATAGTGTGACACTCTCTACAGACGGTCACTTTCTGCGCACACCTATGAGCCTATATAAAGTCGTTCTCCTTGAAATTTTATGCGCGTATTTAGATGCCTTTAATCATTGACCATGAGAGACCCTGTTGTATCCTAAGCGTGGTGTCTATGTATAGTACATCAGTATGCGCAGAAAGGAATTTCAGGTGGCATATGGTAAAGAATAAATTGGCTTACAACCCTCGTCCCATCCTCAAGCACTAAACCTGTTCTGTATTGGAGTGTCCCTAGTGAAAAAAGCCATATGAGTCACAATAACCTCATACAAAGTTCTGATACTAAACTCACATAAATGTCATACAATCTCATGTACTTCTCATACGCTGAACGAGATTTGTATGATATGGTATGAGATTTTTATGAGTTTAGTATGAGTTCAGTATGAGTTTAGTATAAGTTAATATGAGAATTTGTATGAGGTTAGGGGTGTTTGCATACTTTGGCTTGTGGCTCTGGCCCCTGCCTTGTTAGAAATCGCAGTATGTGCAAAGCGGTCGACTATGATTACTTTTCGAGCACTTTTTTTAACACATAACAGAACTTCATGTTAGATATGCCGATGAGAGGTGATTTGATTTGCTCAATTTAACTTGTTAGGAACAGCGTATATCACTCTTGGAAAAAGTATCTGGCCTATTAATCTGAACAGCTACTACTCCGTAAGATTAGTCTTGACTGATTGATATGAATTTTTACACTAATACTAGGTTAAAGGGTACAGGAATATGCATATAATATAATTCGCGCACAGAAATAATGCTGAAAAAAAATCTATCCTGTGAGCGCTATACTTTATCCTATAATGTCATTTGGGTGCATTATTGCTTTTAGAACGCCAGTGAGAATAATATTTCAATATAGGGACAACATTATTTTAAAATGGCATTGCACATACATCGCATTAATAAACACAGCGCAATATTACCTTGATACCTCTGTTTCGGCGAGTTGGTGCATTTTTATTATGGCACATACTTCAGCGAAGAGAGGACACAACCACGGCCGCTTGATCTCTCGTAGGAGCAACTTGCTGAATGCGCCTCGCAGCAGGTGATTTCGGAAGTTGTTACATATTGAATGTATATTGCTGAGGAGGTGGTACACATATGAATGGGTGGCGATGGGTGGGAGTTTGTAGAATATTTGACAGTGTCATACAGAAGGAAAAGTGCAAGTGTATCTGAGGAAAGAAGGTTTCTGCCTTTCCGTTCCATTTAGAGGGGCTTCTTGGACACCAGCTAGTTATGTATGTACTTCACAAAGGGTAGTTTAAGTTACAAAATGCATGAGGCAAGATTTAACAGCTGACCTTTCTTACTATTGCTCATCGTCACTCTCAGAATGAACGTTCTCGTCACGCAGTAATAAATCGCAGGGTGGTTTCCGCGTTGTATAGCGAGACTGAACAGCAGCTAGCGATATATTTTTGTTTCACGATGTACTGAATAGATGTAAATAATTTAAGAGTGACTCATTTTACCATGGTAGCGTTAAGGGCCCTGTTCTCCAGAAAATCCGGCTTTGTAAGTTGTCAGGCATTGCATTTCATGATGACACGATCGATGTTCGAAGAGGAACGAAATTTAATAAAGATTAAACAGGATTAGAGATGGATTACATGAAGCAGCTGCCGACGTTACGCCCGTTTGTCACGAACGTTGTCTTTGATCTTTCCCTTCTTCCCGCTCGCAGCTCTGTCTCCCGCCGTGCCGTTATACGATCCCTCCCATCCCTTAGTCCGTTTGTCGGTAGATGGCGGCAGACACTGAACTAACGCAAGCTCGGAGTTGTCGACGTATTCAGTGAGAAATTAGGAGTATGCGCCAGGAAAGTGGCAGTTGGCAGTTGACGTCGCCCGCCACTCACTGGTCGAAGTTTGTGCAATATCAGGAGATGACGTTGAGGGAAGCTACAAACTCGAATAACGTTCTCTTTTTCTTTTTTTCACATCCTCCGGGATATTTGGACCATAAAACCATATAGGCCACGTATAGGCATGATGATATGTCTTCGTTATAGCAGTGCTTTAATATATGTCATGATGGCCTTCACATAATTTGGTACCTTGAAACACTATTGTAACGAATATGTGCGATGTAATTACGGCAGACTATAATGGACAACTGCTCACCCTGGTTATTCAGGTGTTAGGGCGCTGGACTGCTGAATCCGAGGCGGCGGGCTCGATTCCGACCGCAGCAGTCACTTTCGATGAGGCTAAAGTAAAGGTGTAAAGGAAAAGCTTTTAATGCGGTCAAAATATTAGGATTTTGGCGTTGCCTTGGTGACTAATACCTCTGACTTTTTGGCACAACAGTCTTACCTGCCATTTGATCATACATAAGGCGGTAAGATTAAGGGATCGTTTAGCGGTCTGGTTGTCAGTTCTGAGCAGTTGAGGCCCAGGAAAGTTTAGGAAACTAATTCATGGGTTGCGATGATGTAGATGAAGTAGAAAAGAAGAATACACTTAACCTTGTACACGCTTAATCCTGCTCTACGTTTTCGCTTTACAGTAACAAATAAATATATTCATGCATCGAGATGTGGCTATACGAGATAGATAGGCAATTTTGTACCCTGTTTATATTGTCCGATGGATGTAAAATGGACACATATAATAAGGCCGAATGATGAACACTAGTCTGTGCGTCGATGAAACGATGGTTGTCTCGGCTTAGCTTCCTTTGTCTCATCATGTATCAGCGACACTTGCATAGCTTTCCACAATTGCTCCTTAGCCCTTCACTACGGCTCCTCTTTCTCTTTTTCCACTTTCACTCCCAACTTCCTCCCTTCCCTTACGGCGCGGTTGAGGTGTCCACATAAAAACAAGTGCGGCAATTACCGCGCCTTTCCCTTCCAATAAATCAATCAATCAATCAGGGACACTTGCAGATATATAAGGACAGAATGGACGAACGGACGAATGTTTGAAGCTAGCGTTCAGATTCGTGCGTGATGATTCGATGCTCGTGGCGCCATGAAGCGCCAGTAAGGGGAAATGAGGTAGTGTTTTTGTTAGCGCAGAGGTGGCGCTCTAGTGCAACGCCCCAAATCATTCCGTTCGAAGCTTCATCGTCCATTACGCAGTGCCCTCTGGTCGCTGCTCGCTTAATGCGAGGGCTCGAGGTCCGACCTGCCTTGGGCGGTCCTATTATCTTTCGATAATAAACGACCTGTCACTTGCCGGCCTATTGATAGCCCCTAGACGCAAGGCACAACCTTGTATGAAGCCCCCGCTTTGACGTTGCGGGTAACTCCTGGCCTCTTCAGCGAAGCCAGACACGCATATCTCACCCTTCCTCTTTTCTTTTTTGCTCCTTCTTCATCATAGAGAAGACGCCCGTGTTGCGTAAGAACCTCTCTTACAGCCGCAGCAGCGTAAGCTGATAAATGAGGTGACAATCCAGGGAAGAAATGACAGAGAAGCCGAAATGTGCCATGTTTGCAGGTTTTTATGGAGTTGGTGTTTCTTTTTTTCGCACTGTCACAAGTGTGAATGCTTCTCAATGGTCAGAGTCCTTAAGGTTTCGCGTATATTTCAGTCACCATGACCAAATGGAAAGGCGGTGTTTATAAGTTCTGAGTTTGTACTGATATGTCCTGTCAGGAGCTTAAATGTCTGGATAATTATTCCCTTAATTCGTTTACGAGGCCAAAAACCTGGGAAACAAGTGAAAATTCCAATTTTATTTTCATGCCATTGTGAGAATATTGCGCAACTGTGTTTTCGCAAGCGCACTTCGCAATTCCTGTCAGGCTTTCTTGGCACACGTGTGTACTACTTGTCTTGAAAAAAGAAAAAAAAAAGTGACCTGAATTGTCTTAAATGGTTCGACTAATGCAGTTTGGCACTTGTTATGTAGGGTTCTCCTAACAACATTAATGTAAAAAAAAAAAAAAAAAGCTACCCTTACATGCAACTTCGAAGTTCAGCCGAATACGCGTCGAATCTCGTTTTAGAGGAGTGTCTTTGTCGAACATTGCGAAAGGATAGTATACCGGCTTCTCACTGTTTACAGCTGCGTGACTATTTAAAAAAAAAAAAAAGCCTTAAAAAAAAAAGAAGAAAGGGTACAGCTCGGGACAAGCATAGAAATGGACTTTTTCTCAAACTCTCTGTATATCCTTCTCTTGATTTCCTTTTTGCAAAATGAGGCAATTTTTCCTCAGTGTCGTTCCTTATACAACACTTCCAAAAGGAGCCGTCCTCACAGGAAAAGCAAGGAGCAAGGAACAAAATCTCCATGCTAGTTGGTACTTTCGGCGTATTCTTCGATGCGAAATACCCTTACTTAGGCTCTTCATTTATAATGCCTTGAATATGCATTTTTTTCCTGTTCATCCTTTCTTTCCTTGTTAGGTTCCACCTCCTTACTCAGAAGCGAGTGCAAAAACTAGAGCAGTTTTCCCCTGACGCGCTCAAATGTTTGCGCTGCGTTAAACAGCAAATAGGGAAAATAGTGGCAACTGCGCAAACCAGAATTCAGTTTGGGAGCTGCAGTAATAATGCGCCCAGCCATGCTATATATCTCCAATAGTAGTCTCAAAATTGCCGCAAACGCCCTCATAGCCTATGAGGTATATGATACGCCAAACTCGATATGTGGGGCTTCAGTACAAGGTCCAGGCCTTACGGTGTGAGCGACAACTGAAACGCAGGTTAAACAGAAATAAAATTGAAAATGACTGTTCTCAATGCCTTTCCCCCCATAACGTACCAAAGAAAGCCGTTCTCAAAATGTGAAAGGAGTAAGAGACAAAACCTCCTTGCTAGTTGATCACTTCGGCAATTTACTGGTTTAAGGAAAGGCGCTTACTTACGCTCTTCCATTATAGAACATTGAATATACATTTTTAAAACTCTGCAGTTCCTCCTTGCCTTGTTTGTTTTCTCTTCTTCCTTCCTTTTGCTCATATTCATACTTCCTTTCCTCATACTTGAATACACGTGCTTTATCAAGCAAGAGGACGACACCATTAGCAAATGCGCAAGCCCATCTTTAGATTGAGAACAGCTGTAATAATGTGCCCAGCAACGTTATGTAACTCCAATAGCAGTCTCAACGCCCCACCGGGGTGGTGCAGTGGTAAGACGCCCGACCACTGTGCCGGAGTACCCGGGTTCGAACCCGATCTCGGCGGCTGCGTTTCGATGGAGGCGAAACGAAGAGGCGTCCGTGTGCTGTGCGATGTCAGCGCACGTTAAAGATCCCCAGGTGGTCCAAATTACTCCGTAGCCCTCCACTACGGCTCCTCTTTCTCTCTATCCACTTTCACTCCCACCTTCCTCCCTTCCCTTACGGAGCGGTTCAGGTGTCCACAGCTACAAGTGTGACAGATACTGTGCCTTTCCCTTCCTGTAAACCAATTATTATTATTATTATTATAGCAGTCTCAACACTGTTACAAAACGCCCCTATAGACTATCAAGAATATTGATATGCAAATCGATATACTATGTGATCGCTTTGCCACAGCACATTAAAGCTGTTTGTAAAGGTTTTTCTTTTTTTACGTTACTTTGATGTTAAGAGAATGGGTACGCCTACCTAACAAGTATTGTGTGTTCGACATCGTTGCGCACATATTGATGAATAGGAGGACACAGTGGGGTAGGAAAAAGAAGAAAAACGTGTGTGTGTGATCTGCTCCTTGGCTCATGTGCTCTGACCCCCTGACATTGTATACGTACGTCATATTGTGACGTAGATAACGTTACAATTGGGTGGAGGTTGCGGCTTCGACATCATGCCATCGCCCTACAATTGACAAGACTGCCAGGACAGCACTATATAGGACGATGGATATCATTTTTCATACTAAGTGCTAACTGCTGGCGTTTACTAAAGAATAAATAAACCCAGACGCACTGATGCAGAAAATAATCTTATGTGAACATTAAAATTGCTTGAACAATGAACCAGTAAGCTTTAAGACTGTATAAGATTGCAGAGTGAATCTCATTCATTGCTTGGAAGGGCAACACATTGCGTCTTGAACGTAAAATACAGTTATATAACAAATGAAAATGTATATTCTATGTTTAAGCACCGGTACTTATGCTTGCAATAGCACTACATCCCCCCCCCCCCCCTCCCCCCCCCCCCTTCTAATTTCAGCACTAATAAGAGAGTACAATTTTGCAGCACGTGTTTATAATCGAATCTGTCGAACATTCCCGTTAGGAACAAACCAAAAAAGCGCAATACATACTTTTATATTTTATTTAGCGAGATATTTATGTGGAAGATGCCGCTATGCCCATTTCCTGTCCCGAGCTTGAAACCCGAGTGGTTTGAGAATGCGACTGTAAGATTGCAAATCACAAAGCATTTCCCCTAGAAAAACATACGCCGCGAATATATAAATTTCGCCACTTTGCTATGCTTTACAATAGTTGTTAGTTATCCACTGCATGATATTGTTTGGTAGTTTGCATGGTATAAGGAGACGCTAAGAGGACACGTATTCTTTTGTGATGTTGCTATGTGCCTAAGGGATTGTTGTTTACTAAATCTCGGTAATATAATTTTCCTAATCTCAAGAAGTAACAAAATAGACCTAATGGAGTTGAAGACGTGGCTCCTATTTATACCGGAAAAAAAAATCTAGAGGGCACTTTGGATCACTGAAGTTATGTGAGGCGAAAGCCATTATCGCGCGGTGGATCGTAGCCCTCCACTACGGCACCTCTATCTCGCTCTCTCCTTTTACTCCCACCTTTCTCCTTTCCTTTACGGCGTGGTACATGTGTCCGCGGATAATTGTGAAAGGCACTCTCCTGTAAATCAATTTCAAATGCCGCCGCTGCCTGCTGTAGTAACGCCTCCTGAACATCTGGGTCTGCTTCTATTTGCTGTGTGGTGCGGTGTTCGAGGAAGCGGCAAATAAAAGGCACCGCACGGACGTCTGTATCGGACGACCGACGTGGTCAGCTTCGTATATGCACGAATCGCCTGGTGACGTCATGACCTGTCGTGACGGTACATCGCGTGCCCCTTGTCGAACACAACCAGCATTTCACTGAACGCATAAAAGTTATCCGGCGTTCTATAATTCGTTTACAGGAAAGTAAAGACGCAGTATCTGTCACTCGCGGAATCCCACTATTCTCCTCATGGTAGCCAAGGGGAATTATGATGAGTGTTTTGCGATCTGGGGCGTGGTGCAGTTACAACTAAATTTGGTAGAACTTTGTTCAACCTAACCTGACACACAGTTTGTAAAAATGGTTAACCACTTGGCGCAAATACAAATGCGCCAAACCAACTCCTCCAGAGCGGTCGCAATGAAACAAGCTCGTTCAGTGGGTGCGCTCCCAAGTACTTCCCCGCACAAAAATGGTGAACACACGGTAAAATCTCTGCACATTTACACGAGAATAATGCAGTACTTGTAACACGTAGCATATCTTGGTAACAAGCAATAAATTACAAATCGTAGCCCGTGCAAACATAGACCAACCGAATTTTTTAGTCTGCCGGCTTTCTCACGTATTTCTAAAACCTGATGCTTCCAATATGAATCACTGTCTCGGTAGTTTTTCAGTGGCACTCCTAAATACTTTACTCGGGTTATTACCCAAGGCATATTCACGAAATTCGCAAGGGTTGTGGGCCACTCTCTATGCCAGAAACCTAGACACTTATCCCAGTTCATAGCACTACCACTCACAGAACAAAAGTCCTTCACCAGTTTGACAACACTGCGAATGCTTTCGTAGTTGGCACAGAAGACGGCATCATGGGCATACGCGAGTATGCGGACCTCTGCTGCATGCAAACGATAACCTCGGACACTGCTGCTCTCGATAATACTGAGACAAAATGGTTCGATATACAAGCAGAAAAGCTATGGCGACAGCCTTGACGTACAGAGCGTCGAACTTGGATGTGCTCACCCACCCTTTTTATTTACTATCAAGCGCGTCGTGCACCCTCTGTACGCCATTGCGACTCCCTTGCAAATAACTGAGCCCACAGTTGCATGCTCTAGAACTGATAACAAGACATCATGCGGCACCTTGTCGAAGGCTTTCTCTAGGTCAATTTTAAGCATGACAACGCTATCATGCAAAGCGTCGCAACACTGCAGCACAGACCGTGCCTTGCGGATATTAGTATATATGGTTCGGCCTTTAATACCGCGGGTCTGATGTGGTTCTACTAATTCTTTCATTACAGTTTGAAGCCTTTTAGCTAGCATTTTTATGAAGATCTTATAATATGTGTTCGTGAGGGATATTGGTCTGTAAGCGGTAATTTGTTGAGGCTGGTATTCAACTATTTTTGGTAATAAAATTGTATGGGCTGTTAGAAAAGACGGGGGAAGCATATCCTTGTCATAGACCTCGTTTGGCGAGCATGCAAGGGAGGATTTTCGGAATCCTTAAAGAAGTGTACGTGTCATGCCGTGTATTGCAAGTCCGTTTTTCGTTCGAATATTTATCAGTTGGAGCGAGAAAGAAACTTTATAAGGACTTGTGCGATGTCTTTCTCCCGGTCCCATTGTACAGATTGTTGTACTGTGCAGGTCCATAGTAAAAAATATGGCTGTACCAGGGGGGGAGCAAATGCTTTCTTTTTTAAGCTCTATAGCAATACACTAGAAGTTAAGACTTATTTAGTAATGAAGGTCCTTTTTTTTTGTACCTTGGGGAAATCACTGTTTTTATTTTTACCTCTCGCGTTCGATACCTCTGCTGACAACCTTCTGTCGACAACGCTTAGTTTAGAAGAGCACACGCAGTTTAGATGAGTACATTTTTTTTTGTAACTCAGAATTAAGTGAAGAAATTCACTTCAGCGGCTGTTGTTTGTTGTTGTGGCTGTAGGAAGAACGAAACGAAAGTTCACGGGCCTGCTACTGGCGCTGCAGCTGAGCTACCTCCCCTGCCTCGTGCGGACAGAAAAAAGAAAGTGGAGAAGAAAGAAAAAGAAGAGGGAGATAAAAGCGCGCTGCAGCAACCGTCGTCCACCACCTAAGCGGTGGCGGGTGCAATGACGGCCTACAACAGATAAAAAGTTTGGTGGCTGGCTAGCCCCCCCCCCCCCCCCCCCCCCGCGAGCGGCGTTGACCTACCGTCCCAGCCCCGTAGGGCCAGGAACAGCCACCCTTCACCTCCTCCAAAGCGTCTTCAGCGGCTGAGAAAAATGTTGCAAAGCCTTTTCAGGAGACGACTACGACATATTAGATGCAATAACTATAATCATGGCAATGGTTTGGATAACTCTGACTTGGCACTCCTGGATAGAGAAACATTTGCTGCGCACCTTTTCACACATTTCGAACAAGGGTGCACGTGCACAAACTTATCCACGAGGTCCCACACAATACTGTTGCACAGCTCCATGTGCACGTTGAGGAAATGCGACTAGTTTCTTTGATCTGACGCAGCCGAAGCTAGAGTTTGGAGGAGCAGGTTTGGAAAGCAGCCTCCCAGCGGGAAAGGAAAAAAAAGCTGCGCCTGGTGGTATATCCAACAAAATGCATCTTCAGCATGCCTATCCCCTAGGTCATTGCTTTGGTACCATTGGACCGCGTGATTGGTAATAGAATATCTGCATGTTTCGTCTTTTGATCGGACGAAACGTTGTGAGGTCGCATGGACAGCTCCGCAACATCGCTCTACAAGAAGGAAACTTTTAGAGCATGTAGTGAGTTTATAGTGGAACTCGTTTGGAAAACTGACGAGTTCTCAACTTCTTCTAGACACTAAAATAGGAACAGCGAAACGGTCGTCTTTCACTTCAATTTTTCAAAGTTTCTTTCAGGCGCTCAATCTATAATCCCTTATATGCCACCAAACTCCGCCTATGTTGCTTATTTTAAGCCCGCGACGTGCATAACCTGTCCCGCTAAGCCATCTCCCATTCAGCAACGGCTGAACTCACAGTCATGTTTTTGTTGTAAAGAAAAATATTGTATAATTCAAAACCAACTTTGCTTGCTTACACTTCTCGGCCTTTTCAAGTGCTTTGAGCTCGGAACGCGCTTTGCCGTACAGGGAGCATGGATTACTTTTCCGCTAGTCTGAACTACCTTCTTTTACGCCGGCATACAAACAGCCGACTTTTTTGAGCTTACATCGAGACAAACCGTGCTGACAGCCGAATCCCATGGGCTGGCCAGCCGCCTGCCTCTCCCCCACCACTCGCGCCCCGTACTTCCTTCCCGTCTTTTCTTCTGCCGGTTCATGTCATCTAATTGAACCAAATCGCGTTTCACGTCAAATCCCGAAGAGAATTGAAGTTCGCTTTCTTTGCTCGCTCCCTTTTCCTTTTGCCTCAAAAGACCCGCACAGAGGCTGTAGCAACAGAGCGTCTCACGCGGGTCGCTGCGCGCAGGGAGTAAAAACAAAGACGAAATCGGCAGCGAGCTTATATATAGAGAGAGAGCAGCTCGGCGCCAGCAATTCCCATCGGCTACGCACTAGCGAAAACATGCCGGGCAAAGCTGCTTTTCCAAGCGAGCCTCTGTATAGCTCAGCTTTGGGCGGCGGCGAAAGCAGCAGAACAAGCAACCCGGGAGGGGGAGAGGTGGTTCCGAAAATCCGTGCCTCCCGAGCTGAATCTTCTTTGTGTCTCTGGCCGAGCGCTTTCGATAATTGGAGGCGGCCAAATTCGGCTTAGGAGCCGGGAAAAGATCATCCCACGTTGGAAATCGAAGACAGGCTCCTTCGCGTCGTGGGGAGGGGAGCTTGGGAAGATCCGCTGCGATGAGACGAAGGCTAGCAGAGATGGAGGATGGAGAGTGGGGTCAGGCATGGGTATACCATTCTGTACGGCTGGTCAGAGGGGCCAGCCGTCGAGAGATAAATAGACATCGATTCCTCAGCTGGCCTCCGGCTAGTCGGACAGGCGTGCGCAGTATACGTTGCTCTGATTAAGCGAGCAGCTTGCCGTAATCCTCGGGACGCGGTACCTTGCGCGGCTGGGGTGGCGACGTGCGGCGAAATGACGAAACGGGCATGATCCATAGGGCTTTGTGCGGTACAGGAAAGCACAGTGGACAGGTGGCAAGGCTGACCGAAGCCAGACACCTGGTGCCGAGAAATGGAACCAAGAAAGCAACTTGGCTGGACGAAAAACGAAGTATCAGCGTTAGGGAACGAGTGGCAGGTATGTATCATTTACTTTTCAGCTGCCACGCTCGCAACGGCAGAGTTAGGGAGATTGATTTATACGAATTATCTTGAGAGCCCATTGTGCCGTGCTCGCAATACTAACAAAAAAAAAAGAGATACGTGGTCTTCATTTGTCTCTTTCTTGTTACTTGGTCTACGTGTATGAGAAAAAGAAAAGGATGCAAGGGAGCTGATTGATTGGATGAAAGGGAGTTCAGTCAAGAGTACGCCCTCGTGTTGGGACCTCAGCTCGAGCTGGTGCTGTCCTCCAAGCACCACGCTTGGGAGATTTTGGACGCATATGGAAGTCCCTAGGATCCTTTGAGGCACCGCTGACATTTCTGAATCGAACGAAGTCATAGGCGTAACAAGTAATAAATGAGTCTTTCCCGCACGCCTTGCAGCAGGTCATAGGCTGAGTAATTTTATGAGGCGAAAAAAAAAAAAAAAGGCCAGGCGGATAGGACGCAGAAATATCTTATTTCTTCTTTCACCAGTATTTCCACCGGTTTAATCATCCCCTTACTTCTTCCGGGGCTTCGCTTCGAAGTGATTGTTCACAACAAGGACACATTCAAATCGCTTTACTTCTCGCAAACACTTATCTCGCGTTTAGACTTCGGTAAAAAGCTTGTAAACAGTACTGTGCATGAAGACAACTATTTCAGGAATGTTGCTAATGTATACAACGCATGTCGAGCTTTGGAACTTTGCTCACCAGAAATACGGCGGAGAGGACTCGGCTCGTTTAATCACCGAACAGATTGAGTCTCCCTTCTTAATGCTATAATCTATGATCTGCCGAACTTGCGCTTTCTTCGTGCTTTTCGAACATCCTTGAAGCTGTAAAAAAGTCGGAAAGTGTTTTCGCGTCCCGTTCCAGGCTACCTCGCATGCCTGTGCGGAACTTGCGCTTTCCGCCCTATTATAGTAGCTTGTTGACGGCACGAACAACCTAGCTGCCATTTACAACCACTCTTTCTTACACCCACTTAGAGCCAGATTAAACTATCGAAAAGTTTTCGGGAGACATATGTGAAACAAGCTGAAAGCAAAAAAAAAAAAAATAAAAAAAATAAAAGGACAACTGCTTAGGCAATGCGCAAAGTGAGTACCTACGGCTACCATAAAATGTCTCTTACCGTGCCCTCTTCGTGCTGTCATTTTATTTTGACTTTTTTGTTGTTGTTTTCTGATTGCGTCCAGCCGATGGACACGGCTATTTGATGAAACTACAAAGAAATAGGCCCTAATATGTGAAGCTAAGATGACAAGGCGCTTACTGGTCATTCTCAAGACGTGACGTCGTTGATGCCGGGCGTGCGGGGACAGAGTTGGCCTTCGTGCTGTGCATGATGCTGCCTAGTCTATTTTCTTCATTTATTTCTTAGCGACTTTCCGCACCCAGTAAGATTCTCTGACTAAAGAGTTGTGATATAGAGATACAAGTTTATGATTGGATCACGTGGATCTATGGATCTTGGTGTTAAAATGAAATGGGCCTTCAGCTCTGCTGGCATATTAATTTCATCTTTCAGCTTGGTAGAAGAAAGCTAAAATAATAAGCGTCTGTGCCATCATCATTTAGCGTAAAGCTCGAAATTGTGCATGAATTTCAGTTAGGACAGGGTGGTTTTCATAAGCGAGTAGAATTATTGATAAAAGCGCTCGTGCAGAAGTGCTTTATTTGCAGCTCCATTTTCGGCGAAACGGATGTCCAGTGCATGGAGGCATGTCGCAGCGATATTCGTAATTTGCTAACTCCCGTTTGAACGCACTGAAACACATCATAAGTCGATGGAGGGCAAGTATCTAAGCGCAAAATGTAGCTGATGAATACTTCTACGAGAAATTGTCGCCAAAATGCGTTTTAGTGCGCGTTCGAAAGATTAAGGCTCACTATTAGACCTTTCCTCAATTTCACGGATGGGTGGGCCAGGTGAGTGGATAACCTGCTTTTAGTGAAGCCTCTATCGAAACCTGCGGGCAGATAAACTATTTTCAGCTCCAGCGGGTCGTAGTGCGTCACCCTGCCCACACATTAGCATTCCGCCGGTCGCTCATCACCGATTTATCGCTGGGGCTTGTCTAGCGATCCTGCTTGCTTAATGAGCTGAATTTATGAACGGCGTATATAGGCTCCGGGCGCATTGAAGCATTTTTCCGCTCGCAAGCTATTTACAGAGTTAGATATTCATGCAAACGTATTGTCGTCCATATTGCAGTGTGTAACTTGGACCCCTATCAAGCAGGCCCCGGATCAGGGAATAATCAATGCTGCTTACCTAGTTGATAATATATTAGTAGTGCTGCGGCTGTTAACTCATGTGTACGCCAGGGAAGTAACCTGGTGGTCAAACATAGAGATCGACAGTAAGAGTGAGCTGGTATGTTGATTCCCATAATTTAAAACATTTATGTTACCGCATTATCTCTAATCTACATTATTGGCAAAACATAAGAAGAATAAAAAAGTTTTTTTAGTTGTTTAGATTTATTTCCTCTAAAAGGACGCATTAAAAATCAGTAGAGGTGAGCGCATGAAGATATTCATTTATTAGAGAGGTATGGCGCTGTCTTCCATGCTTAAAGAAGCGAAAGATTCCCGACTTTCGTATTAGGTTTGGTTTATGGTGCTTAACTCCCCAAACGACCTATAGCTATGATAGACGACGCAGCGGAGGGCTCCGAAAATTCCGACCACCTGTGGCTATTTAGTCTGCAAAGCAGCGCCGCGGCCGGGATTCGATCCCGTTTCCTTGGCCACAGCAGTCGAGCGACCTACCGACTGCACCACCATGGTGGGGTAGCATTTTGTATTAGCAGCTTTGGTTATCCATAAGGATATAGTAGTCGCCAAGGCAGTTGGCCCCTCCTGGTGTCGCTTTCCAAGTGGCAGATGAACGCTCTGTATTCGTTTAAGATCCACTGATTCCCCTGCACTAAATTCTAGTAAAGGAACGTCGACGAGTTAGTACCTAGTCAGACACCCACAATCACTGCAGTGTGCAGAGGTAAATGGAAACACCTTAAATATTTGCTGTGTTATGTGAGCTACCGTACTTGCGTACAGCCGATCGCTTCGCTGCAATGAAGGAAAACTATATCAGTAACTTCAGTGCACAGATGAATGTTTACGCATTGAACAAATTTGCGCAAGTGTTACCAAGAGTGTGCCTGAAGACTTGCACAAAAGAAGGCTCGTGACTTGAAAGTATGCAACGTTATGCAATATAAAGAATGCATCGCTGCATAAATTATTCCTTCTAGGCTAAATTTTCGCCAAGGCAACAAGCCTCACATCTCTACGCTCTCTGTCATCTCTCTCTCTACTTCTCATATTTTCCTAGGCCCGTACAAGGCAAATCGTAAAAGAAAAATACGTACATTTCTCAAGGGAACATAAATTACTGCTCAGTTGAAGAACGCCTTCATGAACAGGCATCGGATTCTTGTCGAGCGAGAGAGGCAGATAAAGAAATGACGTTATGCTCATCAGTCCATCGATATAACTACAATGTCTAAAAGATGTTTGAAACATTTGTTCTTGGGGTATAATAATCCAATAATGTGAAATATGAACTCAGCGTGATTTTCCTCTTGATCCGTCATTCCCATGTTCCCTTCTTGTGAAACACTATATGTTGGCTCGTATGACAGTATATTTGTAACGCTCCGTTATTCTGATAGTGAGATTTTTTTCCTTATTATTTTTCCTTTTTTGTGACACTGTATATATTGTCTCGTAATACAGTACATTTGTAACTCTCATTTTGTTATTTTGATAGTGGATTGTTTCATATTATGCCTCTGCTGCTGTCATGAGTGGGGGCAGTCGCCTCGTCAAGCTGCTGGTAGCTGTAGCTTTTTGCCGCTGCTCCATCCTTGTACTTTGTGCAAAGGAAAATAAAATTTGATTTGATTTGATGTTCAGGTGCATTTTTTGTACTTGCTGCGTTTGCGTCGTTTTTTTTCTTTTTTTTTTTTTTGCGCGGGCAGAACTTTCAGAAAGTGGTCGGCGTCAAGGAGTTGTTTTGTTCATCGATCCGCGATTAAAGGAGATATATGAAAGAAAGGGGGAAAAAAAAAGAGATGCCCATTCTAAAACACCATAAAATTACGTGAAAGACAAGAGCAGATAACGCCAATGCCAGCAAGGATCGTAGCTGTATGCCGAGACAGGTCGAGCCATGGCCAGTATTGACTTGGCTATGCGGCACAGTGCCGAGGCTTCATTGAAGCGGCCTGCTCTGAGATGTTTGCCTCCATTGTACGCGTTCGTTGGTCCGATCAGATCTCTGGCGACCCGGAATTTTGAGTGGGCGCGCATTAAGACACTGCTTAAGATTAGGAAAGAAAAGCTGTTATCGCGTGCGCTATTCGAAAAGCAAACATCCGCAGAAGCTATGACAATGGATGGCTGCTTCGTCCTGGAGATGGCAGCACTCAGTCCTGGAGCATTTATTTATCTATAAAAAAAAAAAAAAAAAGAAAGGTGATCTGAGCTCCGCTTCTCAATATAATTGTTCAGTTTCTATGAACTACGCGGGAGT
Organism: Amblyomma maculatum; assembly: GCF_055883805.1. Taxonomy (NCBI): domain Eukaryota; kingdom Metazoa; phylum Arthropoda; class Arachnida; order Ixodida; family Ixodidae; genus Amblyomma; species Amblyomma maculatum. The sequence continues at coordinate 87,153,949 of NC_139345.1, forward strand.
GACGAAATCAAGATTGGGAAATACGAGCGCTTTTTCAATGTCGAGAAATTTAGATTCGGATGCAGTCGCCTACAAGCCACGCAGTTTAGTGGGCGCTAAATTGCTAAAAAGGGATTGTGAGTAATGAAAGTGATGTAATCGCCTTTGCTGCCGATAGATAGAAGTTGGCTCTATATAGGTGGCTGCAGCGTTGTAGTCATTTGACTTATTGTACAAGGTATTCTTTTTTTTTTTTGCGCGTATAATCTCAGCAAAAATACCAATTAAAGATTAAAACATATAGTTGGCCTTCAACTAATGGCTTCAAAGTGCAGACCATCGAAATTTGGCGTACAGTATTTTTCAGGGCATTGCATTACATGTGGCATGTTAGAACGAGGCTGTATAGATCCAATCTGTTAAATTTTGCTTCACCGCGAGTGTGATTTAGGTGAATGAATTATTTCGGTGATTTATGCTAAGTACAAGAAGCATTTGATAGTGGTCCTCTGTGGCTTTTCTACAGCATAAGGAGACTTAAGGCAAATTTTTTAATGTTTACCTCGTTTTTCACTTTGCTAGTATAGCAGTAACGGAAGGGGGAGATGGGTGGGTCGCTAAATACCAATTGCAAAATCTACGCTTCATTTCTTTTTGTGACGCATACGTCAAGCTAGTCATTGTGATAAATTATTCTCTAAAATTTTATTTTTAATCAACACGAACAACCTGTCTTTAATAATTGTTGGCGCCGGCGCACTAATAACAACAATAAGATTACTGCCATACAATCCCCTTTATGAAAAAAATAACTTGACACTTTAGAAACCATGAAACTTCATGTTATAATTATTACGTCTTCTAAAATCAAGGAGCAAGCCTTTTTATGAAGTTATGAACATCAAGTCGTCTACCGCGGTCTACATATGACCGAGAAGTGGTGGCCGATGAGAAAGGGAAAAGGAAAATTCCCCGAAGAATAACGATGTACTGTCCCTAAATTGCGTTGCTCTCCTATGGCTAACAGTTCGTGAAGTAGCATGCCATTTCTAGAACTAACAGTAAGGCCGCAATAAATACAACAGTGATAAAAATATCGTGAGTAATTCAACTACAATGGAAAGGCCTGTGTTCCGCTAGCAGTTAAATATCACGTATTACTTCGCAACGTAAGTGTCAATATTAAGCGTTGCCTTTTGAAGTAATATTAAATCCACTAACAAAGCTCTTTAGATCTCGAAGCGTAGGCATCTTGCGTTGACCTCGCAGGGTTATGAAGATCTTCGAGTCAGTTAAAGCAACAAAAGATTGGGGAGGGGGAGGGGGAGCGAACACTTGTGGCCACGAGGCAGCGTGTGTACCTCAGAATGCAGGAGTCCTAGAAGGTTGCAGTATTATGACCCCACCCTCCCATCTTAAAAGATTTACGCGAAAGTGTTAATGGTTCCGGTTTACCGGTTTACAAGCGTGCTTTGGGATCCTAGGTTGCGTATATTGCCTTTACTGCTCGTATAATCCTTTAATTCGTTCCCCTAATATTTCACGCGTATTCTTTGGCATACAGTCGTACGTGGAGAGCCACCGCATATTGATGTAAAACACCGCCTAACCAAGAAGCACGAACTTACCTTTTTGGCCACGAGGCAGCGTGTGTGACTCAGAATGCAGGAGTCCTAGAAGGTTGAAGTATTATGACCCCACCCTCCCATCTTAAAAGAAAGGTTCGAGTTGGTAGCTCCTGTCAAATCGGCATGATCGCCATCGCCAAAGCCGGAGTTTCAGGAGAGCGGGGTCTTCAACGCTATTCATGCGCAACATTCACTGATTCCTTAAACTGAAGAAATAATATGACCACACGCTCCAAACGGGAGAGCCTATCGCTTCAGTCAGCTCGCTGTGAGGTGCAAAGGGCACCTCACAGACAGCAGCGAATACAAGCAGCTGCTGCACTGAGCTTAGGACTACGGGGTCATGCCCATGTATTCAATCGCAGAGTCCCGTAATTGTTCACGACGAATAAGTGATAAAAGTGTACAGGTTCAACTATCCTTGAAACAAGTTTCTCGAGCATTAGATATCGTCCGCTGACGCTTCTGTCGCTTCGATCTTGGCTTGGTACCGCTCTTGTTAATCTTCTCAGCAACGGGCTTTATAGCTTCTCCTTGTTCGGTAGTATCGCCAGCCTATCTGGCATGGAAGCGGTCTCTGTTTGTAGCGAGACTGTGCATATGCATGGCGTATTTATCTAGGTGAAGGGGTGCCGCAGATGGAACTGCATGAAGACGACGATGTTCAATGCACAGCACGATAGTGCTTAGGGCGAGAGTGCGAAAGAGAGTGCGAAAGAGCTTAGCAAGGAGGAGGAAGCATCATGAAGGCATTTGCAGTTTGGCACGTTTCCGAACCCAGCCTCATTGTGTAGGTTCCTGCGGTGCTTAAACAATGACAAATGTGGGGCCTGTGGAGAACGGGTGAGGCTAGCCCTTATGATGTGGACGTGCGTCCAATACACCACTTTAGTGGACAGTAAGGAGTCACGAGAGGTTTTGTTACGCACCCAGCCCCAAGAAGAACAGAAAACCACTATCAGAGAAGCCTTCGAAGCTGCCAGGTCTTACGGGACCTCGGCCGTGTCACAAGGAATCCGGGACAAGGCCGCTCTGCTGATAGTTTATTTGATAGGAATAAAAATTTTCTATTCTATGCTATAAATGAACGTATATGGGTCGACGTTTACGATTCTTGGTAATGCGAAATTTGACCGCAGCTCGTTATTCTAGTTTTGCATTAGGCTGATGTTTGAGAAACATATTCAATATGTGCGCAGTATGAGCCTCCTCAGTATTTTTCCTCATAACCATTCTTCAAATGGCACTCAATCTTTCTCCAGTTCTTGACCCTTATAAAAAAAGGCGTTTTCATGAGACCTGCTGGCGCTGCTGCCGACCTCAATTGGCGCTTGTGCGACGTGGGCGACGGGTGCCCTTTACTCACCTCAGCAATTATATTTCGCCGCGGATAATTCGTGCATACATTAAGCTCCGTCTTTAAAGGAATGATGCGACGGCGACCCGTGTGCGAATGCTGGCTTTAAGTCTGGTGACTGACAGGCCCTTTTTCTGTTCATTTTGTTCTACAAACAGAAGCAATACCTCTGCTAAATTGTGTACTAAAATAACGTTTGTTATGCAATACGAAGTTATGTAATAGTTTATAAGCATTACAAAGCAGCGCTACTGAAAATTACACATCCTTATAAGATCCTTATAATAAGTTGTACCATACGGAAGCTGAAACACCTTAAAAGACGACAGAGGAGAAACGCCTGTTCAGCGCTTATATCATGTAAGGTGTACCTTATGAGACCCCTGTACAGGCATATATTTGAAGTTGCGCTATTTGACAAGCATATATTTTCACCACAAGCATTAAGGCCATTCCCAAGTGAACCTGCATTCTAATATGCACCCGCACATCACCCAGAAAGTCAGAGAGGTTACACTATAAATTTATGCAAATGAACGCATAAATTGTCATTTCCAGCTTACGGTTGAGTTTATAAATCTATTTCTATTATCATACATTTCTTACTCAAGATCATTAAGAAAACAGCGATTAACTAGAACTTAAAATTGCACAGCGATGTCGCGCACCCGAGTAAAAAAAAAAACGGAGAAAAAATAAGAGGAGAACAATTCGTGCTGTACACGACGCAAATAAACGTTGGGAGGCCAAGTAAAGGGCGACCAGAAAGGCGCTGTGGATGCCACCTCTGGCAGATTGATGGCAGGCCTCTACGTCTGGAGCACCGCGGTGAATGCTCGGTGATTAAGGAGAGCGACTCTGTGTAAGGCTCTAGTCCCAGCTACTTTCATTTGTTTTAATTAGACGGCTATTATTCTTCGGTGCTGGGGCTTTTTTTCTCAGTGCTGCCTTGAGTTACTCGTTCGTCGATGCGCGGTGGAGAACCTCGAAAGAGATGCCCGCTTCGTGCTGCCTCGCAACGTGTTGCTGCCCTGTTTTGTTTTCTTTTTCACTGTTGCTATGTTGGCTTATTTATGTTCTTCTTTCCAGCTCGTTAAAACACACGTGTCGGAAATTACAATAAGCTTGTGCCTGTGACTGCATCATAATGAGTTGAGAGGTAATTTGCCGGTCTACTATGTACTATTTATTTATTTAGATACCTTCAGTGCCCGAGGGTGCAAATACTATTCAAAAATATAAGGAAGAAGAAACACTTTGATAGTACAAGTGGAGATTTGTTAACGATAACAATGATGCAGTTACAGAAGGCAGTCAATAAGCCTGATTTGAAAGATGGTGCGCCCACAACTGAGGCAATGGAGGGGGGAAAGCGGTTCCATTCTGTGCAAGTTTGCAGTAAATTTTATTTTTTTTTTAAATTTATTTATGACAGTAAACACAGCGCCCTTCAGCATTACATAGCAATACCGGGGAGGGGGGAGAAGAGGCAGGAAAAATAATACAGGTAACGCAACATCTCGTGTGCATTGTCAACAGCATCATTACATTGTGAATACACTTCACGGGAACGCTTCAACACAGACTCTCACGCGCAAACACAACGTACACAAATGTTAGTATTCTACTTCAAAAGGGTTACAGAGTTTGAAAATACCTCGTTTGAGTGTATTGTCATGATATGGGATGGAAGCTTGTTCTATTCAAATATAGCTTTGGAAAAAAATCACAGTTTGAAAGCTTCAGCCTTGCAGTGTATTTCTGTAATCTTATTTGCATGGTCTAATCTCAATGATATGTAATCAGGCTTGTATAAATACCTATCTGAGTGTATACCTGTGGGAGAGTGAAATATCTTGTGGAACGTTTCAGTCCAAGATGTTCCCTACGTTTCTGTAGTGGTATCCAGCCAAGACTTTTTTTCTCTGTTGAAACACTGTAATTGCTAGTATAATTAAAAAAAAAAGAAAATGAATCGCTATGTTTTGGATTCCTTCTAAGCGGTTTACATCACATGCCACCCACGTATTCCACAAAGCACAGGCGTAATCACAAACAGATCGCACTTTTAATTTGCACAATGATATCCTGGCCTGAAGTGGTAACTTCCTTGCATTTCTGCGCCTAGAACTCGACATGGTTTTATTTGTGATGTGATCGATGTGACGGCTCTGAGAAAGACAAGACGCTTGGGCTCGTGAACGGATAATAGCTTGCTTAAACTGAAAGTGTAACTGAAGTTGAGTTGAAAAGAACGCTAGTGAGGCGACAGGGTATGGCGACGTGAAACCGCTGATGAATCCGAGGTGATACATGTGAAGGCTGAGAAATAAGTTTAAATTTTAGTAAAGAACAAAAACAATTATGAAACAGAGAAAGGTGAGAAATTGTCCAACTGAAAAGTAAATCTGAGAGTCGAAGATTCGATGTATTGAAAGAGACACTGGCTGTGCGATGGTAGCTGGAGGTAATGAAACGAGCTGAATGATTTTGTACACATTCATGGGATCAGTTAAAGTATGTTGAGCTGTATCCTATACTGCCAATGTGCATTCCCCTTTATTCCTTATTAGAGTTCGATAAACAAGTAATTTTATATCCAAAGGTGGTTGGGTGAAGCTGCAGCGCAAATAGCCAAGTGTATGGCTAGCGTTGGTAATAATGAAATTGATATGCATGTTCCAAGAGAAGTTATTAGTTAACTGATCATAAAAAAATTTTAATGAAGATATTTGCACCAATGTGTTACTGCTAATAAAGTATCCAGAACTAACAGGGGTATTAGAATGGCGCGAGATTCGTATGCTTTTACATTCGTTAGCATTTAAAGACACTGAATTATTAGAGTCATTGGTGTAAACTAAGCCATGAAATAACTCTGGAAGTTGATCCAAATTTTATTTGATGTCTTGCAGGGCTGATTTGATGCTTAAAATTGTTTAGCAGTTAAAAAGCTGGTAGAGGTTATATTTTTCAAAATGTTTTTAGTACGAAAGCATAGGGAGCGGCAGTTTCAGCAGCGGAGGTTTAATCGGGGCCCTCGCAATCAGCTGCCCCAAGTTTAACCCAGCTTTGTGGCGCAGCCTGGGAGCTTCCCAATCAAACTACGGGTACTTGAAGCTGGCTATACCTGGCGAGAACAGCCGCCGCAGTGGCTGAAGGGTGAAGACGCTTAGCTGCCGAATTCGAATATCCGGGTTCCAACCCGACCGGTTCCAATCCACATCGATGGATTTTTAGTGTGAAGTACTACAAGGGGCTATGGTCAGTCAACTTCAAGTCATAGGCACAATCTCTCTCTCTCTTTATTTGAGAACTTGAAAAGCCCGTAGGGGAGACTTGCGCGTCGGAACCACTATGCAGGACGGTTTGGGTTACTTAAGCGAGGCCACGTGGATGTGGCCTCAGTAAAGAGCTCACGCAATCAGAACGATGGCACAAACAAGATCGGACAATGTTCTTGGCCGATGGTCAAGAATATATTTGCTACGCTTAAATATTTGTTTCGCTTGAGCGACACTATCAAGGCAGCGCTTTTAAAGTTAAGTCGCGCTCGGTTCTCAATGAGTTTCTCCGAATTTAATGATGTCGCATGAGGTATCAAACTCCTCATGGATTTCTTAAGTTTCAACCGTGCGTGTGATAGTTCCTTGCCGCCAGTACACTTTGCGTTCCTGCATATAAATGTACTTAGACTTCTTGCACTCCACTTTCGGTGTTCTAACTTCAGAATTGTAGGGCTCGTGGCGCGCCGCGCATTCGAAGGCCGCGCCACTTCCCAATGCTCCCTGCGCGCGTGCCTGTTTCCCTCTCCCCGCTCGCGCGGGGATAACCGGTCCCGCGCGAGAAGGCTATAAAATAAGGCACGCGCCGCGGTCTCGGGCTCTTCTTGGTTCCTGGCTCGTCGCTCCCGCTTCTCCCCTAGCTCTCTCCACGAGAACGACCCGCAGCCACCCGGACGACGACCCCGGACGGCCTCGACGACCCCCACGCGTAACGTGAGATAAAGAATGTTTGTTACACGGCCCACTGTGTGTTTTGTCGTGCGCATGCCTCGGGCAGAGGAATCGCCCACAACTGGCGCCCAACTGGGGCTGAATTAGCACCCATGTGGACGATTTTTCTGCCAACGTGGCAGCGCACGGCAACACGACGGGCCGGTCCTTTGTATGTTAGGCGCGACGCCATTTTGAGTTTAGGGCTATCGTGTGTGCAGATGACACGGAGTGCAGTATAGTAGTGTTTGTACAGTGTTTTATTTTGTTTTGGGTTATGTGTGTGTTTGTTAGTGTCGGGCGGTTTGTGTTTTAATTTTTTTGTGCATATGTTAGTTTTATGAAGTGTTTAGCCTTTGTGACTAGCCTCTTGATGCGGGCTAGGTGGTAGTCGTGCGCGTTTAGGCTCCCGGCCGGCCTTAGTTGTTGAGTGCAATGCCTCCGAGAAAAGACGTGCCAGATAGGGCAGCCGCTTCGGACGCTAGTGCGTCCGGAAGTGAGGTAAAGGACGCGGTAGAGTCTGCGCAGTTTACCGATGCGGTCGCCCTGATGAGGCAGATGAACGAAGTGTTGTCGGTGTTCACCCGTCAGCTCGATTCGGTGGCTAGCGCCAACCAAGCCACAGCTGCGGCGACAGTCTCGCGTCCGCGGATAAATGTAGAGGTTCCCTCCTTTTCCGGCTACACGGACGTGAAGTCAGTCCACGAGTTCTTGCAAGAACTCGAGGATTATCAGACGGCACTGGGTTCCCCAGACGACATGGTGCTAGCGCAGGTAATCCCCGTGGCACTTGTTGAGAGCGCAGCGCGGTGGAGACGCTGCCAGCCGGCCTTCCAGTCGATGGCAGACTTCACAGATCGCTTCCGCGCCGAGTTCTTGCCGCCCGATTACGAGCGCCGGATGCTTGAGGAGCTAGCGTTGCGCACACAGCACCCAGAGGAGAGCCTCCTCGAGTATGTACGCGCAATGCAGGAGCTCTACAAGAGGGCAGATCCCACGGCAACCGATCTAGAACAGGTCACGCGCGTGATGAGGCAATGCCATCCGCGCTTCAAGCCGTATTTGCGGGGACGTGGTTTTGCAAACCTCGAGGCCCTAGCACAGGAAGCGAAGGTAGTACAGGCGGATTTACTCGCTGAATTGCGCTACCAGCCACCCCCCAGGCCAGCCGAATCGCTAGAGCCGCGATGCGCCTGGGCCGGAGGCCAAGACTCCGCGCCGCGCGCCAGAGGCACAGACGTAATGACGGTAGGGCAGGAAAGTCCTGCGGAAGGCTCCGCGATTCCTCGCGCTCTTGACCCGTACGCGTTCGAGCAGCGGCGTCGAGCCGGGCTCGCCAGCGACGTACGCACAGGCGCGGAGAGAGGGGAAAGACGTCCCCAACCGCTTCGTGGAACGCGGCATCCCCCGTCCGAGCGGCAGGTGAACGACCGGCTTTGCTGGAATTGCAACCAGCCGGGCCACGTGGCACGAGAGTGTCAAGCAAGGCGTACGCAGGGAAACGCGGACCGCCGGCGGCCATAATTGGTGACACCAGCCTGTCGCCGTCGGCGGGAGAATTTCGTGGTAACCACGGCGGAAAATGGGAAATGTACTCCCACGCCGCGTCACCGGGCGACCGCCCCGGGGGCGCAGAGGTTTTTGTCCCCCTCACCTGTAGAGCGCAAGGAATGTTGTCGCGCTCGAGCCCTTTTATGCTAGTGCGGTTAGTTGGTCAAAGCTACTCGGCACTCGTTGACACGGGCTCAACTCTGTCATTGGTCGGTGATGATGTGTTCGAGGCCTGCCGTAGATGTAACATCCGTGTCAGGCCAGCAGAAACCCCTTTGAGCTTAGCAGCAGGGACGACAAAAGCAGAAGGAGCGGTGCGTCTGGTCCTGCGTTTTGACGGCAGGAAGCGGAGGCATCGCTTCGTCTATCTGCCCGGCTTAGCCATACCAGTTATTCTGGGAAGAGATTTTCTTTCGAGCGAAGGCATTGTGCTTGACATGGGGGAGAACGGCTATCGCTACAGCCCCTTCACCCCCCTCATTCCCTTTGTTAGCGCACCCAAACAGGAATGCGTCGCTGAGCGAGCGAGCGTTCACGCTTTTGTGGCAGAAGGCTCCCCCGCGACACTGAATGGTAGCCCATTAGAAGCAATTATCGCGTCCTTCTCGGGAACCGGTAGTCAGCGCCGAAGGCTCGTAGAAACTTTACTCCCGTTTTCGGATTGTTTCACAGAGAAACCAGGCAGGACCGACTTGCTTCAGCACGAGATCGAAACGGGTGATGCGCGCCCTTTCAGATGTAACCCGCGGCCGTTAAGCGCGCATAAGAGACAGCTTCTCGACAGCGCCCTTGACGAGATGATAGATACCGGCGCGGTGAGACCATCACAAAGTCCCTGGGCGTCCCCAGTGGTTCTAGCGCCAAAGAAAGATGGTTCGGTCAGGCTGTGTGTTGATTATCGAAAGCTCAACTCACTGACGCCTACGGTTGCGTACCCTTTCCAGTCGATCGAGGCTGTGATGTACGCGTTAGGGAACGCAAGGTTCTTCACAGTCCTGGATGCAAGCAGAGGGTACCTGCAGATTGAGGTGGCGGAAGGTGACATTCAGAAAACCGCATTCACCTGTCACCGCGGGCTCTTCGAATTTACTCGACTCCCGTTTGGTTTGTCTAATGCACCGAGCACGTTCATGCGATTGATGGACATCGTGCTGGGCGATGCAAGGTTCAACTACGCGATGGCGTACCTCGACGACATCGTGATATTCTCACAGTCGTTCGAAGAGCATCTCATTCACCTGAATTCACCTGAGACGTGCGGGTATAACGATCAACCCAAAGAAAGTGCAGTTGGCATCAAACAGAGTGAACCTCTTGGGATTTGTGGTTGACGATGGCACTTTGAGACCGAACGATGACAAACTGCAGGCAATTCTGAACTACCCCTGCCCGACGGACGTGAAAAGCTTGCAGAGGTTTTTGGGAATGGTTGCCTTCTACAGACAATTCATCCCTAGTTGTTCAGAGCTCGCTAGGCCGTTGAACCAGCTGTTGCGGAAAGGCTCGAAGTGGGTCTGGGGCAAGGAACAGAACGACGCTTTTGTTGCCTTGGCTCGCGCGATAGCGAACACCGCTAGTTTGCGCCTCCCCGACCTGAACAAGCCGTTTGTCTTGCAGACAGATGCTAGTGATGCCGGTGTAGGAGCTGTTTTGTTGCAGGAACACGAGGGCAAACTGCGCCCTGTCGCGTTCGCTAGCCGCACGCTCACATCGGCGGAGCGGAATTACTCCGTGACCGAAAAGGAATGCCTGGCGATAATGTTCGCATTGTCAAAGTTCGACATGTACCTAGACGGAGCGGTTTTCACCGTGCAGACAGATCACCAGGCACTTTCGTGGTTAAAGAGGCTGAAAAACCCCGCAGGCAGACTCGCGAGATGGGCGCTGACGTTGCAACGTTACGCGTACGCCATTGAGTACCGCCGGGGCAGCATGAATAAGGTGGCCGATGCTTTATCGCGCGCACCGTTGAAGGCTGGCAGAAGCGCAGAAGAGGCGCAGACCAGCATTGCTGAAAGCGGCGTCGCCGCTAGTGGAGAGCAGGAGAGGGCGGACGCGAGTGTCGCGCCCTGCGTAGTTAAAGAGAGAAAGGAGGCGGACAGAGTTGCCGCGCGGTGCTGCGAGAGAGAGAAGGCGCAGCAGCTGGTGGCGGCGACTACTCGCCTGCCAAGAAGCGAGGCAGAGAGAAATCTCATGGGGAGTAGCGGTCAGTAGGGAAGAGCTAATTGAGGCCCAGAAAGCAGACGGTCTATGCCAGCGGGTGCTGACAGAGCTTGCGAGTAGTGCAGCTTGCACCGGGAACGCTGAGGGCAAGTACGACGCGTATCTGCTGGGCGATGATGGCTTACTGCTGCGCTACATCCCCCAACTTGACGAGGAAGAGGCGATTGCATCCCCCTTCCGAGTCGTGGTCCCGAGGAAGTTGCGGAAACGATTCCTCCAGTATTTCCATGACTCAGCGCTGGCAGGCCATGGCAGCGGCAGTAAAACTTACGACAAGTTATGCCGTGTCGCGACCTGGCCAGGTATGAGAAAGGGTGTGCTGGGTTACGTCCGTACATGTCCTGTTTGCCAGGTAGCCAAGCCTCGGACGGGGAAACCCGCTGGCATGATGAAGCCGGTAGTTAGCAACTATCCGTGGCAAGTGGTCGCGTGCGATATCATGGGACCCCTCCCTCGCTCCGCGCGCGGACACCAATATATCCTGGTAATAACGGACCACTATTCCAAGTGGGTTGAGGTTTTCCCCCTTAGAAAGCTTGTGTCAGAACGGATTTGGGAGAAACTGTTGGAGACATTCACTCGTTTCGGTTTCCCTTCCGACCTCATTACAGACAATGCTTCGTATTTCACAAGCAAAGTCTTTGTTGATTCCTATCGGGCGCTTCAAATCCGCCACAGGAAAACGAGTCCCTACCACGCTCAGAGCAACATAACCGAGAGAGTGAATCGGAATGTTAAGAGTATGCTGGTTGCGACGACCGAGCAGCACAGAGATTGGGACGCACGGTTGTCCGAACTGGCTTTCGCCACTAGAACAACCGTGAACAGGTCGGTGGGTATGACACCTGCTTACTTGAATTTTGGGAAAGAGATCGCTTTTCCGCTAGAGAACGCCCTACTTGACGCGGCGGGGCCCGCGCCCCCTCCGCTTACACAGTACGCGGCAAAGCTCCGCGAGCGCCTTGAGGCAGCGCAGCGCGCGGCTCGTGAAAACCTCGATGTCGCGCGCATGGAGCAAGCGGATCAGTACAACAAAGGTCGTCGTCACGTCGTTTTCAACACGGGCGACTTGGTACTGAAAAGAACGCACCCGCTTAGTAACGCAGCGCGTGGTTTCGCCGCGTCGCTAGCGCACAAGTGGGTTGGACCGTTCGAAGTTACGGCACGGACTACGCCCCTCACCTACCAGCTGCGGTTGTTGGCGAGCGGTGAAACCGCTGGTCCGGTGCACGTCGCAGACTTGAAAGCTTACCACCTTCGCAAGGACGATAACTGCGAAGCGGGGGAAGCTCAAAACGATGCAGGTAGCAACCCGGTTCGCAACCGACGCTATAACCTAAGGCCAAGGTAGGGCACTACTTTGTCTAACGTCTTTGCTTCTTTCAGAATGCATTCTGATAAGATTTTGCAGCAGCCAGATGAACCACCGTCGCTGGGGCGGGAAACCGCACCCAGCGCTTGGTTCAAGGAGGGACCACTTAAACAGGGGGTACCCCCCTAGTTTGTGGCCCATTATTGTGACCAGCGCGGCCATGCTGGCCGTCTTCAACGAGCCCGCTGCCCAGGCCTGGAGTACGGGCCTCAGGAAGCCAGGTGTGCCCGTGGCGGAAACGCCTGCTGCAATGTGCATCCAGCACGGCGCCACGTCGAAAGGGGTCAACGATGTAGAGCAGCAGCTCAGGGCCGCTGCCGGTCGTATCCGTGGCCGAGCCCAGCTGCGCTGTGACCCCGAGGATGTGGCCGCTGCCGGAGAGGGACCAGCCGGAACAGTCCCACCATGCCTGCTGCTTCTCCCGTCCCACGGACCAGCTGAGATGGCATCCTGCCAGAGCCAGGCGACAAGCCTTCATATTTTACGCCGACCCGGGCTCGGACATGGACATGGCCCGGCTGTTGGCGGAGCCCGGGTCGGACACTGAGGGGGGGGGGGGGGGGGGGAAGATGTAGGGCTCGTGGCGCGCCGCGCATTCGAAGGCCGCGCCACTTCCCAATGCTCCCTGCGCGCGTGCCTGTTTCCCTCTCCCCGCTCGCGCGGGGATAACCGGTCCCGCGCGAGGGGGCTATAAAATAAGGCACGCGCCGCGGTCTCGGGCTCTTCTTGGTTCCTGGCTCGTCGCTCCCGCTTCTCCCCTGGCTCTCTCCACGAGAACGACCCGCAGCCACCCGGACGACGACCCCGGACGGCCTCGACGACCCCCGCGCGTAACGTGAGATAAAGAATGTTTGTTACACGGCCCACTGTGTGTTTTGTCGTGCGCATGCCTCGGGCAGAGGAATCGCCCACAGAATTTACGCAGTATCACCGAAATTTATAGCCATCTTCGCTTTCCCTGTAACGTGGCAGGGAAAGGCAGTGATGCATTCATGTTTTCAGCTGTGTCGTCAAAGAAAAAAATAATGACTGTAACGACGATTGTTGTGGCATTATTGCTTTCAATAGGAGCAAGAACCAGTGCTAATCTGTTTCGTTTATGACCCACCTTCTAAAAAATTTCACCCAAAAATAGCTGAGAATCAGACAGTCATTTGCAAACCATGCATGATTTGAAAACGGATTCAAACCTAATGATTCAAGGAATCGAGGCTGTCGCCTATTGAATATGAGCCGGATATTTACACCACCATGTGACTACTGGGGGAATTGAAAAAAACTTTCTTGATATTGTCCCGTGGTGGTGACCAGGGTCGATGACACAAATGAAGAGTTGGGGATTGCACTGAAGAAACTCTTTATTGGGATGACTTGCGCCCGCAAAAGAATTAGGCAACTCGGCGGCGGCGATAGCAACAGTCGTGCTCGTCGATCGTCGAACTAAGAATGCCTGTCACACACGTCAACGCTCAATTTAAAGGCGGCTCAGAACCATCTAGATAACGTCGAAAATTGTCACTAGCATAACGTGCAACATTGTAGAAGCATACACGAGGGGCCGGAATCTTCGAGACAGATCTCGGCGCATCTTGCGCGACAAAGAAAGTGATAAAGGTGCGTCGCGTAACATCGAGCATTAACAAAAAAAAAATAAAACAAAATACAGAATTGATATGCGTGCCAGAATCACAGTGATAAGACCGCATGCCGGAGGCTGCTAAAAAACAACAAATACAGTTTTGAAGGTTTCGCGGCAATATCATAAAAAAACTCCAAGAACAGAGAGTAAACTTATATTTTCCCGAAAAAGTTTTGCAGAACTCAACAATAGAAAGAAGAGAAATTTGCATTTGTCGCTGACATACGCACGCACACGCGCACACACGCGCGCACGCACACACGCACACACACAATCTGTAAGATATGTTCGTAACGTGCTCAGTATTGAACAATCGGGGAAACCCTCAATCTCCGTCTTAAAGGCCCAACCCGACTGGTTTTCATTAATTGCATAGATATTCATTAGCATAAAGTCATTCAACACTTTACATTATTACGTTAAATACAGACATGTATACCCCCTTCCTCTCCACTTGTCTCCAAGCTGTACGAGTGTGCCTAGTCAGGCTTACAATGGTAGCATGTCTGGCATGTATTACAATACTATTGGCAAAGATTTCGTCTAGAACTTGCAGTTACCGAAAATTTCTTTTAGCAAATTTTATTAAGATCAATCATTTCAGACATCTGATGAGCTTTTATTCATATTTAATGTCATGTTTTACTCGCTTTCATACCCCGTGAGACATCGCGCTTAACGTGAACGTCAGCTCCGCGCTGTCCTCCTTCCGCTTAATGGGGGTCAGCGCACCGTTATAGCAGTTCCTGGCTTGCTCTTTCCTGCACAGTGCAACTGAGCAAACTTTCTAGTACGACGTGCCACTTTGCACTTTTGCGCCAAAACTCCTGAAGGACCTCTGTCTACAACTCCCAAGCTTCACTCCATACAACAAACTGATGGCTACTGTCCTAAGGCAGCACCGATCGCAATAGTCATCTCGCCATAACCGAGGCAGATGCCAAGCCCACGCTTCCATGCTTGTGAAATACTATCCTCTGAGCAATTCCTCTCTTCTCCAAGCCCGGCTTACAATCCAGAATCATTTTCACCGTCAGAGGAATATAACTTCTCCCATGCTTCGCAGCAAGACTGTTGTAAGAACGAGCCACGCAAGACGCCGCTACGCAGTTTGAACAAAGCTTATTCTTGCCATCGCGGCTGCCAACGAGCCCTCCACATGGTCCTGCTGTCACCATTTGATAGCCGTACCCACTCAAAAGCAACGTCAGGCCCTCGCCTGAGACTCAGGATTAGAAAACTTCATTGCTTCCGCATGTTGTCGACACTTCGCTTATGGTTTCCACAGAACGCTCGCCGACACCGCGGCAACCTCGAGTACAGTCACAACCCAAGGACGCATAGCAGGGTTCCTCCTGGTGTTCCTCTTCAACAATTCAGTGCCACGCTAGTTCACACCTTTATGTCATGCCCCTCAAGGTCACGTCTCATTACTTGTGCTCTCCGATGTACTAGCACTCAACACGTGCCCACCTCAACATCATCTCAGATATTACACACGGCATTGGACCCTTCTGTCTCGTCCTTTGAAGACTGAGCTGCGCGCTTCAGTGTCTTCTGACAGGTTTCAATGTTTTGTGCTGGAAGCTTGACCTTCATCTAGGTATTCTTAGAAAGAAGACTTCTTTGGGATTGTGTCCCTCATGCCTCCCCCTCTCGGCCACCACAATTTGGCAGCCGCACACGATACATTGGCCTTTAGTTTGCAATCGCCGTGTCTCGAACAGCTCCCGGTTTAAAAGAAGGAGAGTGGGGGGTGTCTTATAGGACAGCTGTAGAAGACGGCGGGCTCGGCGCTACTGGAGGCAGCACGAGCGGCGCAATAAAACGTGCCAATTCTGAAGTCAACACTGTCGGATCTGATTCACCTTCACAGTCGATCCGAATAATTAAACAAAAAATAAAAGCCAAGCTCTCCTGGGTAAGAAGGACATTCAATCATGAAACAGCAAAACCAATCGGGAGCGACTTCTACAATCGCGTTTTAATTTTTTTTATTCGCCCTGACATAAAAATTAAGCCCCATCTAATCCTTCCTAGGAAGTGCTCATTTCTTAGCGAAATATGACGGGTTCGCTTCCTGTGAGGGAAATCTTTCCACGCCGCGTGCTGTGGGTGATTCCAAGTGTTTTACTGTTAGAATTATTCTTATAGGAGATTCTGTGCTCGTGACGTCTTTAGTCTCGTCGCGTATTTCAAATTCTCAGCCTTGCAGTAATAATTAAGCCTTGCTTATTATATATTGCACTGTGCTATAGTGCTAAATAGGGTCGATAATTGGATCCCTAATCCATTCCTCTTCGCTACTCCTCAGCGTGTGTGCCCGCTAGAGTATTAAAAATCCGTTCTGACTCCAGCACGGTCCTGCAAGGCGAGTACCGGAGAAATTACAACGGAATCGTATTACTACCAGGCCTCACGTTGATGCCGTTGACGTCGTGCACTTTTAATTTAGGATGGCAGGCAGAAGCTCCAGCAGTTTCAGGACGGAAATAGAGAGAAAATATTAAAACATGTCCGCAGTAAATTCCGAACACGTCACGGTCGGTCGATCAACATATTATGAAATTCTACACCAAAAATGAGAGCTGAAACGCGGTAAAAGAAAGAAAAAAGACCAGGGCCATTATTACAATAGAAGTGAGCTTACTTTAATATACCTTTTGGATGGAAGTGGAAGCAGAATAAGCAATAGAGCTGAAGAGAAAATAACGTGTCGAACAATGAAGCACGTCAACGCCCTTAAAATTGCGGACCTCTGTGTGACCGTCAGCTGCAAAAGAGTGGGAACTCAACCGACGAACTAGACAGCGTATAGTTGTCTACAGGAAAGGCGGGAACCAGATCTCCGGATATTATTTTCCGCACGGTGGACAGTTACTCAACTCACCTTTGTGCGACGAACACCGGACGCCGTCGAAAACTGAATCGAGGAAAGCAGTGAGAGGAGCTGCTCTTTTCTCTTCTCGCGTCCGCTGACGCCGCGAAAAGCGTCGTCGATCATCTCGATGAGAAGAGAAAAGGCGACCAGTATAATAAAAGGGCCCCGCGCATCGAGCTTCTGGCTTTCTTCAGATAGAGTGAGACCGATGGTACTGGGCGTTTGCGTCATCCAAGAACTGCGGGACATTAAGGCTTTGCTGGAAGCTATCGCCACAGCAACTTTGTGTAAGAGGTCAGAGTAGCTCTTTCAAAAAATTTAGGTGGGAGCAAAACTTTTTTAATCGATGCACTGGCTAGTCACGCAAGTGAAGTTCCCAACGACGATTGTTGCTGTCTGTTTTAGGAATGAGAAAGTAGGTGCCGTACATATATGAGCGCAGAACGAAGAGGGAATATGACATATAGGGGGGCACTTACGCACCATCTTTAATCGTGTGAAGTGAGAGCGATAATGGCTCCAATGTGCGGTTGGCCTTGTATGCACTTTCCGAATTGTTTAATCATCATCATCATCATCATCAGCCTGACTATACCCACTGCAGGGCGAAGGCCTCTCCCATATTTCTCCACTTAACCCGGTTCTGTGCTAGCTGCATCTACTTGACCCCTGCGAACTTCTTAATCTCATCCGCCCACCTAACTTTCTGCCGCCCCCTGCTACGCTTTCCTTCCCTTGGAATCCAGTTTGTTACCCTAAGCGACCATCGGTTATCCTCTCTTCGCACTACATGTCCTGCCCATGTCCATTTCTTCTTCTTAATGTCCACTAGAATGTCGGTAACTTGAGTTATTTCTCTGACCCACTCTGCACGCTTCCTATCTCTTAATGTTACCCCTACCATTTTTCGTTCCATAGCCCTCTGGGTTGTCCTCAACTTAAGTAGAACTCTCCTCGTTAGCCTCCACGTTTCAGCCCCATAAGTGAGTACAGGTAAGATGCAACTGTTGTATACTTTCCTCTTGAGCAATACCGGTAAGCTGCTAGACATAATCTGCGAGTGCTTGCCAAATGCGCTCCATCCCAATCTTATTCTTCTTGTTATTTCCTTTTCATGGTCCGGATCTGCGGTTACTACCTGTCCTAAGTAGACATTGTTTAATCACCAACCCTTTAATTTGCGCGTCTCTTGTTTCAGATCCAAGAAAACAGCATACAACCTGAAGCTACCACGTTATATTAGAGAGCAAACGGTACAGAAGCAACGTCAAGCTTTAACCAAACTTTACGAACATGACTGCGTGGCCATGAACAGCGTGCCAGACTCACGATCTAAGGTTCCCGGTGGGTTTGGTTTCCATCTTACCATCCAAGCTTGTTCCCGGCTTGAGCGACGTAAGCGTCGGCGTAACTGGTGGGTAGGGGGGCTCAGGGGGCAAATCTATAGTGTTTGGCACTGGCCAACCTGGAGCGCAAGATTCTGTTTGATAGCCCGCATGCCCGCCATGGTATCCCGTAACATAGAAACCTCAGACAGTCCACAGAATGGCAGCGTTGAGATCCTGGGAAGCCTCTTAACGCTATTAGGCGAAGCTTATGAGTGCCCAGGATATTACAGCATTGCAAAAAATTTGAACACTACCACTGTGGTGCCTGGAGAGTGAGAAAGGCAGGGGCAGAAGAAGGAATAGTGAAAATGTAAGATGGAAAGCGAAGAATGAGGGCAGGTGGTGGCGACCACCGCCACCGCCTGCCTTCATTCTTAGCAGAACGGCCACTTTTCTGAGCGGAAAATTACGAGCACGCCAGTGGCATGTGGGAGTTGGTAGGTAACATAAATTGCAGGTATGGAGCTAGTATGAACTGCTATTTCAGTGTATAGCTGCCAGCGCTGTAGCTTTAAGATGGGAAGGTGACATGGCACTCGAACCCGAACCCGGGACTCTTTGACCTCGAGTCAGAGATGGATCCCCTAGGCCACACTGGGATGTTAGGACGGCTTGGTTAAAGCAGAGCTTCTTATCTTTCGTGTAATGTGGTAGTCTACGACTGTATCCCATGTATGCTTGGAATGGCGTGTGATATAATAGGGGCAGGAATTAAGAGAGTAGCTGCTTAGCGATCAGCAGTGAAGATAAACGGGAACGTAAATGGGAAACGGGGGTCGGAAACGGGAGCTGCTAACAAATGCAGGGCTTAAAGAGTGTGCAAATTGCATGCGATGAAATATGTTTTAACATGAGAGAAACGTGCCACGTTGCCCACGTGCCGTTCGAGGAGAACTTGTCGAAACACTGCACCGGCGCTGGCAGATGTTATGAAAGCGCCCTCTTTATAACAATCAAGAACAATGAAAAGAGGGAATGCCAGATAAAGGATAGTTAGAGGAGACAGTATCAAGCGTGCTTAAAGAAACACATATAGAAGCATGTTTCTCGAATTCTCTACGTCAGCATGTTGCAAAACTATAATTACTTGGAGAGCTGAGCTCGAATTTTTCATTACCTAATATCATATCGTTGTTCAGCTTTTTTCCCCTCATAACGCCGAAGTTCACAACACCCACGCCGACAGCGCCAACGCTTTTTTTTTTTTTTTTTTTTTTTTTTTTTTTTTTGAGAACGAAGCTTTTGATTCTGTTGGGTTGAAATGATGTAGCTAGTGCAGAAAGGACGGAAGGGGAAGTGAGTGAATGAGTTTGTAGTCAGCTATCAGAACTCAAGCAAATATGAGGATTCTAAATACAATTAGCGTGTAGCTGTTTTTTTTTTTATAATAATAAAGCGAGACCAAGTCTGTGTGCCACAGGCATGGTCCAGACGAGAACGTTATCAGGAGATCACACCGGCTGCATTTGATTGCTGGTGATTTTCGACCTGGCAAGCAACCACTGGCTGCACAGACCACAAGACGTTATATGTTACATATCATACCGGGAAGAATAAAACGCCCTCGAGCTATGCAGCAGCGCACGACTTCGAATCAGGGTTCAGATGAGTTTTTCTCCTTCATTTTTGTGTGGTTACTGGTAATGTTGGCTGTAACGGCCTATTTGCTATTGCGAACCCGTCAAGCAATATTTGGCTGCATGCACGGTAAGACGTTACGTCGAATACCAAGTCCGTCATAACGAAAACACTCTTCGAAACTTTCAAGCACTTGACAGTGGTAGCAACGGGTGATGCTGTATTGCCGTGCATCTGATTTTTCTGCCTTTTTATTCTGCGGGCAGATGGTTATCACTGTTATCCTTTGCTGAGGATACCGTGTCTCTGCTTATGCCATTTCTGCCATAATACTATCTATCCCAAGGATGCGAGATCGAACCCTGGCAGCGGCTGCTGTTTTTTCGTGGAGTCGAAAAGCCAGACGCCCGCGTGCTGTGTGGTTTTCAAAGGTAGTAGAACGGTCTAGTTGGTAATTCATACAGGGTGCAGCAAATGTTCGGAACCGTTCTGAGAAATTCTCCAGCCTCATCCGATGACCTGTTTGCGATGAAATCGCGCATAACGCTTGCGTGTTGTTGACCCTTTTGTTGCATTATAAGTTTGATGATGGAGCTTGCCTGGTTTGGCCGCGCGTGATGAGAAAACAGGACCGCCTGCGACAAAACTAAGGAAACAAAAAAACGCCAATTCAAAGCCTTGCCCCCCCCCCTTACCCCCCCCCCCCCCTCCCAAGAAAAAAGAAATAAAAAAAAAACAACCGTAGTGGCGCCATCTGGCGTCGCTGAAGGAAAGTGCCACGCGTCTAAGGCGCCGAGGCAAGAATAGCACGTTTTTGTAGTGATGCTAAATGGCACAACCTTTGTCCTTTTCCAGAAAAGGGCGCTGGCGTCTTTCGTTTCTTCAGTCTGGTCACAGGTGGCTCCGGTTTCGCATCCTAGGTAAGCATAATTGTCAAACTTACTGCGCAACAAAAAGGGTCAACAACGCCCAAGCTTCATGCATGGTTACACTGCAAACGACGTTCCGATTGAGCTGGGAAAATTTTCCAAGATGGCTACGATAAAGTTGCGGAACATTGTACCTGAAAAGAAAAAATACCGCACCCTTAAGGCGCGTACAGTGAACGATAGGACGGCACATAGCTGACTTCAACTGGTTCTTTTACTGCATAGCGACACAATAGATATATGCGAAAGTGGACGGGGAAACATGGGTAAAAGCTGCTGGGTTTTGTACGCGACAGAAAAATAAGAAAACGTGGAAAAGACACGAGATAACAATGCTTTAGCTAGCCATAAACGACGACAAAAAATTATATAATATTATATAATATTATATTATATATATATAATTATATAATAAAAATATAATATAAAATTATATAAAAAGGGCGAATATAAGGGTGCACCATCGATAGGCTGTAAAAAAGTAACAAATAATATTATTCAACGACAGCATGAAAAGAAAATGCAATAAAAAGCAAAAAAAAAAACCATTAAAAGGAGAATAATATTTATGCGCAATAAAAGAGCCAAAAAGGCCGTTAAAAGCAGAAGGACGAAAACAATAAATGCCACAAGGGCCAATAAAGGCTAAATGATGAGTTGAGGAATCTTAAACATTAAAACTGAGAAATTAGGGTAGGGCGACATAATTACTCTAACTGCACCTGGCTCAAATAGTCTAATTCCGGTTTTGTTAGAGGCATCGAGCATGCACTTACACAATCTTTTCCTAGATTTAGAATCTGGGCAGTTTCTACGATTTCAAGTATGATATGATGCGCATTTCTCGCGAAAAAAGTGAATTCGTGAAGAAAGGGCTCACAGGAATGGGATGGTCTCTTAAGGCAGTACACTCGCGCAGATTTCTCTTTACAGTGTTGTAAGCATTATTGGAACGCTTAATAAGCTGTGTCGTCCTTTCATTGTCCACGTCTTAAGGGTGCACTGTTTTTTTCAAATATGCTATGTGATGCCAGGGCACGTTAAACAACCCCAAGTGGTAGAAATTTCCGAGCCCTCCACTGTGGCGTCTCTGATAACCTGAGCTGCTTTGGGACATTAAACCTCACCAAACCAATTCAATTATTGTGACAGCTAGTTAATCGGGTTGCATGTTTGCACATTAGTGTTGCACAAGAGATGTTGCTGTTTTTAATGATTTCAAGTCATGTAGAAGTTTCCCCAATTTGATGCTTGTAAGAAGAACATTTATGATGAAGCCGAGTTTATTGCTTGTATCGGAAGCAAATTCAATTACCGCTACGGAAACTGATCTAAAGGTTACGAATAATGATCGAAGAGGAAAGCTGCTAAAGCGCATAGAAGTGTCCGAATTTCAAACTTAATAAGACAAGTGGAGCAGATATGAATGAACGGTTAAATGGAACGAAAAACCTGAACCGGCTTTCTGGAACACGGCTGAGTAATTAGCTCACGCTAAAGTCGAATATTAGAATAGCAGGACTGTTCCAAATGAGAAAAGGGGCATATTTTACGTTGCTTGAATGAATTGCATAGAGAGCTTGTTTGCCATTGGTGTACATAATATTTGAAAAAAAGAAAAAGAATAATGATCGACGAGTTCCAAACATAAAAACAAAAAACGGCACGACGTAAAGATACAAAATCTTAAATAATTACTTTACGTTGTGTATGCGGCAGGATCGGAATGATAAGTGGGGTCGCTTTTAAAGGCAAGTAAACGACCTCGGGCAGTACGAAAAACAGCCAGACCTTTGACATCGGCAGTCTAAATTGCACTCTGAAATAAAATTTGATCACTGTTGTAAAAGAACCTACATCGTCGGTTAACTTTAACCTGATTAGTGAAATCGAAATTGACTTCGTACAGAGCCTTTCCGCAAAAGGAGAAAAAACAACTCTCCTGAGACAATCCCATTTTTAAAGCAGCGAAACAAAAGGATGAATGGATGTCGAAAATCAAGAAACAGAAACCTAGTTAAGGAGTGGAAAACCTTTCGATAATCTCAAAGCCTTCAACAGGCGACTATGTAATATGCGCGCTTTAGAGTCACTGATCTATACTACCAGTATACCTGGTTTAGAAATAGTTTGGGAAAAAGAACTGTAGAGAGTGCGATTCCCATTGCTTGTGAAGACAGCCCAAAAAATGTATGGTAGCTTGCAGTTTACAAGATCGCTGAAATTTCCTGAAAAATGCTTGGCCCATCGCCACTTATCTGGTGATTTCTTTATCAAAATAAATGAAATCAATAGGGGCCTCGTGGTGTTTTTTCTTCGTCGATTATTCCGGTTAACTTGACTGAAGATAAAGCGCACTGGAAGACACACACAAGAGAAGAAGACGCAGGACATGCGCTAACTCTCATCTGGTTTATTTGCAGCAATAACAGCAAATAAATGCTGAAAAAGGGTCATGCGCAGTACTTAACAATAACATAAAGACAGAGCCAAAATAAGGAATATTACAAAGCATGATCAAGGAATATCACAAAACACGATCAAGAAAACTGATCTCTGCCTTCCAGAGCCGCACCGACGTATCGCTGACACACCTATCTCCCCTTATCCCGATATGGAATGCCTCCAAAAGCTCACGCGCTGTCTAATCACGGCCTCTGCCCAGAATCTTAATGTCAGCCAGTCGCGGCTCGCACGCAGTGCAGTTCGCGCAATGCGCTGCCAAATTTGTCCCTCCACTCCTTAAAGCCCGCAAATGATCCCCTGCTCGATCATTAATACAGCGCCCGGTCTGGCCAATGTAGGCCTTCCCACAGGTCAGCGGGATCTCATATGCGACCCCCATGCAGCAGTCGACAAACCGCTTAGGATGTTTTTCCTCACAACCGCTCGGTTTTCCAACACGCGAAATGCGTGAGCACGCTCCGCCATCTTCTTCGGAGCGGAGAACACCACCGGCACGCCATGTCTGTTCGCCACTTTCTTCACGTGGTGCGCAACCTTATGCATATACGGTACCACAACAGGTTTAGCCGTATTTCTCACCGGAACAGTTTTTTTCCCAAACATGCCTCGCTTGGTTTTCCGGAGCAGGGCTTCCGTCACTGACATAATGACCGCGCAGGGGTAACCAGCCGACAGCAACCGCTGTATTTGCCTATTAAAACTCGACTGAATAGCATGCGGGCACGACTTCGTGAGGGCAGACCCTAAGCATTGGCTAGCGGTAGCTTTTTTAACAGTTTTAGAATGTGACGAAGAGTAGGGCAAAAGTTGTTTCTGTGCCCGCGGAGCGTACAACCAACAAACATGACCATTCCCTAAATATCTAAAAACTGCAATGAACCCTGTGAAGGAAGTTCATGAGTGAAAACCAGACCTCTCGCATTCTGCCGAAAGTTGTCCAAAATCCCACCCACCGTGTCAGTGTACGTCGAGTTTGGTAGCTTGCTAAGAATAATAAGAAAATCATCCACGTGCCGAAATACCTTTAGCACACCTTTCCCATTAAAGCTCTGCTCAAGGGCGCGGTCAACAAGAGCTAAAAACACATTACAAAGAACCGGGGCAACACAGGAACCAATGCATATCCCTTGTTTCTGGCGATAAAATCTGTTCTCAAAAGAGATAAACGTAACACCAATATAAAACTCAAGCACACGTATAAAATTATTCACTGTTAGACCACTAGAGTTCTGAAATTGCACAACCCCACTTTCTTCAATAGGATCCCTCACAGCAACAAACAGGGCAGCATGAGGCACCGAATAAAATAAATCTTCCACGTCTACAGAGAATACATAGCCAATCGACGCATTATCCTCGAGAAAGCTCACCACTTCATTCGAATTCTTCGTTAAAAAGGGGTCTTGAATCTGCAGTGAATTTAAATGCTTCTGAAGATACTTGCTTAATACATGCTGCCAAGTACCATTTTCACTAACAACTGACCTAAAGCCACATTAAGCCGTAAAAAACACTGAGAGGGCATTGCACCTAGTACTAACAATATCATTTGCTAACCTGTCGAGAACCAAGTCTTTGCACAAGGCAGCCGCTTTAACCTTCACTCTAGTGGCGCTGGACTTTACTTCCTCGAAATTCTTGGCGATCGCATCTTGCGCTCTCCTGTGGTATTCCTCTTCAGTCAACACCACGAAGCCTCCTTCCTTGTCTGACCGAAGCAGTCGTAACTTATTGTGCTGGAAGAAGGATACAACCTTCCCCCACCCATCCTTGGAACGGCCCGCGGAGGTCCTGACAGTTTTTATCAGCGCGTCCACACAATCAAGTAGGCATCTTTCTTGGTCTTCTCCTGCAGCCTTCCTAGCTATTTGCCGATTAAGCGCAAGCAATTCATGGCCCGGTACACTTGGCTCCTGACAAAATTTGGGACCCTTGCTTAAAATATTGGAAATGTCCCCAGGCAAAACCGCATCTCCAACCACTGCCACATCAGTAGCCCGACGAACACTGCTCTGCCTGCCCTCAGTCGAAGGCAAGGCTTGGTTCAAGGTCTGGGCCCAGAGGAATTCCGTCAGATTAGCTGCATGGCGTCTAATGGCACGTAGCTTGATCTCGGCTAACCAACCAGGGTCTAACGCATAACACAGGGCCCGCAAATGGTCCTGACATCTTCGCTCTTGTCGCCACAGCTCGGACCTCAACAATTTAAAAAAGTTCTTCAAAAAGTATCCAGGCGGTCTCAGAAAACCCAGAAAGGCACTCACGTCCATCGGCAACAGACCCTTCCGAAGGCAGAAACCAATGAATCTTGCACGGCAGGTTAAGACGACAATGAAGGAAACACACATGTTGACTTGCGACGGAGCATTAGATGACCCACATACAAAAGAGCCCTCATTGCTTGAAAGGTAGTTTAACAAAACTTGAAGTTGGATGCTAAGCGGTTTGTCGACTGCTGCATGGGGGTCGTATATGAGATCCCGCTGACCTGTGGGAAGGCCTACATTGGCCAGACCGGGCGCTGTATTAATGATCGAGCCGGGGATCATTTGCGGGCTTTAAGGAGTGGAGGGACAAATTTGGCAGCGCATTGCGCGAACTGCACTGCGTGCGAGCCGCGACTGGGTGACATTAAGATTCTGGGCAGAGGCCGTGATAAGACAGCGCGTGAGCTTTTGGAGGCATTCCATATCGGGAAAAGGGGAGATAGGTGTGTCAGCGATACGTCGGTGCGGCTCTGGAAGGCAGAGATCAGTTTTCTTGATCGTGTTTTGTGATATTCCTTGATCATGCTTTGTAATATTCCTTATTTTGACTCTGTCTTTATGTTATTGTTAAGTACTGCGCATGACCCCTTTTCAGCATTTATTTGCTTTTATTGCTGCAAATAAACCAGATGAGAGTTAGCGCGTGTCCTGTGTCTTCTTCTCTTGTGTGTGTCTTCTAGTGCACTTTATCTTCAGTCAAGTTGCAATGCACCATCTAGCCCAAATTAAAGTTTTGTTAAACTACCATTCCGGTTAAATGGACTACCTAGGGAGTTCTGAACATCATACAGTGCAAAAAGAATGTTTCTGAACACAGCATAGAAAACAATGTT
The DNA here is from genome assembly GCF_055883805.1 of Amblyomma maculatum. NCBI lineage: Eukaryota > Metazoa > Arthropoda > Arachnida > Ixodida > Ixodidae > Amblyomma > Amblyomma maculatum. Next base: position 87,180,035 of record NC_139345.1, read on the forward strand.
GTTATTAAAAGTTAAAGATAAAAAGTTAAAACGAAAAAGAGGGTTCGCTTGCCCATGAACTCTTCCGATCCATATATTGGGCGCAACCAATGAAAACGGCGCCTTGTATATGCTCCGCGGAAGTCAGCATGCAGTTGTCTTGCCAGGGCGGTCCACACCTGCGTGTTTTGACAGCGTTGTCCTACCGCGTACGCGCCGTAGACCTGGCAGCAGTGACTACTGTCGGGTGTAATACAACTCTGCAGTAACCACCACAAAAAAGGCCTCCAGAACAGAAAGTAGTTTTCTGTTAAATAAATGTTTGGTTACCTAAATAAAAAGCTAACCATCAGACAACATTACGAGCTTAAGAAATTGGTTACCTCGGACTTTATTATTATAGTAAAATATGCAAAAGGGATTTAGTCTAGTGTTCACACGCCGCGTACCACTGGCCGTTATTATCAACTGCTGTTTTTAAGTTGTAACAATGAAAACTCTCTGATGCTTCTTTGTTAGCTGAGGCTGACAGCTAACACTGGTTCCCTTCAATGTCGCCTCTTGTTCGACTTTTCTGCTGGCACTTTTGGCCAAGGGCTGTCAAATAGGTTTTATGTTTTTTATTTGCCACTGGCTTTTCCGTGCGGCTTAAACAGCAGCTCTCGTGTCCGCCAAAGTTTCAAGAGGAATACAAAGTCTCGTCCTTTTAGTATTATTCTTAATTGTTTCCGTTCGCATCTAGTTCCTTCAGTTTTTGTCGAACGCGAAAAGCTTACAGAGAGAGAGAGAGAGAGAGAGAGAGAGAGAGAGAGAGAGAGAGAGAGAGAGAGAGACTCTTTAATGGAAAAACAGAATTTTGCCGGCGTTTAGATTTCGCTGGCATGCTACTCTGTGTAGGAAGGGGAATTCGGGAGGGAAAAATTGAAAAAGAATGGTGAGGGAAATAATAGAATTGAAGTGGGAGATAAAACACGGCCATTAAATACGTGTAAGGGGGTTCGTGCAGTGGATGCACGGTTATGTGCTGCAAGTGGATGCAGCTAGCACAGAACCGGGTTAAGTGGAGAAATATGGGAGAGGCCTTCGCCCTGCAGTGGGTATAATCAGGCTGATGATGATGATGATGATGATGAAGGGGGTTCGTGGAGTAATGATATACAATCAAATAATGAAATGCATGATCCGACAAATGTGCTTATAGAGTTCACAGCTTGCAAAATGCAGGAGGGAAACATGCGAGGTGAATTTAGAGCTTGTCAAGGAGTCCAATGTTTTTGTGTTTTTACAAATATTCGTGTGCATTAAGAATGACTAGGCTTTAGTAACTATATTACTATATCTTGCATAGGTTTTATATAAGGTTTAATTTTCCAAAGCGACAGAGTATGTGAGGGATGCTTTCGTACAGTTTCGGTTTAACCTAAACAGCGGATGAGTAAACCGCCAACTACAGTTTTCAGCAGAACTGAAGAAAAAATGTTATCACAGTGTCGACTTCTTAGTGCCGGAATCGATTGGAGTGGTGGGTTAAAAGAGAAGTACCCACGCTAATCGCAGACAGTTTTTACATTGCCTATGGGAAACACTCTAATAGACATTTCTACAATTTACTTGCAAATGTTAGTGCTCAACAATCCGATATGGACTTCAAAGCAGCTATACGACAGCACAAAGAAAAAGAATAGACCTTTTACATGCTTTCTTATATTGGAACTGCATTGAATTTATTCGTAAAATAAAAATATCTCCTCAGTAATTTACGAGGGCAGGAACCAAGTCAGAAGTAGCCGTTGCCATTGCCAATGTAACGTTTCATGGGGGAGATACGCACTGGGAATATGCGATGGTACACTGGACGCCGATGTTTAGGGAGATCTTGGAGGCAGTAGGTCATGGTAACCGAACAGAACAGGGCCCTGGAAGAGCGGCAACAGTTTCGTAGCCTGCCCCATGAACCACAGTATTTGTATCACCAATCTCAACGACCCTGGACGAAACAAAACGAGAAGGATTCACCGCTGCTGAACCGAATGTGGAGCAAAATCATTAGCTGTGGGTGATCGAGCGTTCTTCTTCCTCTCCTTCTTCTCCTTCTTGGTCTTCTTCTTCGTCGTCTTCTTCTTTGTCTTGTTCTTGTTCTGCTTCTTGTTCTTATTTTTATTGTTGGCCTCTTGAAAACTTTTTTTTTTCTTCGTCTTATTCTTCGTCTTCTTCTTCTTCGCGGCTGTTCAAGGTCATTCGTGGCCGCGGCCACGGCATGCGCGATGAGCGGAAACCTGGCGTAATGTTGCTTTCGCAACAAAAGGAAGAAAGCCGTGCCGCCTGCGCCGCCTTGCTTCGCATCACCGTGTCAATGTTTGAAGCGGCGTTAGCTATGAAGCGGTCCTAGTTTGTGTGGGATGTGCCTACAAGGGAGGTTCAAGAGGCCTACAACCTGTTGAGCCATTCTACAAGCCCGTTGCATTACGGATGGTTCAAAGATATCGCCGAGTGATGGAAATGGTGGCTGTTTTGCGAACGTTAGAACTCGCGGGCCATGAAGCAGCTGCCGCAGTCAGTATATCGACACTCTGAGAAGTGCCCTGTTGCGAAAGTAGTTGGCATTCCGGAGCAGGAAGACACGTCTCGCCGAAGTGCCAGTGATTGACGCAGCTTCGGCTCACTTAGTGAAATAGCCAATGGCGATGACAAAAATTGGTTGCTAGCACGGGCTTTCAGGAAGGGGCAATGTTATTGATATTGCTACATATATGCCATTGCAGAATGCAGAAGATGACGATCAACAACAGGGGCAGAATACGAAGTGGTAGCAATGGTTGGTGCTAAGAGAAGGTTGGCGCGCTGCTGTGCTTCTGTCTGCTGTGTGGTGTGTCATCAGCTGCTGTGTTTCTTGGACTAACCTTGCCACTTTCTTGGACTAACCTTGCCACTTTCTTGGACTAACATTGACAAGCCAGACGCTGACGATTGGCTGGATGAGTACGAGCGCTGCAGCAGGAACAACCATTGCGACGCGACCATTCATGCTGGCTAACCTCATTTTCTATTTGGCCGGAACAGCTCGCACGTAGTTCAAAATTCACGAAAAAGAGCTGGGGACCTAGGAAATTTGTAAGCCTAAGATTCAGGACTTGTTCGGGAAACCCATTGGGCGGGCTCTCGCAGCAAAAATAGAACTTTCGTCTCGCGCCGAAATCCCCACGGATTTGCCTACATTTAAGATGTGCTCGCGTTTTGTCGCAAGGTGAACAGCTTCATGCTGGCAAGTAAAAATGTAGGGCATATCCTCAAGGGTATAGAGGATGACGCGTTCAACATCCTCTTCTGCACAGATTGCCATACCGTAGACTCGGTACTTCAAGTAGTTTGCTGAAAATTCGAGCAGGCTAAACAATGACGTTTCGTACATCGCTTTGTGCGCCTTCCGAACACGGCGCCTACATCATCCTGCGATGACCTGGCCCCTTTGAAACAATCTTCTCATCCGTCTAATGTGACTCGGATCGTCAGGCGAGAACCTGAGGCCTTAGCTCCTGCACCACTCACGCCTCCTCTGCCCGACACCGTGGCCATAATACAGGCCGTTGTGCGCCAGGAACTTGCCAACGTCGGCCTCTCCTCCAGCCCCATGCCGCCCCCGTCACCGTCGCATCCTGTTTCAGTAGTGGCTGCTACAACCATCGACGACGATCAACAACAGTCAGAAGAAATTATCGCAACAGTTGGTGCTAAGAGAAAGTTGATGCGCTGCTGTGTTTTTGTGTGCTGTGTCTTCAGCTGCTGTGCTTCTTGGACTAACCTTGCCACGCATCAATATCATCTAGTTCGAAAGGTCAGTTAGGAGACTGAGGGCCGGCCTTGAAGTTGTGGACATGAAGCGGCATGCAGCCACCTAATTTTATACGTTTCGTCACATCCTGGCCACCAGAATCATTCTGCGACTAGGATATAAAACTTGACTACCCCTCCCTCATGTCGCTAGCCATCAGAGCGTCACGGATGAACTGCAAGACGGGAGCGCGGAGATTCTTTAGGATGATGGGCAGCCAAAGGAGAGGACATGCAGATGAGCAGTGAACATAGAATTAATGTAGCGTAGAAGGTGCGCGCATCGCACGTTCCTTTACCACGACTACGTTCAAGCGAATGTAGAACTAAGGCAAGCTCGGGATCGCTGTACTGGGCAGCTTTCAAAACAGCCATTGTAGCCACTGAGACATGGTAGTACGAGAAGTCGGCGTCCTGGTGGTTGGCAATGCTTTGATGAGCAACTGTAAATTGCACAGTAGAGCCTTAGAGCCACAGTGCTAACTTCGAATTCGCACGATGGGATGATGGGCTGACTGTAACCAGATGCGGATGCTTTAGTCTGTGACGACAGTTAAAGGGTGACCGCTAATGTAGGGCCGAATCATTTAGGAGCGAAACACTCGTGCGGACGCCTGACCTGAGCAGTTGTATTGTCTTGTGCCTGACTCACGATTGACCTGCCATATCGTGACGTCACAGTCCACGTGTCCTGGTGGGGGTAATTCAAAGTGCAGCATGCTACCTGGACATTTGACCTTCACAATGTGTAGTGGGAAAGCACTACTAAAACTGTCAAAGCAAGCGAAGATGTCAAGGCTTGCATCTGCCGAGCTCTGGCAGAAAGAAACCATCAAAGCGTAGCTGTTTCAAACCCAAGGATTTCGCGTGGAAATCGATAGGGAACGTCGTAGCTATCGCTCTTTACTCCAACCTTGCGCGTTAAACTGGAACACACTTTCGCGCTGTGCATTGCAAGCCGCGTTTCCATCAACGTCCATCGGCGTGCAAAAGCTTTCACGCATCTTACTCTCTCTACGTTACAGCTCTGCATTTTTTATTTCCCAGATCAGCGCAAGTCATTCGACTTCAGACAAGTGTCGGTGTTTCTCGGTGCCAGAACGTTGGCGACTTGAATAAGACGGCGTGCTGTTACGTAAGGAATTGACATGTAAGAGGACGGCGCCCAGTCCCCATTGGCTCTGATCTGCATGGAGTGCCACGGAGCCGGACTCCTCAAAGTGAGCTAGTGTCGGTGCCTCTACCAGCCCTCCTTTTATGTCGAAAGAGTCCGCTTGCTGGTGCAGTCCCCCGATCCATTAAGAATTTCTTTTGACAGCCGTTGCGCGCAGCGAACTTCGTCAGCATGGCGACAAAGACTGAGGCGAGTTTTCCAAGCTTACCAGGCGATATACCTGGTTTTTCCTGTCCACGACCAGGACCACCTCAATTCCGACCTGGGCCATAACGTCTGAAGAAGCTTCCACTAGCGGCTGTCAGCTGAGCCGCTCAGTAGTTGCGACAAGGTTTTGCAGGGACTCACCGGGCTGTTGGCGAGAGGATCGAACGCGTGGGTAATGCGCATGGAGGTTCCATGCTCGGTGCAAATTTCGGACATGATGCGCGCCAGAATAGTGCTCACGCACGTTCAGGAGGAGTTCGGCCACTCTACCCCGCAGCTTGATGATCAGGACTTAGGCCTTGACGCGGTCATTCCGGCCATTAACGGCACCGTAGCGTCGGTGACACTGAGTTGGTGAGACCACAGGTATGACGGGAATGGGAGGTTCACTCTTTTTGTTACCTTGAATCACAGGGCTGACGGGACCTATGCCTTGCAGGAACACTGCGCCGATTCTCGCTCGAAGTGCATCAATTTTACCGCTGGATGCTGCCAATCGGAAATCCCAAGGGCTAGCCACTGGAGAACGTGGTCCATGATACGTTAGGGGGCGGGGGGGGGGGGGGGGTAGAGGTCAACTGTCGTGAGAGCTGTTAGCTAGCCCGTCACAATGAGTAAGCCTATCACCATCACCGCCATCCACTTTCGTGGGCGTCCCTTAGTATGTCTTAGTTTTGAGAGAGGGTTGGTGGCATCCCGCTTCTGACACCAAATATGTTACGAGGTTTCCCGCACAGGAACCACACGGCATTGTCAGCATTTCTGGCTCGGTTTCGACCTTGAGTCCTGAATCTGGCACGCCATACTTCCGCTTTCCTGCCTTTGAACGCTCATCCCGTTGCTCTTACCCAAGTTTTAATATGTCTTGTTAGAGCAAAATCGTTCGTTCATTTTTGTCATAAAAAATTACTGGAAAAGTTACGGCGCTATGGAGTACGGGGTCTTCTTTATCATTGCTAAATGTTTACACTGACATCCATTTTCGAGATACTACCACAAACACTCATTCATCTGAGATAAGCGAGGTTGCATAGAGCCTCAGAGCTCAGTTTTGGGATGGATGCTATTTTCTTTTCATACTAATCATATAGTCAACGTTCACTCAGTAGATGACATCATTATTTGGGCCAATTGCAGAGGCTCATTTTCACAGGATCAGATATGGGCATTTAGCTAAATTACAATAATTTGCCCTCAGTTATTCTGTTGGCAGAAATTAATTAGATGAGAACTAAATTTCAAAAGAGAAATAGGGCTAATAAAATTAATTCTCGAACTATTTCTCTTCGCACGAAACTTCATAACTTGTGTGATCTCTAGAATATCGTAGAGTTATTTGAGAAGAGCATTCACTTTGGTCAAAATAAACAGAATGCATCTGTTCTAAAATGGTTCGCTCTGTTGAGGCCTTGAACAAATACCGCAAAAGTGTCTTCTTGATCCAAAAATAAGAATGATTATCGGTAGTTGTTTTTACACATGCAATATTGTTTGCTAGATTGAGGAGCGACTATTCCAGCCAACCTTGACAAACTGCAAAAGAGGAGTTTACTATGGATTGATATAATTTGTGATTCACTGACGCCAGGGGTCAATTCTTTCAAAATCATAGTTCATTCATGACTGGGCCTACAGTCAGAAACTAGATCTTCACACAGAAACTTTATGAAAGAAAAGAAGCCCACTTGTTAGGCTACGTATTTTATTATCCTAACAAAAGCAGCGTCAAGAATATCCGTACTATGAATTAACATTTCGCACAAACAATGACTTCCAAAAAATTGCGTTCGTAATATCGGATACACTGAATCCCAACTCTATACAAAACGAACTTTCGGTAAAGAATAACTGAGTAGTTACTAGGCACGCACACGCAGACAAAAAATATCCCGCTGATGAAAATCTCTGTAATCGATATCAATGTTTCTTCACGATATCGAGTTCCTCTTTTCTTCGCTTCCTTAAGCTTCCTAAAATGTTATGTACAGCCTTTGTTAAAAGGTTGGAACGCAGGCGATTAGCTTTTAAGCCTCACAGTAGGGTTCCTTTAGCATTCTTAGAAGACTTCCCTGCTGGAAAGGGTAGCTAAAATATTCTTACTTTCAGGAAGTTTGGAACGCTATGAATGGATTAAAATCCATATTGTGTGGCTGAGAAGCAAATCTTCGTGCTTTAAAATTTTGACAAAAAGTTTAAAATTGACCATGGTATCTTTTTCTCACTGCTACTATAATGTTCGTGTTCTGTTTATTTTTTCTTCTTGCTAACTACTACTAAACTTCATTCTATGACGAGGTAATGATATCCTCAGGATTTGCTGGGCGCATTTAGCCTTGTCTTCCTTGAATCACAGTCAGTGTAGAACAAAACGAAATCAGTCAGTAAAGAGAGGAAATGTAAAGCTCGCGCAGAAACTTCAAAGCTTTGCCAACATTTATAATTTATATTAAAAACTTCTGCTGCTACAGAACCGACTCATAAGCCATGCCTTCCATGACGATATCTGTCTGTTTTGATTTGAAAAGGAAGCAGTTATGCATAACCTTCATTTTTCATTGCCTACCTAATGCAGACTCTGTGCACTGCGGCGCCCGGAGCGTCACCTAAGAAAAAAAGGAAGATAATGAAGCAAACAGGAGAACCGCCTCGAGCGTGGACCAAAAGGGATCTGATGCGTGTGTGTGTGTGTGTGTGTGTGTGTGTGTGTGTGTGTGTGTGTGTGTGTGTGTGTGTGTGTGTGTGTGTGTGTGTGTGTGTGTGTGTGTGTGTGTGTGTGTGTGTGTGTAGGGAGGGGAGAGATTTCCTTCACCTAACCGCCTAAAGATGAATGCGATAGTTGCACAAATTCGCACTTAGACTTTAAGGCGAAAAAAAAAAAAAAAGGTACCGAGAACTGAAGGATGTTTAGCAATATCCGCCTTAACATAACATCGCAGCCTAACATTGACATTCGATTGAATGGGTGACATATATTTCGGAACTGCCGAACTAGTTCCTCCAAAGCCTCACATGCAATCAGGTGTTGATACTTTTTTTTTGTGTGGGTGCGCATGCTGTCATGTCTTGGCGTAAACATGGCGTGAATAAATGCTGCAATTAAAATTATGTTAAGCGTTTTAATAAAGTGTCTTATTTTACGGAGTTTATAACCTCTTCACAGCCTCTTCAAAAGGCCGAGTTAACATACAAACGTATTTCCAGTGCTCGTTTAGTTGTAAACCACAGGTGCGCTAAAAAATTGTTCCGGCTTTAATGAGTCAGTTCAGGCGTTCAGTCGTGTCCGACTCTTCGTGACCCTATGGACCATGTCACGCCACGCTTTCCGGTCTCTCACTATCTTCTTAACATCACATAGCTTCATCTGCAATGCCTCGAGGATGCCATCTAACCATCGCGTTCGCTGCCTACCCCTTCTCCCGCGACCCTCAACCTTTCCCAACATCAAATCTTTCTCCAGCGACTCCTCTCTTCTCATCAGATGACCAAAGTAGCTGAGCTTTAACTTTAGAATTTGACCCTCCAATGAGCAGTCAGGGTTTATGGTCGACAATATCGACTGATTTGATCTTCTGGCAGTCCAAGGAACTCTTAAGAGTCTTCGCCAGCACCACAATTCAAACGCGTCAATTCTTCGGCGGTCAGCCTTTTTCACAGTCCAACTCTCGCATCCATACATCACAACTGGAAAGACCATAGCACGGGTTATACGGATCTTGGTTGGCAGACTAATGTCTCTGCTCTTTACTAGGCGGTCAAGGCTAACCATTGCTCTCTTTCCCAGAAGCAGGTGTCTCCTAATTTCATGGCTGCAGTCTCCTTCCGAGGTAATCCTGGCGCCCAAGAACAGAAAATCTGTCACAGCTTCCACTTCTTGTCAATTGATACTCCAGGACTTGATAGGGCAAGACGCCATGATCTTCGTCTTTTTAATGTTCAGTTTAAGCCCAAACTTCTCACTCTCTTCTTGTACGCGCATCAGAAGTCTCTTGAGTTCCACTTCACTTTCTGCCATTAAAGTGGTATCATCCGCATATCTAAGGTTGTTGATACGTTTTCCAGCAATCTTCACTCCAGCTGAAGACTCGTCCAGACCGGCCTTCCTCATGATGCACTCTGCATATAGGTTAAATAGGCAGGGCGACAGTATGCAGCCTTGCCTCACCCCTTTCTCAATTGGAAACCAATCAGTAAGACCATGCCCAGTTCTGACTGTGGCCTCTTGCCCTTCATAAAGGTTCCTGAGGAGACAGATGAGGTGAATTGGAACTCCCATCTCTTGGAGAGCTTGCCACAATCTGCTGTGATCTACGCAGTCAAACGCTTTCGCATAATCAATAAAGCAGAAGTAAATGGGTTTCTGGAACTCTCTTGCTTTTTCCATGATCTAGCGAAGGTTGGCAATTTTGTCTCTAGTTCCTCTGCCCTTGCGAAACCCAGCTTGCACGTCCGGAAGCTCCCGATCCACATACTGCTGCAGCCTACCTTGGAGGATTTTCAACATCACCTTGATAGCATGCGAAATAAGCGCGATCGTGCGGTAGTTGGAACAATCTTTGGCACTGCCTTTCTTTGGAATGGGGATGTAAACTGACCTCCTCCAATCCTGTGGCCACTGCAGGGTTGTCCAAATCTTCTGACATAATGTATGCAGTGTGTTAACAGCGTCGTTGTTGAGGTTTTGAAGCAACTCAGCTGGAATACCATCAATTCCGCTAGCTTTGTTCTTAGCAAGGCTGGCTAGGGCCCATTCAACTTCACTCTTCAGGATGCCCGGCTCGAGGTCAGTAATCACAACCGTCCTATGTTGGGTTTGCACATCCGGGTCCTTCTTGTACAGTTCTTCTGTGTATTCCTGCCACCTCTTCTTTATCTCTGAGGCTTCAGTGAGGTCCTTGCCTCGTTTGTCCTTTATCACGCCCAGCTTAGCACAGAAGCTTCCTTTGATATCTTTGATTGTCTTATACAGAGCTCTTGTGTTCCTTAATTGGCTGTTGTCCTCAACTGCTTGACACTGTATGTTCAGGAAGGCATTCTTATCTCTCCTTGCTATTTTCTGAAAATCCGCATTGAGAACCTTGTATCTTTCTCTTTCCCCCATACATTTTGCCATCCTCCTTTCCTCAGCTATTTGCAAAGCCTCTTCAGATAACCAGTTTGCTTTTTTGCATTTCTTTTGCTTTGGAACTACCTTAGTAGCAACTTCTTGTATTATATCACGAACATCAGTCCACATCTCTTCGGGCTCTTTGTCTTCTAGATCTAATTCTTGAAATCGATTCCTCACTTCCACAGCATATTCTAATGGAATCTGATCCAGATCATACCTGAAAGGCCTTCTAGTTTTCTGCGTTTTCCTCAATCGAAGCTTAATTTTGGCAACAAGAAGCTGATGATCCGTGCCACAATCGGCCCCAGGCCTTGTGGCACGGATCACGTCGGCTATCTAGGCGACATTACAAGTAGGGTGATGGTAATGAGCTGGTAAACAGAGTTCGTATAAAAGCTTCAATATTATAACTTCCTTATGATTAGCACATAACAATCAACACAAAAGGGCTGCGCTCTCATGCATCCTGTACCACACAAGTTAGGGAGTTGTTGACGTGTTCCGTAAAGCGCTTAATGGGTGAGGCATAAACGCTTTTGCGAGGCTGATGAATAGTGCCGTGGCGACTGGCGCTTCCAATGTCGCCTTGCATCTTTCGTCACAGAGTATTCATAAATTCGTTTTTTTTACGTCATTCTAGTTTGGCGCAGCCGTCTCTATACAGCCGACTTTTGCTTGATTCTAATTAAGCTACCAGACTGATCCGTGCATAAGTTGAAGTTTCTCAGGAAGAAGGCAGATGTTGCTTGAAGTTCTTTAGAAGGCCATATGTCACCGACTATAACTCCATGTTCTGACACAATTTGTCACAATAGAACCGAAATAAACTCAAGCATTTTACTGTGCCGTTGAAGTACCCCATTAACGGCATACTCAAACGAATGGTTTTTTTGGTCAAGGTAGTTCAGTAAAGTAATTATTATAGGAGCATTCTGTGTTGATATTCATTCAGGAAATACCGTCTGCGAAAGGAGTGCTCTTATAAGTAGTTTTAAAACTTCTAGGGAGATTCTCACGCTCAGCGCTCAAGTACGCAAGGCAACTTTGAATCAGGAGAGCGGAGTAATGAAGCCCTTGAGAGAAATTGCTTATGACGTTTGCAATGAATATATAATTTTTGGTGAGGTGAATATATATCTTTTGTGGTGAGGTGAAGCGAGACAGACGTGGTTGTAGCACGAATGAATATGTGGGAAGCATTCCTTTTCGGAGCAGGCTGCAGCAACGCGTCGCACGGCAACTGCGAATGGACTGAACTGCGTCTTACACGTCACCAGTCTTTGTGGCGGGTGAGGAGTTGCTATTTGTAAAATGTACCATCGCATGATGGCAAAATAAGAAACATGGTTGTTTCTAAATGGCGAACACTCCTCGCAAAACACAAATAGGAAATATGCACGTAACAATGCCCGCATGTCGTAATCCATAGTCGTATATACATGGTCTTGAATATTTGGGGGCTGGGATTTTAAAAATTCCTATGCAAAATCTACTAACCCATTCGAGCTGAAATAACGTTCACAAAGTAGCAAAATATCGTCTACGTTATCTGATAAGTGATTCAACATCGGTATTTGCCTAGATTTTCCGAAATCGAGAAAAAACTGCTCTCGGCGGCGTGCACAATTTTCGCAGAAGAGAGTCGAAAAGCTATTTTAACATGATGCGTCATCTGTCGAGCAAAGAGGCAAGCTCCATCCCGGCCGTTGGCGCGCTTGCGTCGCTGCCCGACAGATGACGCACCATGTTAAAATAGCTTTTCGACTCTCTCCTGCGAAAATTGTGCACGCCGCCGAGAGCAGTTTTTTCTCGATTTCGGAAAATCTAGGCAAGTACCGATGTTGAATCACTTATCAGATAACGTAGACGATATTTTGCTACTTTAAGAACGTTATTTCAGCTCGAATGGCGTAGTAGATTTTGCATAGGAAGGTTTTAAATCCCAGCCCCCAAATATTCAAAACCCTGTACTTTCTTTTACTGTTTCAGCGTATGTGTCATGCGGTGAAGGCGGATAGAAGGACAGTGGCACGAAATAGTTATTATTTTTTATTTCTTTTTTGGTGCTTTTTGTATCCTCAGTACGGATTGCATTGCAGGGAACTTTGTGGTATCCATCAGAGGGCAAATTACGGTACGAAGACGCATACTTATTTTTACTTCTTTGCAGTAATGAATTACTCACTCCCCCACCGCGGTGTCTCAGTGGTCAGGGGCTCGAAAGCCGAACTACAGGACGCGATCATTGAATTCTGACCGCGGTGCCGCGCTTCGATGAAGACGAAAATCAAGGTGCTCTTGTGTTGTGTGATGTCAGTGCACGTTAATGAACCTTAGGTAGTCCAATTTCCGGAGCCCTCCACTACGGCGTCTCTCGTAGCCTGAGTCACGTTAGGGCGTTACACCTACAAACCCAACCAAACCATAGCCTAAGTTGCTTTGGGACGTTAAACATAATAAATATAAACTACTAACTCACGCAACACTGTCTGTTCTTAAAGGAAATGGGAAGAGAAGCTTCTCCATCCAATGTTCACAGTAAGCACGCTTGCCAAAATATGCAGGTTAACAGCCTCTATCTAGCCGCCGTTGTCACAGTGCGAACTGTTTATTTGACAGAAATGACACCGCAAGCCGTTTGTAAGCGAATTCAGGCGAAGCCGGTGATAGTTTTCAGGTGGCGAGGAATTCTGGCAGGGAGTCTTCGTTCTTGATGTGGATCGAGGTTTAGCCTTTAGATTTATGAGTTTGATTTTCCGAATGCGACTCAAGCTATGAGAGACGCTGTAGTGGAGGGCTCCAGTAATTTGCACTCACCTTAGGTTGTTTTACGAGCATTGAAATCGCACAGAACATGGGCGTCTTGCTTTTCGCCTCCATCAAAAAGTGGTCTCCAAGGCCGAGATTCGATCCCGTCTCCTTGGGCACAGCAGTCTAACTCCCTAACCACTGCACCACTGCAGCGGAGCAGATGTGGGTCGACTGAGTGAAGTTGATAGTGATGTGTCGGCAAGCTTCAGTGCCGATACTTTCATTTGGAAGCATATCTTTTAGCCAGCTGAGATTTATCAGATTGTACCAACATCACAATGTATTTTTGATGTTCGCGGCATTTACGGGTCTCTTCATTGGATTTTTCTTTGGCCAGATGGCACAGTGAGCTGGTATCCTCTGACATGTTATGCATTGGACAGCGGCAGGAGCTAAATGATGTATGTACTCGATGTCAAGGGAAACAAGTTGATTATTGGTTTTCTTCGTAGGTTGAAGTGAATTTGCAAATATGCTTTGCACCCAGTTGAGATAACCCATCTGCCAGGGGTTGCACGCTGGATATAGAAACAGCTTATGTAATGCTGTAAAGCTCGACTGACGTAGAGGACGTCTTTCGCTGCTATCGGTAGGAAGAAGAAGTAGAACCGTATGTGAATATATGGGTGGGCTGCTCATAATAGGTTCATTACGAGAGAGTAGCTTACAGAAGTACTGCCTGTGGAATGACGTTCTGTGCATCTACACCTTGAATAAACTTCCTTACGTTTAGAGCCGAGAGTGTTCATGTGGGTGGATATCAGAGGTAGCAGTTTCTCAGGTCGATTAATAGTAGGGAGAGACAGACGCTGCACAGCTCTGCCAAAGCCAGAGTTAGGGAGAGTTAGGTAGACACGTATAAGAAATGTTTCTTTCCCTGGAGGTCATGTCGGAGATGGAAACGCATAGTTTTCTGAGCGGCAATATCATCCAATCCTGTTCCTGATGCAAAGGAAGCCTACGGGAGTTCAAGGCATATTCAGAGGCAGTTGTTGCGCGCGCGTTCAAGAATCGTCTTGCTTATTGGGAGTAATCTTGGAAGCACCGGTAGATAGTGGAAGGTTTCTTTAACGTAGGCTTTTTCAAGCAGAACCATTCATCGGCAGTTGCTGCCGCACTTTGTTCCCGCCATGAATCGGAATACTTTCAACGCAGCTGTGATCCTCTCGCGGAGTTTTCATCTGAGGTGACCAAGAGAGCGTATGGTCTATCATAACAGCCTGGATATCGCACATAATATAGTGACCGTTCATATAGCAAGAGGGGATCTCCAGTCATTGTTTTCTTGTGAAATCTATGGCGACACTCTTTTCTGGTGACAGCCAGGTATATCAAAATGTGAAGTAACGCTCTCTGAATACGTTGCTGGGTAACATTACGCGAAAGTGACGCGTTCGAGATACAGATATCAACTGCATAAAAGGTTATGCGTACTCCTCGCGGAAGTTGTCTTGTTATGTATATAAGGCCAATTTTTAATAGGAGAGGGGCTGAGTACAGCTCTCAATGGTTCGCCCCTCTCCATGGCGTGAAAGAGAGTCGGGCCACAGAGTGTTAAAGATCTGACGCTTTTGCAAATTGTGGCCAATCCACTTCTGCAGCCTTCCTTTGAGGTCAAGACTAGCCAAGGCTGCGAGAATTACACGAGGAAAAATAATCAAAAGTGACCTTGACGTCAAGGAAAACGGCTGTCGGAATGAATCCAGCCTGAAAGTATTCTTCAAGTGATATGAGACAAGGGCGATGACATTCTTTGGGCGATGACATTATTCGGGCGGTGACCAATTTTAGCAAAACCAATTCATTTCTCGACGATACTCACTTTCGAGGAACCAAATGATGCGTCTGCTGATCATTCTCTCCAGAAGCTTACCTACGCACTCAGTAGGACGATGAGCTAGAAGGATGAATAGATTGCTAGCTGTTTACAAGGTTTCAAAATGGGCACAATTTTCTCTAGCTTCCATTTCGTCGGGACCTTACCAGGCATTCAGGAAGGATGGGAATATTCCAGGAGGCCAAGACGGGAGTTGTGTGGAAGCTTTGCGATGGTGTTATAGGCTACCTCATCATGTTCCAGAGACATGCATCTGTTTGATTCCGCGATCACTATAGATAGCTCTTCCATTGTGAAAGGCATGTCCATCGCTAATACCTATGTTAAATAATGACTTACTTTATCAAATGCCTTCGAAAGGTGATTATGAATTATACGTACATGGCCAGACTCATCTAGTACGGCCTCCATTAACGACCGTGTAATATGTATATAGGTTTGGATATTGCGGCCTCTAGTGCGCAATATTGTGCGCTCATATTAAGTTAGGTACTACAAGCTGCATACGGGAACAAATGAACAAAGAGTCAGCAAAATGTTCGTAATCTAGATTATAGAGAGAAATTGGACTTTAACCAACACCACCACCACCACCACCATCATCATCATCATCATCATCACCACCACCACCACCACCACCACCACCACCACCACCACCACCACCATCATCATCATTATCATCATCATCATCATCATCATCCTGACTATACCCACTGCAGGGCGAAGGCCTCTTCCGTATTTCTCCACTTAACCCGGTAATGCGCTAGCTGCATCCACTTGACCCCTGCGAACTTCTTAATCTCATCCGCCCACCTAACTTTCTGCCGCCCCCTGCTACGCTTTCCTTCCCTTGGAATCCAGTTTGTTACCCTAAGCGACCTTCGGTTATCTTCTCTTCGCACTACATGTCCTGCCCATGCCCATTTCTTCTTCTTAATTTCCACTGGAATGTCAGTAACTTGAGTTATTTCTCTGACCCACTCTGCACGCTTCCTATCTCTTATGTCACCCCTACCATTTTTCGTTCAATAGCCCTCTGAGTTGTCCTCAACTTAAGTAGAACCCTTTTGGTTAGCCTCCACGTTTCAGCCCCATAGGTGAGTACAGGAAATGCAACTGTTGTATACTTTCCTCTTGAGCGATACCGGTAAGCTGCTAGTCATAATCTGCGAGTGCTTGCCAAATGCGCTCCATCCCAATTTTATTCTTCTTGTTATTTCATTTTCATAGTCCGGATCTGCGGTTACTACCTGTCCTAAGTAGATATATTCGTCTACTACTTCCAGTACTTCGCTACCTAATGTAAACTGCCGTTCCTTCCCGAGGCTGTTGAACATTACCTTAGTCTTCTGCATATTGATTTTCAAGCCTACCTTTCTACTTTTCCTGTCTAGGTCATCAATAATTATTTGCAGTTCATCCCCCGAGTTGCTTAGCAAGGCAATGTCATCAGCAAATCGCAGATCTGCAGATGCAGAAGAATAGCAGAACCATCACCAAGCTCCAACCGATTAGTGTTTGCGCTTTTTAGTATTATTATAGAATGCCCAGAATAAATAGGGGGAAACAGTAAACCAGCGTCATCAGATGCTTGCAAAACCTCCAGCAAAGTAGGTGAAAGGCAAGGCTAAAGTTTTTCATAGAACTTGCTAGTAACGCCTATCAGCCCAGGCAATTTCTTACCCTGCAGTTCAGAAATCACAGATTTAATCTCGGCCAATGTGGTAGACTCTTCATTATAGCACGCTGCTCATAATAGAGTCGCGAACAATCAACGAGCAAGCACCTGTAATCTCATCTACTATTTTAGCTTCCACAGTTCCAGAAAAGCTTCTGATAATAATAAAAAATGAAGCAGGAATTTTTGATCTATCACTGTACGTGCACCTGCGATACTGAATTTCCCATATTTACATCACAAGCGCAGTCCCTGATTTTCATCGGTAAGGGCCCGTCGAGATGGTTGTACATCGAGAAACCAATTGGACTTAGATCTTGGCAAATCGCCCTTTTATATCTCTCGGCTGCAATCTGTTAAAGCACTGCTTTAATGTTAATAATTTCCTTTGCATAGGCACCAGGGCTAATTATCTCTAGTCATGTATAGCTCAATTGAAGCACATCCTAGCTCAAGAAGGTGATGTCTCTTTAAGAATGCGATTCTTTCTTAAGTTTCAATAGCTGTATTCTTCATCTCTTGTTTTATTACGACCCACTTTTGGAAAACAGAGATCCATGTGCGACCATGTGTCTTCCAAGCAAGTAGCCAGAGCAAGCTCATGGATTCCGTCTGACGGGAGGCAGTTATTCCTTTTTCCCAGTTCCCACTGAGGGTGCAGTATGCGCCTACAGTGTTTTCCTATCAGAGAAGACACCGCGCCGTGATCACTGAAAAATATATGGGCCACAGCCAGTAACCGAAACCGGCGGCTAGCGTGTCTAGAGAAAAGTGAATCTTGTCAAGCCGATTATTAGAAGAACAATGAAAACGAGTCATATAAATATTATCTTCCTTATCTTGTTCAACATTCACAAGGCTGTACTCACACGTTAAATCAGTGAGTAAAGCAGCACTAGTGTCATAACGCCTACTTAAAACTGCTCGGACTTCATCTCTGAAAACGCAATTTAAAGCTCCCAACAGTATAACTTTCACATCTGTGCACGAATGGTTAACCAATGACAGAAAAAAAAAAAACGCCTTCTGTCTTGCTGAAATGCAGGAGCATAAACACGAGTAATTCCCATTGAATACTCAGAAATGCAAGGCCATAGCATATATAAGTCTCCCTTCATCATCTGTGCGATATTTTATAGCAGTAATATGCAGTGTTTTGGCCAAAAAGAAAATTCTTAGCTCGGTAATGCCAGGATATGCGTAGTGAGAGGTAGTAAGTTTCTCTGGTCGAGCTTGTTGTGGTCATGTATGTTTTAAGCAATGAGAGACAATAGGTATATGCATCTTTTATTCATTTTGCTTGGCAGAGACGAGACTGCCCAATGGTCTGTGAAGTAGCATGCAGCTGTCTGAATTTTTTCTATACAGTATTTCGATTTGGCAGTCTCCAAACGCAGTCTCATACATTAGATTACTCACCGGTTTTCAAGTTCATTTGGTGCCAGTCTCTCGCACACTATACAAATGTATCCAAATGTATCCAAATGGAGTGTTCACAAAGTCTGCTTCGAATGCCCGGATTGCAAATTCATTTTCGGAAACTCGAATGGAGTTATCAGTCACACGTGCCTTCATTTCCCCTTCTGTTGGTTCCCGTTGACTGAACTCTTCCATAGGTCCCTTCTCGGCGGTTATGCTCCGTCTGTTACGCTCGACAGTCTCGCATCACCTTTTGGCAAGACGTTCCTCTCTTTGTTCGCATTCTTATGCTCATTCTCTCTTTGATGCTGCTATGCGGCGCTTTTTACTCTTTGGCGGCGGCTGCGTTTCGATGGAGGCGAAACGAAGAGACGTCCGTGTGCTGTGCGATGTGAGTGCCCGTTAAAGATCCCCAGGTGTTCGAAATATTCAGGGGCACTTTGGCGTACTAAAGTGCTTCAAGGCGGAAGCCGTAATTAGGAACGGGTGCCGTTCGACAGTAAGACGTAAACACCGCCAACCCAAGGTCCCAATTCTGTAGGCGTAAACTTTCAATAATTGCATATAACCTATTGCCTAATTAGCACAAGTATATTAATTACCTAATTAGTGTATTGTACTTTAGTCAATTACCAGTACAAAACATGCTTATCAGTGAACGTTAGTTCCTGCTCAGCAAGCGCAAACTTGCGCTAATGGCCTAATAAACACCGCTATGCTCATTATCTAATTAGTATAGTTGACTATCGCTTCGCTCAATTGTAGGTACACCCTCGCTTGATTACGGCCACGTTTAGGAATTTAATTAACTATTAATTAACACTATTAGGTTAATTGGTTAATTAACTAAAATTGTCTCACTTACTTGTAGCATCACTATACCATCCCGTTAATTGGTCGCATGGTTAATAGCTAAAGTACAATTGGGCATGGGCAGGGCAGGTAATGCGAAGAGAGAATAACCGATGGTCGCTTCGGGCAACAAACTGGATTCCAAGGGAAGGAAATAGCGTAGCAAGGGGTGGCAGAAAGTTAAATGGGCGGATGAAGTTAAGAAGTTCGCAGGGGTCACGTGGAGGCAGTTAGCACAGAACCGGGTTAATTGGAGAAATATGGGAGAGGCCTTCGCCCTGTAGTGGGTATAGTCAGGCTGATGATGACAATTGGGCCGTTTGAAATTTGAGCACTGTGACGTCACGACCATTTCAACCAATTGAAAAGCGTGGCATTTCCGTCGACAACTCCTGCTTACTACGATGAGGCGTTAAAGGCTTCCGCCTTAAAATTACTTCGCAGCCCTCTACTACGGCTTTTCTTTCTCTCTTTCCACTTTCTCTCCCAGCTTCCTCTCCATGTGAACGCCAGATGGCGCGGCGTGCGGCTTCTCTCCCTGACGTTATAACACATGGAGGCGAGCCGCTTTTCTGACGTCGTGCCAGGTGGCGAGGCAGCGGTTGCTAGGCAACGGCGCAAGGGGTAGTGCGAGCACGGCGCGGTCACCGACACAGTGAAAATTCGACTTTGCTGCCAATGCAGCTCTTCCTACAAAAAATAGCATACACCCTTCGGATAAGCCTCTGAGGCGGCTAACGACAAGATAAATTTTGCAAATATGGCTCGAGAGCAGCTTCCGCATCCGCGTCAGAGGACATCTTGGTTTCCTGAATGGCTGCCACGCTCATATATGACATTTCTTTCCAAGATGCCGTAAATGGTATTAGCTTCGACGATTGCACAAACCGCTACTGCTACGGGCAGAGACTTGAAATACTGCGACGCTCGTCATTTTCGGTACCCGAATTACTGAACGCCATCCTTAGGAATAAAGAGGTGAGCCTGTGATTCAGCGGCATTTGGCAGACAACGCCGTACACTTTTTTTATTTACCTTTCCCGCGGTCATCACACAGGGTACCTCTTGCTTATCACCAGCGAGCCACCGACACCAGCCTTTTCCTCTGCAGGATGCTTCAAAGGTGCAGTGTGGTCCACGGACCCTACCTCTTCTGATAAAACCAAGGTGTGATCCCATGAATCTGAGCGGACCACGTCGCTCGAAGCCACGCAAACAGCCGACGTGGCACAAAACACGCCAGAGGATGTCACTGCAGCTGAGACACTTGCGCACTCCAGCGACGAAGGAACATCACCGACGGAGCGGCTGGCGTTACAAACTGCCTTTACAACAGGAGTGTCCAGCTCTTTCTTTGCGGAGCGTCCTTGCGCTGCAGGCACTAGACTGCAGGCGTCTAGCTCGGCCGGGGATAGGTCTGTTGGCTTTGGCACTGCAGACTCTGAGCCTAGGAAGCGAATCTGCAGTTTTGGTTTTCACTGCTTTTCTGCGAAGACGTCGTTCCCCTTTCTGTTGGGAGCTCATGACACAGATTACCAGTAGCGTTTACATCATCCTTCATGCCAATAATGTGTTCTGCCGCTATGCCATCCTCAACCGTCCCTTGGCTCTGATGCAACCTGCCACCATTGCTCAGAACGCAGCTCTCCACTTTGGGCCCAAAGCGTCGGCACTGGCTGCACTGAGGAGTTCTGCACTGGTGCCAAATGTGGCCAACCCAGCGGCACAGAAGACACAGCGGAGGCATTCCTGGGATTAGAACCTCAATGCTTGCAGTCCAAACAGGTAAAGTTTGCGAGGAATCGTACTTGCGGACTCTCCGTCCTTGAGTGTCAGACAGATTGCCCGGTTCGCTGTTTCCATTGGCTCCATCCCAGGACACCTCTACTTCTAGCGTTCTACAGTTTGAACCATTCAAAAGGCTCTAAGGCTTCTACCATCCTCCTGTGCTCCACACAGCATGAAGACAAAGCAACTTAACCCTGATGTTTTTGTTTTCCGAGTCAAACTTCATGCAATTTAGATCTTTGACAAGGAACCCTGCGTTTTCAACTCTCTTCTGCTTGGAGAAATTGTTGTCGCTGGTAACCTTTCAAACATGGCTCATTTAGTACTGGCCAATGAAAATAACCTCACAGAGGTCCAAAATAAGGGCGAAGTCAGGAGAGCGGTATGGGGGACCTTTGATATCGCATGCAGAAAAATATGTTAACAACATTATCGGCAGGAAGTTGAGGAAAGATAACCTGTTATGAGTCCGTCGTGGCATTTAATGGCCCTTAGGCATGCTGTTTTCATCTTGGAGCATTGGCTCTTAGGCCACTGTTACAGAAGAAATTGGAAATAAAATTGACAACAAATTAAAGACAATTAATCTTCCGTTAAAAATTTAAAACTAATAAGAGATTTAATCTTCCGTTACACGATGCATGGCGTCATCTAGCGAGGTTGACAAAAAGCAGCACAACAGTTTCGTGCAGCTCTCGCCAGAGAGCAGCCCATGAGGAGCATAACATGTTAGAAGGTGCAAAGTCACAAGGGAACGAATACGCAGCAACAGCAGATATATAATCGGCATCAGTAAGTGAAATCCCAGTCGGAAAAAATAAAAACATAATTCTGTTGCGACATACTTTCTGTGCGGTTTTTGACATAAACCTGTTGTGATAACAAACCTTTTGGTAATAACATCACAATTTTCTGTCGTTACAACAAAAAAGTACTACTGAACTACATACAACAAAAAATAATACAGAAAAGCTACAGAACTTCAAAAAATCTGATGTTTATGACGGAAATACTGAATATTTTGTGGTAGTCTTGATACGCGTGTAACGTTTTTCGACTAGGATGCTTTCACACTTCTGCATGTAACAGATGTAATTAATGCACCCACGGAAATATAATTTTTAACCATGAACTGCGTTTAGCTCCCGTTGTCAGCGACTTTGAGGCGACGGAGAAACAGAACGAGAGCCTACATACGGGCGCTGTACCATGAACATCCGGCCACTGAACGAGATTTAACGAGTTCTCCGCTCTTTAACGCCTCCGTGCCCTACCCAAGTATGGCGCCACTGTGCTCAAACTCGAGCGTGGAACACCGTCCGACGCCGGCTGTCGGTTCGAAGCGTGTTTCGTCATTTGGAACCAAGTTTGAGACTGCGTTGCGGCGCCAGCTTATAGCGCTTCCCTGTTTATCAGGTAGTTGTACACACGCTGCTCTCGAACGCGCTGCTTCTCATACATTCTTGTCAGGCTTGCCGCCGCACTTCATGGCCATTCACGCTTCTATATCATTCTACATTTTACTGCCGTCACCCTGACAGCTGCTTAAGCCGAGCTCGATGTAATGAGAGGCAAAATCATCTTGCGGAAAGCGATCGCTTTGCGAGTTATACGAGACAGCTAAATACTTTTCGCCCCTGCCGACGAAGTTCTGTGCCGCAGCCTCTAGTGCTTAATCTAATCTCGGTTATGGGATAGGCAGTAATTTTTGTTAGTATTTTCTGGTTTGGTTTGGTTTATGGGGTCCCAAGGTGACCCAGGCTGTAAGGGACGCTGTAGTGGAGGACTCCGAAAAATTCGACCACCTGGGGTTTCTTAACGTGCACTAACATCGCACAGCACACGCGGGCCCTGCTTTTCGCCTCCATCGAAAAGTGGCCTCCGCCGCGGCCGGGATTCAATTCCGTATCCTTGGGAGCAGTAGTCGAGTGCTGTAACCACTGCGCCACTATGACGGGCAGTATTTACCGACTCGGGATATTAAAAAGGGGCGAGTATATGAATGAAAAAGGAAAGTGCATATATGGACCAATATAGCTTGCAAATCTCAAGCATTGGGCGGCCTGGTGGCTGCGATGTTTGGTTCTTTGTGATTCGCATTTCACCATCCAATTGTAAGCCACGAATATATTCTCGCTCGCCTGTCTAAGGGGCTTTGGTTGAGCCTATAGAAAAGAACAAATAAAGATGACATGCCCACTACGCTGACTTATAGGGGGGTTCGAGTCTTATTCGAGCAAATGTGCAGTATGTATGCTTTGTTTATAACGCTTTTATTTCTGCATTATGTATATCAAACCATGAGGCAGAAATGAAGTGATTTATGAAGATAAGAGAGAGAGAGAGAGAAAAAAAAACTTTTAATGAGCATAATAATCAAGGGACCGATGTCGTTTTCTTCCTCAACATTCCGTGCACAGCCACGAGGTCGGCTCTGCTAAGAAACAGCCCTTCTTTTTACCTCAGGTATACTAAAAACGCACGGCAAAACCGCAGTATGAATATTGGCTAATACTGTCTACTATCCCCTTTGGGTGATAGATGGCTGTGCTGTTAAGAGATGGGATTAGTGTTACATCAAACATGTGAGCATTTGATCTATACCGGTGTGGTATATACAAAAGAGATGAGAATTCCTGTGATTTCTTTACACAGCCATTGTTCTAAACAAATTAAAAAAATGTACTTGCCTCTCAGCTCGTGGAGCTACAGTAGGTTTAATTAATGCATGCGACGTAATTACTAATCAGCGATGTTTGCGTGTCTCGTTCATCTGCTGTTGATGCAGCGTTTATCTGGTAGACTTCACTGAAGGGTGGAATCTTCAATGACGAGCGCCTAATTAGGTGAACCGAAAGAGGTAAAGGTAAACAATCTCCTCGCGTTCTAGGGACAAGGCATATTTTTTTGGTGGCCTGCGTGGCTTGAGGCCAGAAGCAGCGAAAGACCAAGACACACGCCCCGTCTCTTTAGCTAACGAAGAGGACCGCGTGTGGCGGCGCGAAATTACCAGTAGCCGGAAAAAGGAGGCATACGTTAGCTCAGCGTCTGCAGAACCTCGTCACGAAGCAGGGGAGGTTTCTAACGAGGAAATAATTACGTTTGTATCGTAAACAGAGCCGCGCACCTAGAAATAAGACGCGCAACACCTGCCGTAATATGTAAGAGGGCTTTATGACCTGTTTTGCTATACTCCAAGCGAGAGACAGCATTTTAATAATTGCCTCCTCAAAAAGCCAGCGCAAACCAAAACTCGCCAAGCCTTCTCTTTATTTTTGTTATATGGTAAGTTGAAATTAAAGTAGGAGAATAATTGATAGAGAAAACAGCCTGTCCATCCTTGGCCACATGAATAATACAGGTCAAATCCGCACTGAAAGAGTCACGATTCTAATGAGAAATACGTATGAAAGTCTGCCCTGTTGCGTAATGATTACGGCAGCGCCCCAAGCGGGCTCTGTGCAAGTTACGAAACTTGCTCATCTTTTTCGAAGACACGGCCGCTAATCTAAGAGCGGTAAAACCTCTGACGCATTTCAATGGAGGTTGTGCTCGTTTTATACACTGCTCACGTGGTAGATGTGGCTATTGTGTTTGAACTAGCATAGGACCCAAACAAACGAAATAGTTATTTGCATCAGCCGAGCATGGGCCATCGCTGAAGTTATCGTCAGCACTCAACTTGGGCTGTTAATTCGACGTGCTTGTCCTTTTTTTTCTTGGCCATAAAATTTATTTTGCGAAAGAGAACGAGCGGAAAATAATGCTACACAGTGACACATTTTTCACCGAGTCAGTCCGGGCTATCATTTTCCAACGTTGGGTAGATGCAATCAGTAATTACTCCCTTATTACAAATCTACTCCACCGTGGGGGATTCCCCTAAGTATTTGACCAACACCATTCCCACTTCGAGTTATAGATCAATTCGCTCTCGCCCTACCATCTGTTCTGCTGACCGTCCTGGTTAGCTCAGTCGGTAGAGCGACTGCCCCGGAAATCCGGTGGTGCCGGATTTTTCTTTAACTACGAATTTTCTGAGAAAGCTGTATAGCTTTCCTTTGTAGCCGTATGGCTGCGCTTGGGTGGATGCAATCAGTAACTACTCCCTTGTTGCAGAACTAGCAACAGACTAAGGCCAAGCGGAAACAGGAGGTGGTAGAGCTGGTTGGCTAAGTAGTAACTGGGCGGAAGGGGGTGAGCGTTCCAGTGGTTGGCTCAGCCGTGCATTGGTATGGGAAAAAGGGGAATGTAAAGTAGGGTACAGGTGCAGCTGTGCGGCAAGTAGCAGCTCCAGGGCGCGAATAAGCAGTCTACACACTCGTTTTGCTTGCGTCCTCTAATTTCTTACTACTGGCGTCACTGCTAGGCGACGGAATTACGCGCTTAGCTGGATGGCAAGAAGCATGAGGCGGTGAGGAGGAGGGGAAAGCAAGCGGGGTCGGTCAAAGCACTGGACGTTCAAGTATAGCTCAGTAAAAACGAAACCGCCGGAGGGGCTTGCAAGGCCCCTCGCCGATGCCTGCTGGCCTCACGAGTATTACGCGTAATTAATTAAGAAAACGTTTGTCATTAATTACAGACGAAAGAGCACACGAGTTTTGACGCTCTGGCACTTTCCGGAGAATAATTCTGAGCCACCGGTTTTAATTGCGCAGCACGTTGAAAACACGTGCATGGGAGGAGGCTGCATCGCTGCCCCGCGCTCTTTTCCGGCGGCGCGAGCTGACTTGTGGCAGAGCACACACGCATGCGAAAATGGCTTTGTGACACCGTTGATTAGCGCCATCAGCTGTTTCAGCTCTCCTTCTCCCGCTCTTTTGTTCTTCTTTATGTTTGCTCTCACTCTCTTCGCTTCTCTCCCGGCTGGCCAGAGGAATAGTTGCGGCCTCGCTTTGTCGACCGTTGGCCGCCGGTTCTGTGGAGCGCAATAAAGGCGGACGTGACAGCCAATTAACCGTAGTATTTTTCGCGGATACTGTAAGCTGCCGCGTTTAGAATTTTTTCAAAATACGCGCGGAGTCAAGTTCTGCTTAAACAGCGAAAACTGAGACATAAGTAGGGAATATTTTGGAAGCAAAAGGCTGCCACGTTCCTAAGGCCCGGAGCAGTACATTGTCGTGAATTCTACGAAGTAATTGCAAAAACCCCTGCAACAGCATATCATCATCAACAAATTTACGAACACAAGAAACAAACGCATGACGCTGCTAATCAATCAATTGATAACCTTTTAAGCCACGATGAGCTGTCACCAAAATGGTGTACTCCTCATGACAACTCGTAAGCGAGAAAAAAGCTGACCGACTGCGCGGCAGCGCTGACAGCTACTTTGTCTTAGATGATGCATGCAGCCGATTTCGCACAACTTCGTTACTTTTTATCTACCGTCTAAACCTCTTTTACAATAATGCGCCAGGTTTCGGCCCGTCGCGTCGTCCCGTGAATGGCCACGCTTCACCTCAACAGCCGCGAAGAAGAAGAAAAAAAAGAAAAAGGAAAAGAAAAAAGAAAAAAGAAAAAAAGAAAAAGAGAAAAGAAGAAGAGGAAAAGAAAGAAGTAGAGGAAGAGAAAGAGGAAGAAAAGAAAAGAAGAGGAAGAAGAGGAAGAAGAAGTAGAAGAGGAAGTAGAGGAAAAAGAAGCAAAGAAGAAGAAAAGAAGAAGGAGAAGAAGAAGAAGAATTCTCTGTCACCGGCAGATAATGTTTTCGCTCCATATTCGGTTCAGCAGCGTCATATATATATTTATATATATTATATATATATATATATTCTCATTTATATGCGGGCTGATAGCTTACGCTCTCGCGTCATATTCTTAAAGGATGAGCTTAGGTATCCCCATTAATGTAGCACCCTACATTGACAGGGCGGGATAGGTGAATAAAGTACCGGCAAAAGCTTCCGCCGTTGTTATCGCAATTCAACTAGGGTTAGCCACAGTTAAACCACAACTAATTTTTTTTGCGATTTCGCACAACTTCATTCCTTCCTATGTACCGTCTGGAACTTTTTATTTTTTCCTCCCACCTACACGCTATTCCGCTCTGTCTCTCACAGTGTGGAGCCCCAAGCTAGAAGTCCCAACCAAGGCCTTTCTGTCAATATAGCTTTCTTTTTCATGATAACCACGTCATTTGCGTGGTTCATTTTGTTGTAGTCTCGAGACGCACCACCGGTGTGTGACAAGTTTGGCTATTGATTACACGTGCTTCTAACCCAAGACAACCGCTCCAAAAGCAAACTGATCCCTTTGCAATGAGGCTAGAGGTACGACATAGCATAAAAGAGAAAGTGGAAACCTGGTTAGCGCTTATATATATATATATATATATATATATATATATATATATATATATATATATATATATATATATATATATATATATATATATATATATATATATATATATATATATATATATATATACATATATACATACTTTTCCCACTGCTGTATGTACCTTCAGCTCCCCAGGATCACTACTGAGAGTTATGAGCTGCGTGGTGAATAAAAGTAGGCTCTTTGTAACTGTCCGCCCGACACAGTCTCAGCGCACTTGCTATGCCGGTATGGGTATGAATTTTTATTAGAAGCACCCCGTCCTTTTCTCTCTTTTTTGTACTGTTCGCTGCTTCGCGCGAACAAGAAGGCAGCAGTGCCGCAGTTACTCTTCTCCGACACCCCGCCTGGTTGCTTGCTAAGCCCTGACATGTTGTGTTTCTTTCGGGACTTGGTGAACAAGGGCGCGGCGCGTATTTGGCCAAAGACCTCCGCGTAGCTCACGCGCACTAGGCTATCACGTAACCTAGATGCAAGGAAGGGAGGTCTGTGTACACGTTTTCTGATGACGATCTGTGTTCACTGCAGCGTTGTACGGAAAGCAAACCTCCACTCAATAAGAGCTACTGCAAGGCAGTGTGTGTCCTGTTATTTTGACCGCTTGTTCTCCCGTATGGCGAGGACGCGCCGAGTCGAGTAGAAACGGTAGGCCGAAAAAACAACAACAAAAAAAAATCATGGAAGCTGTAGCGAATACTGAAGCAACAAATTTCAGGGGCAATGAGGACCGGAGCGGGCTGAGGTTAATAGATGTGGGCTGAGAGCAAAGCTGATATTTTCAGAAGAAACAAATGCCGTAGGCCCGGTGCTGGTGTGTTTCGTTAGAGGGATTGAGTCATTTTGTGCTCCAGCTAACACAATTTGACGTCAGTGCGCGACAAGCACGGACGACCTTACCGCCCGTTGTATACATTACTCGCTCCGACAGCGGCGCTACCGAACTCGTGGCGCCAGCAGACCCCGCTGGCTGTGTGCAATTCCCGGAAGTCGGCGCGCTTTGTTCGCAGTGCCTTAACGCACATGGGGACTGTTTTTCACGGATGCCAGAGCTGCGAAGCGGTGCCCCCTCCCGCAGAATCCCTGCACCTTGAACGTAACCCCAGCAATTGCTTTGTGGAAAACACTACAGGAAGCAGACCTTAACTTTACCGCGAATTTTCGATTGGTTTGCATGGGTGCATTGCAGGATAACGCTTGGTGAAGTCTAGCGTTTTAAAAGGCTAGTATCTTGCACCTCACATGGCACCCTGCTGCCAACAAAACTCGCAATACCTAAAGCGTATTGTCAATCTTATCGAAAGCAAGTACAGTTCTCTCGTTTCTAGACAAATTAATAGCGCGGTATTATCGGCCTCGTGTTTATTGCGAAAACAATATTAGGACAGCCAATGCGATACCTTGAGTGGCCGCAGCAACGCCGTGCAGAGTCGTAGCTACAGTCTCCTTATATATATATATATATATATATATATATATATATATATATATATATATATATATATATATATATATATATATATATATATATATATATATATATATATATATATATATATATATATATTGCCATCTAGCGTTGCCAGGTGGCGCATGACTGAGTGAAGGACGACGATGTGTCGCTTGCGGGTTTTGCGTCTGTGCTGCTCACCGCTGTTGTGTCGGAGCTAACCCCTTGCTATTCTTGATATCCTCAATCACCTTGTACGTGACATTCTGGTGGAGGTGCTGGGTAAGATCACCTATGCAAGAGTCTCCATCTGAAAGACGTCGCGCCAGCTCTGTGCCATTGGACACCCCCGTGCATCGCTCCAGTCGACGGCTCCAGGGACTGTCTCCGGAGTTTCAGCCATCACCCGCCGCCATGACATCTAGTGCTTCTGCTCAGCAGGTAACGGGCGTCGCACCGGCCTGTAACTACACCTTGCAGGCCCCTCGGGTACCGAAGTCTTTCCATGGTGACATCTTTGAGGATGTGGAGGACTGGTTCCTTCAGTTCGAACGTGTCGCTGCTTTTAACCAGTGGGACGATACCGCCAAACTAAGGAACGTCTACTTTAGCCTTGAGGATGGCGCCCGGATCTGGTTCGAGAACCGAGAGCAAATGTTAACATCGTGGCGGGAATTCCGTCGTCAACTGCTCGAGGCCTACTCTAGCGCGGATCGTCGCGAACATGCAGAACGTGCCATTCACTCTCGCATCCAGATGCCGAATGAGAGTGTCCAAGCGTACGTCGAGGACATGACACGCCTCTTCAGGCGAGCCGATCCCGCCATGTCCGAGGACAAAAAGGTCAGGCACTTGATGCAGGGTTTGAAAGAGCAACTGTTCGCAGTCCTTGTGCGCAACCCACCGTAGACTGTAAACGGATTCCTTGCGGAGGCCGCCACAATGGAAAGGGTGCTACAACAACGTGCAGCGGCTTATAACCGACCTCTCCATACTGGCACAACTGCGGAGTCATTTGCATCTTCCGAGCGGCATCCTGATGCTTTCGTGAACTAATTCGCAGTGTCGTGCGCGAAGAACTGAGAAATTTCTGGAACCCCCTGCAGCAATCGCCAGCTTCCATTCCTGCTATAGTGCAGGAGAAGGTACGACAGGCGCTCAAGAGCCCTCTTTCGCCTATAGTTACGAGCCCGCCATTGCTGTCAGGGACCGAAAATCGTCCCACATATGCGGAAGTTCTGCAGAGTCAGGTTACCCCCTCACCGCCACCCATTCACTCGCCTCCTACAGTTCTGCTGCCCTCGGTGCTACCAGTGCAGTACTTCGACGAACGTCCCCTGCGCAAAGCCGACATTTGGCGCACGCCTGACCGCCGTCCACTCTGCTTCCACTGCGGTGAACCAGGCCATCTCTACCGGGATTGTCCTTATCGACGCCTCGGTCTTCACGTCTTCCTCATCGACTCGCCTGCTCCCCGGTTTGGTCAACGACCCCGAGTTATTGAAGAGTACCTGGCGGAACAGCGTTCATCTCGTTCGCAGCGTCAGTCCCGCTCCCCTTCACCAAGGCGCTCATCGACGTCCACCCAAGGTTCCTCGCGAGAGGGGCAAAGCCGCTCGTCTAGCCCTGCTCGGGAAAACTGAAAACAGCGACCTTCGGGGGCGACGCCGCTGGTAGTCGCTGCGTTGAAGACCTCCCGTCGTCGCCGCTTCGATCCGACCGCGAGCTGCTGGTACCGTCCCCTAGGGAAGCCAAAAGCGTTTATCTGGACATTCCTGTTATTTTAGACGGTCGTACTACAGTCAATGCATTAGTGGACACCGGTGCAGATTATTCGATTTTGAGCGGTCGCATGGCGACTGTTTTGAGGAAGGTGTTCACTGCTTGGCCAGGTGTGTACCTTCGAACCACCGGCGGTCATAGAGTTACCCCAAAGGGGATGTGCACGGCTCGTATTGAGATTAACAGATATACGTTCGTCGTTATTTGCGTCGTTTTGAGTGACTGTTCCCGTGACCTTATCCTCGGCATTGACTTTCTGCGAGAGTACGGAGCAGTTATCGACCTGCGAAATAGACGCGTCACATTTTCGATGGGACAATCTGCCGAACGAGATAGTAGCAGTCCTTGCAATGCCGCACTTCGCGTTTCCACCCAGAGCGTCTCGCTGCCGCCGCGAAGCAGTGTTCTTGTGGAAGTTACCTGTTACGATTTCCGTGCCGGCGGTTCTGTAGCGGAAGCGAACCATTCACTCCTGCTTGCTCAAGGCATCTGCGCTGCTCGAAGTTTATTGTCACTTCACAATGGCCGGGCTGCACTCCTTGTCACAAATTTTTCTATTGAGCACTGGCACTTGTCTCCGGGAACTGCTATCGCTTTCGCTGACCCTGTTACGCACGATCCGGTCTGTTTTGCATCCACGGCAGTCGAAACTAATGAGCCATCTCTTGACAACATCGACATTAACTGCCACTTGTCGAAGGAGAAACGGCGGGTCTTAGAGCTACTGTTGCTGGACTTGAAGGACTGTTTTGCTTCTTCCTCGAAGGTTCGTCAAACGCCTATCACACAACATCGCATCATTACTTATGAAGACGCTCGCCCTATACGACAGCAGCCTTATCGTGTGTCTGTCAAAGAACGAGAAGTGATCCAGACGCAGGTTCAGGAGATGCTGGATGCTGATGTTGTGCAGCCTTCACAAAGTCCGTCTTCACAAAGTCACTCTTCGATTTTGCATCGACTATCGGAAGTTGAATAATGTGACAAAGAAAGATGTATACCCGTTGCCGCGCATCGATGACTCACTGGACAGATTGCGACGTGCGAAGTATTTTTCATCTATTGATTTGAAAAGCGGCTATTGGCAAATCGAAGTAGACGAAAGAGACCGAGAAAAAACCGCATTTGTCACTCCAGATGGCCTATATGAATTCAAAGTACTCCCATTTGGATTGTGCTCTGCCCCAGCTACATTCCAAAGGATGATGGACACCGTCCTCACTGGCCTCAAGTGGCAGATCTGTCTTGTGTACTTGGACGACGTAGTTGTTTTTTCTGAAACATTTGACCAACACCTCAAACGCCTTCGAGCTGTACTGGAAGCGCTCTGTTCTGCTGATCTCACGCTGAAGCCCGAGAAATGCCACTTCGGGTATACAGAACTCAAGTTCCTTGGCCATGTTGTGAGCGTTGATGGGGTGCGCCCGGATCCCGATAAGACTGCTGCCGTCGCACGGTTTCCCGTTCCAGCTAACAAGAGGGCTGTTCAGCGCTTTCTCGGCCTGTGCGCATATTATCGGCGGTTCATTGCGGACTTCTCTCAAATTGCGGAACGTCTGACGCGCCTCACAAGAAAGGACACCTCCGTTGTGTGGAACTTTGAGCAGCAGACGGCCTTCTCTTTGCTTCGCGAGTGCCTTCAAACATCCCCTGTTGTGGCGCACTTCGATGAAGGGGCTGACACAGAGGTGTACACTGACGCCAGTAGTATCGGTCTTGGCGCGGTCCTTGTTCAGCATCAAGACGGGATTGAGCGAGTAATAGCCTATGCTAGCCGCGCACTCTCTCGCGCCGAAACGAACTACTCCACCTCGGAAAAGGAATGCCTGGCGGTCGTGTGGGCCACTATGAAGTTTCGCCCCTAGTTTCGCCGACCATTTAAAGTCGTCACGGACCATCATTGTTTGTGCTGGTTGGCAAATTTGCGAGACCCATCGGGACGACTTTCACGCTGGAGTTTACGGCTTCCGGAATTTGACATAACTATTGTTTATAAGTCAGGCCGCAAACACGAAGACGCTGAGTCACGAGCCCCCGTTGATACTGACGATGCTGCAGCCGATGGCGACAACGGCTTTCTAGGAGCTCTCAGTGCGTCTGAGCTCAGGGATCGACAAAAAGCTGATCCAGACATCCTTCCATTCATCGATTATCTGGAAGGGCGTGATACGACGCTCCCTCGACGCCTATCTCAGCACATTGGTTCATTCTGTATGCAGCAAGGCGTCTTGTATAAAAGAAACTCCCAAGGCCAAGAAAGAGCTTACCTTCTGGTAGTACCATATATTACTGGTAGTACCAGTAATATATATATATATATAAAATCAGCCTGTCATGGTATTTAAATTCACGTTACCCCAATGCCGCGGGCAGGAGCTGCCAACTCTGGTCGCTCTTTTGACATGGGATGGTAATATAAGAATCAGCCTGTCAGAACCGTTTGCATTCTCGTTACCCCTACGACACGCAGGCACGTCCATACGGCTTGGTTGAAGCGTGATTTTACATATGGGCTGGTAGCTTACGCTCTCGCTTCATACACTTAAAGTATGAAGCGAGAGCGTAAGAACTACTGGGAACAAACTAGAATTATTGAGAACACAGTTAGTTCGTTCTAGCATAGTTTCGAGCAAAATAGCATGCCTTTAAATACAAAAGAAGCCAATCGCGATTGCTGCGACGACCGACATGACTTCCTAAGTAATGAACGAACAGTCGTACACTGGTTTTAGGGAAAAGTAAAGAAAGACAGATAGAGAGAGAGAGGGAGAGAAAGGACGTCGTAGACAACATATGCAGGTTGTCATAGCGACACTGCAACCACGGCTATTCCTTCCTGTCCCCCGCGGTTTTCGTCCTTTGTCTTCTGGCGGTGTCGCCGTGTATCACTGATTGTATCTTCGAGTTTGTATAGAAACTACGAACATTCGAATATCATGAAATCTTCATGAAAAGCAACGCGAAAGCTGTACTGCGTATACACAACGGCACTATTCTTCTCTTTCTTCTCATTCCTTAGCCCCCCCCCCCCCCCCCCCTCTGTTTTTTTTTAATTCTCCACTGGTAGCGAGTAAGTAGCTAGACTCATTCGCATGCTGCAGCTGGGAGCCGAGGATCAGGCGTGCGTAAGCTTCTATTTCAGCGGCAGCACCGGAGAGAGCCGTATCGCTCGCTTTCGACGGAAACCTGAGTCAGTGGCTGGCGCTTCGCTTGTCAATTATTCAAATTCAGCGACGAGAGTTGAGAAGCATGAGGGAAGGTAGCGTATTCCACTCTTCCTTTTGTGTCACGGCCGGGTAAGTGCATAGCGCGGCACTCGGAGCCTCTGTGCTTATGGCCTTTGTTTTCGCCAACCTTCATTCCCGGCACACATGTAGCTCCGGCTGGTGTTCACCCTTTTGTTCGTGCCTCGCCGTTTTATTCTCTGCGAGGCTCAAATTGGAGCTGCTTTACTGACGAGAGCTTGGCTTTGCGCCGCTAACGAGGGCTACTGCTAAATGGCAGCTGCTCGTTAAGATGTGTTCATGGGCCCCGGGAGAAATGTTCGTCGGTTTAAAGCCGACTCCGTCAGTGGCCAAAAATAGGTCACACGCACGGCCACAGCAGTTCCACTGGCTCATTCGAGAGACTTTCTGCTCGTAAAAGGACGTGACAGCCATTGCGTTCATTGTTATCGGAAGACATCTGGAAAAAGCGTTTCTTTATTTTACGGTTTTGATTCACCCTCCTGCTTTTTTTTTTCGCAACTCAGAGAAATCGAAAGCAGGCTTAT
This sequence comes from Amblyomma maculatum, assembly GCF_055883805.1. NCBI lineage: Eukaryota > Metazoa > Arthropoda > Arachnida > Ixodida > Ixodidae > Amblyomma > Amblyomma maculatum. The sequence goes on from NC_139345.1 coordinate 87,214,058, forward strand.
TTATAAGTA
>NC_139345.1:87219066-87279066 GCF_055883805.1 Amblyomma maculatum
AGGCCCCTTCGGGAACAATTGCGGTCCTCCATTATTTGCTGATGTGGAAAATGCACGGCGTTGAGATCTTTTGCTCGGAATTGAAAAACCAAAGAAGGAAGAGCGTTGCATCATGAATCTTAATCTTGCAGATTTGTAGTAATTAGGTAGATGAGGAAACCCAACCGAAAAAGTGGAAACAGCGCACTACAGAAAATAGAATAGCGGTAGCAATGAGGTGAAGAAAATTGTTAACTATTTGCTGCTACAGTGGCAGCCTATTTGCGGACGGAGGTTAGGGAATATAGGATTCCGGATTACACGAAATACCCAGAGATGGATGAAATTGTTCCTCAGCCTTCCACTACGGCATCGTTTTCTCAATTTAGACCTCTTCGGATTGGTTGGTTGGTTTGTAGGGTTTAACGTCCCAAAGCAACTAAGGCTATGAGAGACGCCGTAGTGGAGGACTCCGGAAATTTCGACCACCAGGGGTTCTTTAACGTGCACTGACATCGACAGCCCACGGGCGCCTTGCTTTTCGCCTCCATCGAAAAGCGGCCGCCGAGGCCGGGATTCGATCCCGCATCCTTGGGAACAGCAGTCGAGCGCCGTAACCACTGCGCCACCCCGGCGGGGCAGACCTCTTCTGATCCCCCTCCTCATGTGTCCCCGAACATTGGGGGGGGGGGGGGGGGGGGGGGGGCAGTTGCACTGTTTTTCGATTAAATTCAACAGTAAAGGCCGGAAAACAAGCTGTTTCATTTTGATCAATCCAGTGCATATATGTAGGTCAAGAAAGTACAGGAATTAAGACAAGACTTGTATGAGTAAACACTGAAGTTCAACTGGTTATTATTTATTGACCCGAACCAGATGTATAACATGATCGAGAAGACGAATGCCGCTAGGTTACAAACGCCTTGAAAAAAATAAGAAGAAAGGCTCATTCAGGCTGCAACTGTCTGGAATGGGCATGCGCCCTTGAGGAGGCAGGTTCCAAGGCCGCTAGCAGCACACGAGCAGACATAACACGAGCATCACGCGAGCATAGGCCTTCGAATCTTTTCTGCACTGCACAATTTCGCCGCTAGTTGAGAAACGTGGCGTTGCTGTCGCATGACCGATCTCGTGGGTCCAGAGAGTCGCCCACACCTGGGGGTCACGCCAGGCCGACATGCCTTAATGATTACTCTTTTGGCACTCTCTCTCTCTGTCTCGACTGAACTGCGCCAAATTCAATGGCCGCGGCAAGTGCGGTTTCGTGGGTGAGGTTGCTTGATTTTATGGTCATGGAGACATGACAAGCGAGAATAGGGGCGTCGTGCGTTGCTATATGAAGTGCAGACAGGTTCAGGGATTACATCACGCTTGTAAGTACAATAAACAAGTTCAAACATTTTTTGCTACTCTTGCCGTGCTTTGTCTTGTACTCGAACTGCTCCTGTGTATTGCGATACGCGCTTTCATTGACATGCTTAAAGAAAAAAAAATCAAGAGGTGTGAAGTATGGATGTGCGCCGTTTGAAGTAAACACCATGAACAAAAGGCAGAGACAAATTGTACTCCAAGCATTTCTCTTCAGAGTGTTTTGATCGCTCTGGGCAAACGATGCGACTGTGGCCAGGAAGACTAGCGACTTTTCTTCCCGCATTCTCGCAGCCGCTTTATAAATCGCTAAATACCCTTGGAGATTGCTGTATTTATTTATTTAGCTTGATACAACCAGACGGGAAGCACACAAAATATATCGTGCATGTTTCGGGTTTTCTTAAACTGAGTATTCCACGCTCTAATCGTTTAGCTTTGACCTTACTGCGCGAAAGCCCATCTTAATTGAAAACATGAAATGCAGGACGTTACATTTTAAGTGTTGTGTGTTAAAATTTTGCGAGAAGTGAGCCTCCATTCGCTTTTTCTTGTGCTCTCATGATGAAAAGTGAAATGTGCAGTTCTGGTGCTAGCTTTAGCCCATACAAATTAATGAAATAAAAATTAACGATTATGAACTTGTTTTGCAGTAATACCAAAGTTATATTTCTTCAGCTGCTATCTTTTTTTTTTTTTGCAGCACACACTAAACAACCGATATTTATTCTGGCCATGACTCATGCGATTGCAGTCTACATAACTGAACACATTGAAATAGTACATTTTATCATTATTCATTGCAGGGAAAATGAAGCAGACTTCCTCGAAATAGATAATAATATTTTTGACATGACATCGTATATTGAACTTGTGAGAGAAGATAGTGAAACTGTACATTAGAATAAGGATTCACCGCATGGTAAATGACAAAAAAAAAAGAAGAATAAAGACTGCAATGCGCGCAAAGAAAGCCAGAACCATTATTTCAGGGATTGTAATGTTCAAAAAGGAATGGAAACGGATGTTATATTCATTAACACTCCAACTGCAGGTGTCGGTACCTGATTCAGTTGAATCTCTGTGAAAAGTGAAATAAACTCCCTTTGCCCCGCCAAATGGTTATTACCCTCGTATTCTGTGACCAAGCATGCGGTATCTAATCCCGGTCGCGACGGCCGCATTGCGATGGAGCGATAAGCAAGGCACCTGTGTGCTGTGCGATGTCAGTGCACGCTAAAGAACTCCAGGTTGTCTGAATTTCCTGAGTCTTCCACTACGACGTCTCGGACTGTGTTGCTTTGAGACCCTATAATAAGGAAAGCGTAGCAGGGGGCGGCAGAAAGTTAGGTGGGCGGATGAGATTAAGAAGTTCGCAGGGGTCAAGTGGATGCAGCTAGCACAGAACCGGGTTAAGTGGAGAAATATGGGAGAGGCCTTCGCCCTGCAGTGGGTATAATCATGCTGATGATGATGATGATGAATCCAAACAAAACCAACCAAACCGACTCTAAACATTATTTTCTCAGAAGCGCTGAAGATTGGGCGCCGTTGGTTTATGTTAAAATTAACTGCGCTAAATAGTCTGAAAATTATGCGCAGTGCTACTTGCGCGTTTTCCCCCTTCATGCGACAAAGTATAAAGCTAGTTCGTTGGAAATAAAGCGTCACCGTGGTCGCAATGCTACCCTAGCTTTGAGCAAAACACGATTTAGGGTAATATTAAGTCATTTCGTTTCCCAGTTATCATTCATCTGCTAGTAAAGTAGGCAGCTAGTTATCAGCAGGAATACGAACTGACGACACGTGTCCCTCCGATTGTATGTCGTTTACTATAAGTGCAGGTATCCCCGAAAACGTCAGACAGCAGTGTGCCTTTCTTTCTCCCAAAATGACGAACTAAAGACGTTTTACACTTTGCCAAATTTTGTGCCAGGTCTTCAATGCCAAAAACTACCTGGACGAAAAGACGGCGTATGATTTTTGCCTACCCTTAAGGCGATGCCTAAGCGTCCTCCTCATTTTTCGTTTTCGCCTGCTTTGCGCTATAATTGCGTTGAATTGTTATATTTTTTCAAGACGTTTCTGATATGTTCTAAAGTCACCACACCTTGTTTAGTGTGAACCTCAATAATGTAAATCAGTTACAGTGCTGGATTAAGATGGGCAGTAGACATTTGGATATGTTAGCAAGAAGGTAATAAATAAATGCATTGCTTGAATAAAACAAGCTACGTTGTTAATCAGTGCCTCCGAGAGTCGATATGAATCTGCCCCTGATTCGCAAATATGAGCACTAAAGGAAGCTGTAGCAGTGCGCTGGATAGCCTGTCTTGCCCTTTGCAACATAGCTGGCACGCTCTCATCCTAGCCTCACTTTCGAGCGTAGGCTGGTATAGGCGGCTTCTACTCCAGCAATCGGTTCCCAGTTATTATGTAGGCTTCTCATCAGCCCCTCCTCATTTCTTCTTCAACCGTGACTTATATCTCGAACTAAATTGCCCAAATATTCATTGCGAAAAAAAAAAAAAACCACGTCATTTGTTTACAATTTTTCTTCACGGACTGAACCTTTTCTTTCACCTCTTCTGCAACAACGGGACTAAATATAGCGCCCAAGTTTACCTATATTATTCAGACTGTGTTTGCTCGTGATTTGTATGAATGCATGCTCGGTAATGCAAAACTCGTAAGTTAGCGAAACTGTAGAGAATACCTTGTTATTTGCATCAGCACCCAGTTAACTTCTCATGAACAGCAGCGTCAGCGTTTCTCTGTGTGCTGAGGTGAGGTTTCACCTCATGTCGTGTGTTATAGGCGATATATTGAGGCTGCGCAGACAGAGTTCTCATTATACATACTGTCATGAGAAAGCGGTGATGTTTATCGTGGAAGTGTTTGTTCTGTTCAGAAGAGGGTTGAAAGAAGAGAATTGGGAAGGAAATTGAGAACTGATGCCAACAACCCCAGAACACTAGATAAATACATGAGGTAAGCTAAAATATTTGCTTTTCGCATCCGGAAATGGTTTAAATTTTTGTCTCTAAATCTGTGACAATTCCGTTGCGTTCGTATTGTATGAACAATTAATAAGGTTTCCTTTTAGAGTAATTTTAGCTCTTCTGCAGCCCAGACACTCACGTGGCTTTAAACAAGTTCTATTCATGAATCGTTATCACAAGAAAATCAGCAGAGTTCGTGCCTCATCAGTAATTGTTGTAAGTTGATAACTGCGCGTTCACTGATAGACTTCCTTGCCAAGGGATTTGGAACCATCCTCTACTTAGACGTTATAAACGTTTTTTGTCCACCTGTTAGGAATAGACCGAGTAATAAAAGGAAAGATTAGAAATTTTTAGGGCGTATTATGTGCCACACAGACGATTACATCAATTTGATTTTGCGGAGCTGATGCAAAATGTCGTGTCAGAGAGGTTAGAAGCCATTGCAGTATACGACGAACATGTTGGATTTCAGCTAATTTGCATCTAAATATTGCAGTATATGGATAAGAAAAGACTGCCCTCACCTAAAGTGGACCTTTCAGTATCCGCAATATAAATGAAAAACAAACGAAATGCAGGAGCTTACATAATCGGCAAGTTTTGAAAGTGAACTGTGGTGACGCAATGGTTCTTTTTTTTTTTTTTTTAATGCGGACCTCTGAGTTTGGATTCCCGGAGGCTTGTTTCGCGAATGCGGTCCTCTAAGTTTGGATTCCCGGAGGCTAGTTTCTCAGGTGGATTTCTACTTGCTCCCACTGGATCCTGGTTTTGAAAGACCAGTCGTGGAGGACAGAGCATTCGCTTTCGACCGCGTGGGGTTGTGCAAATCCAGGCGAAGCGTAAGTACTAGGGGGGGGGGAAGGGGGGTGTTACAAATTGGCTATAGTTGAAACTCGGCAGTCGTGGCGGCGGGGGAAAATGTGTGTTCTAGTGGATGCTAATCAAGCGCACGAAGAGATTTTTTGTGGTCGTCCGTTTACTGCGTTCAGCTTTACTGCAATCATGTCAACTACGAAGTTTTCAGCTTTAGCTCGTGCTTAGGCCTGCTTCGCGTATTCACCATAGTAAGGTGCTGGCTCCGATGTTGCCAGAGTAGTGCGCTGCTTTGTACGCCAATCTGGGTTCTTGCAGCCTGTGGATGTGTCGTACGCTCGGTAGATCCCTAAGTGAAGGCAACGCGGTCTATGAGGTTTTCTATGGGGGCGATGCGTGTTCTGGAAGGAGGAGGGGGGGGGGGGTGAGGGGTTACTCGGCGTAAAGTACACATTTCAAGTGACTGAAACTTCTATATCCGGGCGATTTCCATGCAAATACTAACGATGTTATTTCTTCAAGAGAAGCTTTTTACAGTTTCAATGGGGATGCGCGCTATGCGTGAACGACAATGGACGGACGGAATGTAACAGAATCCGCTTTTAAACGAATTATGATATCATTTGCCGTCATGCTCGGCCTTTTTTTTTTCATTGTGTTTCTTTAATGCGTTATAAATCGGCAAGTATATTCATACTTTTTACTGCATTTTTCTTCTAAACTTCTAACATCATGTTATCTCTGCTTTTCAGCTATCAGCCTTCCAATCGCTTTTGCTGACTTTCACAGCAGATATATTCAACAGAACCCAGTTATCTCTAAATCATACAGCCTCAGTGAGAATGACTGTGTCTGCATCGAAGTCCGGATGGATACTCCTCCATTCGAGCACAGGATGTGCAATTCTTTTCGCGGATATAAAACACATTATACTACAGGTGATAAAATTCTCTAGGACGCATCATCAGAAACCGAAGCCAAAAGCCCTCTTGTTAGCCAGTTTCCGGAGACCTGACTTAACGGTCTGAAGGCTGAACTCTCATGCTGTGACAACAGCTTGAGAAATCAAGAAATCGCCGAATAATATGGAGCTTGTAGGCCACTTTTCCTTTTCTAGTGCCCTGGAAACTTTCGACCCCAGTAGCACACGTGTGATATTCTTTGTTAAAATTATTTTTCTAGTTTCGGGTTCAAGTAACCCGGATGTAGATTTAAAGAGCAGGACAATATTTCTCGAGTTATAATAGAACGATTCCTTCCTGATCTGCCTTTTCCAATTTCAGTATAGTTGTACCCTTTGCTTCTTTTCCGCTGAATTAATCCAATTTTACCTTTGTGTTTTCTGCCTGTCGTTTGAGGTTCTTTATTTACTTGTCATTATGTCCTGCATACATACTGCTTATTTTCCTACCTGTTTCCGCCATTTTAAGCCGCACATTTTAGGTACAAAAATTTAAATATCTTAGTTCGCGGCGTGGTAATAGGAGGATAAATACATGTTCACCGCTTATTCGCGGCTGACTGTCCATACCGCCGACCCCAACCCATTACAGCATGCGATACGGAGCGCTCGCCGACTAAGAAGGGTCGTGCTCTTGGAAACAAAGAAAAACATTTGCCGACGATTACGTTACTTTCTAATGCGAAATTTGAGCGCAGCTTATCAGCTGTTCCACCTTTTTCGATATATTGAGGCAAAGATATCGAGCAAGACATGTATATATGTACAACTAAACAACTTTTTTTAATTTTTCACATATATTGCTTTAAGAAACATTCCACTAACAGTTCTTTACTGTCATGAAGGAAGCTTTGTGGTCATCTGAAGCCTTCCACTACGGCACCTCTTCTTCTCTTTTTTCACTGCCACCTTTCTTCTTTTCTTCACAGCTCGGTTAAGGTGTCCGCGCAGAATTGTGACAGATACTGCGCCTTTTATTTGATGTCAATCAATTTTAAACGCCACTGGTGCCTGCTATTTCTATACGCTCTGTGGTGCGGCGTTCGAGGATGTGCTAAATGAAAAGCGCCGCACGGACGCCTGGATCGAACGCCCAGCGAGGTCCGCTTCGCATATGCATGGATCTCGTGGTGGCGTCATCACAAGTCATGACGTCATGACCTAATGTAACGTCATTATCACTTGCGCTTATTAGACATGGCCGGATGTGCCATCATATTGACGTCACATTAGGCCATGACGTCACGGCTGATGACTTCACCAGGTTACGAGGCCGACGGCGACGTCAATGGCGACGACGAGGCGAAATGCAGGAACGGGCGCCAAAGAGCGGCGCTCTAAAGCAAATGGTGAATACAAATAGGCATTTGCACTCGACGCCCTGCACTTGACTCCCACCGAACAAAATTGTTCAAGGGAGTGAGTGACTAATGGGAGTCTGGATCTCGAATACATTTTGTATGACAGCTTTTAAAGCGATTTCTGTTGAGGGCGATGTCATGATTTGTGTGATTATGTATACTATATTTTGGAACAAATCTGTTTGCAAGCCTGTTTTCGTTTTCATTTAAGAAGTGTGCATTTCTGTCAGTTCGTTTCCCAAAAGAACATCTGTTTGAGTGGAAAGGAGTACACTGCATGGTGATGTGCGTGACATAATCTCAGCCGTCCCTTTGCAGACAAGGGAGGCCGAGGTCAGTATGCCCTTCAACACGTAAACGAATTCAAGCTAGCTGCAAAGACAACTAAGTCATTTTTTTATTTAAGCTACCTAATTTAGAGCTGTCCTAAAGACATTTTTCAGAACAACAGGGGTTTTACGTGGTAGGGGCTTATTTATATGATATGTTAGCAACCTGGAACTAGATACTACGATATTTAATTTGTTGGGAGGGCGCTACTTTTGAGATGTGTTCCAGAGAGCTTCCTGTGAATCCTTGCGGGTTTCGCTGCTTGGCAATAGAAAATGACGACGAGCTTCTCTTTCACTTTAACATGCTGAGCGGCATCCGCTGTAAGTGGTGGTCCTGCGTGGTGTGTTTCAATTGCATCCTGATACAAATCCCTCGTGGGTTTTGTTTTCAGAGAGACTGTACATTATTGGTAGGACAGCAGAAATTATTTGAGCATGAGGCGCAGTGGGGCAAAACCTTAACAGAAATAATTGTATTAATTCTCTAATTTCACACTCATACGAGCTGTCAGTTTTTATTTTTCATTTGTAAGTGCGGTACTTTGTAACAAGTATTTGTAGTAGTGCAGTAACAAATAAAAAAAAGATATGGCCTTGTGGAAAGCAGCCACCTCGCGTTCGGGAGATGCCATGTTCGATCCTTGATTTCATGGGTGCCTTCGGATACTGACTGGTTTTCCAATGGGTGCAACAGTTATCGCTTCTCGGGCTTCAGTGTTTCTGGAGTGAAATGGAGAGTGTCAAGCCAAACCCATTTTGATCGTCATAGTGACAGCGCTTAGTCATTGGAACGAGGAAAAGTATCAGTATAGGTACAGCATTACACTTCACGCACAAATATGGATACAATATTTTTTCTGGCATCAAAATTTTACGCCGTTCCCTTCTATTTTTACGCAATAGCATCTTACAATATTTCGCAGTTATCTAAAACTGATGTCGAGTATATTTCGACTGGAATTAATAGCCAACGTTTTGCCTTTTTTGGTTGCTTGCGAAATCTTTTAAAAATTTTTGTGTCGAACGCCATAAACAATCAATTCGAAATTGTAAACTTCGCAGAAAGGTACAATATGCAAGAACTTTCAGTGCAGGGTTTCATTATTTTCTAACCATTATAGCCCGAACGAAAGTACGAAATGTGTTATACTCGAGCGACCAGCTCGCATGAATCGGGCACGCTGAAATAAAGCAACACGCAACATTAGAATCGTCACTGCGTTTCCGCACTTTATAAAGGAGGCTTTGGCAACTGATGAGATACAGGGTTCTCTCGAGGCCGTTGTTTGTTTGATTAAGAAAGACGATTATTGAAGAATAACAATGCGACCAAAAAGAAAGGAAGACCAGGTTTCTTCCACTGAGTTGCATCGCACACTTTTATTCAAGCACTTCCAGTCTTCATGAATACTGGAAGAAAGAGACGAATGTTTGCGTGGGTTACATTTCAAATCTTTCCGTTACTTGCACACATTTTTCGTTTAGATGATCGAAAATATTTATGCACCCGTGCCTAAACTCCATTTCAAAAGCAGCTCGCATATCTGAGAAATTAAGGGCCACCTGGACTAATCACGATTATGGGCGTTACATAGTTGTGTTGTAACGTGCCAGTTGACCACATTGTTGGAGTGTTTTTAAAAACATATTATTTCAGTGTGCGGCGCCGGCACCCATACCTATCGCAAGGCTGCACATAGCTTGTGAAACGGAGTATATCGCCGGCGCTACCCTGTTTCGTATCGCGTGCAGTCAATAGTTGAAGAGTAAAATACAGCGTCGACTTGGACTCCTTGAAACATGACGGCAAGATTGAAAAAAAAAAAAAAAAGCAAAACAACAACCAGTTAGACAGGACGGCAGGTCTGCATGTTATAGGAGAATCGCCGTAAACCATGCCATCGAAGTTCCCGCTTGGAGGGGAAAAAAGAAAATTTAAGAGCATAACCCCTATCGTACCTTTTTCTACTTCACTCGCGATTATAAATGGTGTGGGGGCTTCGGCTCAGAAAGAAGATAGAAATAAGCGTTGCATTCAAATGCAGTGATGGGGGAGAAAGAGAAACAGAGTTGGAAGGTGAGCCCTGTATAATGAGAAGGCAGCGCCTGTTTTCGCAGGCCGGCATTTTTCGTAATCCCCGCGCATTTCTTACAGGGCAGTTACGCATAAGTGCAAGCGCAGTTTGCTCGGAAGTAACGAGCGAGAAAAGAAAAACAGAAACAAAATGCAGCGCAGGAAGGAAAATGCCGAAAACTAGCTCAGAACGGAGTACGTTCAGTCCACTAACTGCCGCTGCATTATGATACTTGCGCCTTCTGCAGCGCGGGGTGAAACGGGCCAAGAAAATGCTTCCGCATGCGAAAACCCCGGATGTTCCGAAGATTTCCCCCACCTGCTTTGTTCTCGTTTCACTTTGGCAGCGGTGTGTATAATCGCAGGGATTATTCTTGCATGTCCATCTCCTTCACCTCGGGGGGGCAGGGGGGGGGGGGGGGGGGCGTTCATTAGGGAAAATGACGGGAACGGCGGGATGTGCCCAAAGGGAAAAAAGATGTGCAGCCATTGTTAATCGGCCATATCTCGAGTAGTTGCACCGGAGGCTTAAGGGCACGCGGTTGTCGCTTGGCCAGCACTGGAAGGGTGCAATGGACGGATTTCTGCGTAATTAATGAAAGTGTTTCATTGGTAGTCGAACATAGTAAATGTTTAAGTGTGTTGCAGACAAACATCTCTTGTTTGGTGTTCTTCAAGCACTGGCTTAAGGGTGCCGGACCTGCTTTGATAAGGATTATTGTTTCGAGATTCTAGGTTACCGCGCTAGAATCTAACACGCATTGTAGTTTTTTGTTCGCATCCCTAACAAATCGAGCGACTGGCCAGAAAAGAAAATGGGCAGCGTGAAACTAAGGTGCGTTTTTTTTTTCTCTTTCAGAACACTATCCCAGTTTACTCTGGTTCTCCTCCGGTTCATTCGCGGCGCTGACATCCTAGAGGACTTGGGACGCTCAGCGCCTTTTCTTCAGTGGGGTGCGTCATAATGCAGGTGAATCACACCAGACCCGGACAAATTTTATCCCAAATTCTTCTTTCTCTACGCGCCACTCTCCGCCAGTTTTTCCCTGCACGTTTAAGGCATTCACGCTGCCCAACTTTGGGTCTTTTCAGCCCTTGACATTAATTCTTTTTTTTTTTATGCAAGAAACACTCACGCCAGCAGATCGATGCACATTGGTCGCTCACTACGTGCTGTAGAAACTGTCAAGCCAGCTGCGCGCAATTATTCTTCGCAGCAGAGATACAAAATTTTTTAGGGACGTATAGGTTTCTGCTTTAAGGATATGACTAGATAGCATGGCTACAACTCCGACATATAAATCCCCATTTTAATACAATTTGAACGTGCCTGCGTGACCTTGGTGTGGCGTATTTTACTCCGCATTCAAGAGCACTCCATGGAAGGTAGATTCTTATTCCACTTTCCAACCTCAAAGTAAGCAACCCGAGTCGACAGCTCCCCCAAATTTCTGATATCATGTGGCCTCGTTAAGTCGTACAAGCCCCTGATGAATCAGTGCCCATATCAGCTGCCAGGTGCCACCTGCCAGCCCCATGCCCATGATGTTTCGCAAACGACGTCGATGCCGAGGTCGGATTTTGAGTGTAACATCCCCTTTAACCATATCCTGTTTATAAATGGAGCGGAATGATTATTGCATTTACCTGCCTCTTTCTTAGTTGTTGACTTCTGTCCGGCCAAAATTCGAACTTATCTCCAGAAAAGTGGATTTGGAAGTCTTCCCGACACTTCACTCAAACTCGCGACATCTTAATCTGAAAACGCAAGGCTGCCGCTTTTAGAAATATATGGCAGTATAGTGTAGCGCCTAGGATACGCACCCGGAAATCAGTGATCAGTGTCGAAGCACGAAAGTTAACTGCGAAATCGGCATGTTATGGCAGCACCTATACGTTAGAGCTTCGTCTTTTTCTACACATGGAAGCTCTTTTATCGGTGAGAACAATCTTGTGGTCGTCACAACCGGCTCCCTTCCTGTCCCCCGCCTCCTTTCTACATCCTTCTTTCTGTGCAACACTTAGGCGTCCGGAAATGAAGGTTGTTGGGCGAGCTTCTGGGATTCGTGGCCAAGAAATCAGTGTCGACGCACGAAGGTTAGTTGCGAAGTCGGTCGATGATGGCAGCACCTGCATTTCGAGTTCTGACCTTTTCTTCATATGAAAGGTACTCTTTTTATCAGGGCATTCTTGTGGGGCTCACCACCGGCCTCCTACCCTGTCCATCGTCTCCTTTCTAAACCCTCCTCTGCATGCGACACTTAGGGTTTAGACGCGCGAGTATTTGTTCACGAATGCAATACAGTAAAATGCCGCATGAAAGAACGTCATTTAAACGAAGTATTCTGTTGAACAAACTTTTTCTAGTCCCCCTCCCCCCCCCCCCCCCCCCCAAAGCTCCATTGGACACTTTGCAGACTTCCTTCATTTTAACGAAATTTCGTGTATTTGTAATTTCAGTTCTGTGAACATTTTTCGCGGCGTAATCCTTTGCCTCCCAGGTCATACTGAGCACTTCAACAAGTACAATCCGCACTTTTTGCTGCGTATTTTTATGCTGACAACCACGCATCAGTACCGAGTGACTAAAGGTGGCCGTGATTTAGCTTTAAGCTCAATTGGCCATATAAATGAGCTCGTAGTCTGCCAAATCCATAGCTAGCTATGCACGCTTAATTGGCTCTACAGCCCTAGCAAGCCACAACCAGAGCATCAGCCCCACTAGTTCTTTTGGCTCCAAGAAAGACGTACGTATGCATGCTGATTAACCATGACACGCTGAAGCAATGCTTGGTAAAAATGAAAGCCTTTGCTGACCAGCATAACCTTTGTGCCGGACAGGGTTCACGAGAGCTTGGACGCAGTGACTGAGTTTCGCAACACTGCAGTAGTAGGTCCAAATGTTCTGCTAAAAGCTGCTGCAATCTTTGCTTGTAAACAAGCTCAGCGACAAATAAATGGGCCTAGATATTACAGGAACAGCCGACGTTTCTTGCATCTAATGGAAACAAGCATCCAAGCACAAATTTTCACTCAGCAAGCTACCAGTTTAGCAAACATTTTCCCACGATTCCTTGAAGTTCATTCAAGTAAATTTATATGGCGTACGCGCAATAATGCAAAATAATACATTTGGTGAGAAGAGCGGAGCGTAGCATGCGAAGTGTTTCGTTCATTAACGGAAAATATTCGAGCAAAACATAGGTATAGAACAGAAACAAATCTTACAAAGGGGCTTTAGCGAATAAAGTAGACAAATGCGAAAGCCTGAGTGCCGCATTCTACTACGCAACTGGCACTAATCAGTAATTTTCGTCATTAATCAATTGACCGTGAAGTAGATGAATAATAATTAATTGGGTAGTTCTTAATTAATCAGATACTTAATTAGGCATTGATTAGTAATTATTTGTTTATGTAATTGATTGTTGAATGCCATATGGCCATATAATGAACGCATTTGCGCATACTGTGGTGGTGTTCTGTGATTGGTCGACACTTCTATGACATCGTCCCGCCTCAGCCAATCAGAGCCGGCGCTAAAGCGGAACACATTTTTACCACGACAGCATGAGCCATTAAAGGCTTTCGGCCTAATATATCTGCAAAAATATTCAATAAAGCTTTCTAAACGCTGCATTTCACCTTTGAAATATAACTACGCTACATCATCGCAAGCCAAGCCAACGTTTCAACAAGTGTGAGCTTTGCCTTGGCTTTGAAACTCAGGCTTCCCTTGAGCCCTTGTTCGGTTTTAGTTATACTGTGTTTCCATATTCTCTGCCTCTCGTTTTACCGCATCTACGCTACATCGTTACTTACAACTGTAGCCATGCGTCAGAGTGGAATACAGGACTTCTAAGAGAAGATTACCTGCAGATTCGATTTTTTTGAAGCTACCATGCGGACTCCGTTAGTTCAAGATTTAAAAGCAGTCGATAAATACGGTAACACATCTACCATTTCACCCGCCCTTTTGTACTGCCGCGTTTTATCTTACTAGAGCTGTTCTGTCATCTCTGGAAGCAGATTTATGTTATTGTTAACTGCGGAAAGAAAACAATGACGTGTGAAGTATACAGCAAGCGCACTGACTTCGCACCGCTCACTGACGCCTCTCCGTTTCGCCTCCATCGTAACGCAGCTGCCGGCGGTCGGGATGGAACCCGGGCCCTCCGGCACAGTAGTCGGGCATCTTAGCCACTGCACCACCGCGACCGCGGTGAGGCAGTAAATATTGGGTAAAAAATCTAATTTTCCAGTTAAAATTGTGACATAGCGCGAAAGAGGTGCTGCACAGGGTTTGCTCTTCTGTTACCCAGCCTTGCGGTTTAGGCTCAAATGAGACATACCTTTAATACAAATTAAACCTTTGTTTCTATTCGTGGGCTGCATGACTGCAGAGCCATACTGCAGGACCTGTGCTTGCCTCAACGTTGATGCTATCATCGGCTTCGCTCAGCCAGGGTCAATGTCAAGAGTTAAGTGTTAAGGTCGAACGGTATGGACGAGGCCAAAGGTAAAGTCATGGCCGATTAACGACTGACTCTGGTCACGGCTAGCTTGTATAGACACATTGTCACGACTATGTTTGGTTAATTGGTGTAGCCTTGCAGTAGAGTTGCTCCATAACCATTTTGCTCGGGTTAGCAATGTTTTCGTAACAAAAAATATAAGTAGATTTCTCCAACGTATAAGTGAATTTTCTGCGTACTACTTTGTTTAAGTCCAAAGAACGGGATCGAGAATAACCCGCCGTTTGAACTGAAGAAAATTAATCGTACCACCTAAAGCTCGTTGTTATTCCATAGACACAAGCTTTTAGGGCGACCCAGTGCGCTGATCCAAAACACGCAAAAACAAAAACGCAATAAATTGCTACGAACCAGAAGACGACTTCCCGGGGTCGTACTTAGTACCTGATTAGCAAACCTCGGATCGTTTTCCTTACTTTTTTCTCTCTCCTTTTTGTCCCCATCCGCATATCTGCGTCAACAATCAAAACAAAAACAGGCCACCAAGATAAAAGGTGGCGCCATCTTAAGGGAAACGCGGGGCTCTTGAAAGATGCATGGCGCCGTAAAATATGCAGCCTGCATTCTGAGAAGTGCGCTACGAACCTTTTTTGCTCAGTTGCGGCTTCCGACCGCGACTGAGGGGACCCTCGGTCGTTCCGCGATGTGGCAGTGGCCGCCTGCCGTATAGGCTGCAAGCGGTGAGAGGCGCCAAGGCAGCTGTGAGGTCTGCCATTAGAGAAAGCGCTTCTCCCACCAAATTCTCGGGCGACAGCCATTAAAGTCCTCGTATTTTTCTTTCCTTCTTCATCCCCCCCCCCCCCCTCGTCATTTTTCAGCGCTCATATTTTAGCTTTCTTCAAAGTGCGCGCTCTAGCTGCCTAGATGTACGTCGTTCGCGCTCAAAACAAGCTGGGATAAAAGTTTATGTTCCATCTGGTTTTGTCTTTTTCTCTCTGTCTCGTTACTCTTTTGACTGTTTTCACTTTTGCTGAACCACTGATATAATTGTCTGAATAGCCGACGGGCTTTCCCTTGACTGCATGTTCTATAGTTGGGGAATACAAATTGCTCCATCTGTCTCGCTAAAGCACCCTATATCATCTCTTACACAGAAGCCACCATTGACAGGCGTCTCTTTGCTCTGGCTGCCTGAATTCTTGCGCTTTTTTTTTTTTTTTGGTCAAGTGTGACATCTTACGTACTTGAAATCCGGACCATCGCGTATTCTATGCACAGAATAAAAGTGCCAGACGAGTGAAAACAAAAATAAAGTATTCAATTCCCTCGTACAAAATTCGCCACCGACAACTGCACCTACGACATAATTTTCTGGCCGTGGGAGATGACAAGGTAGAGACTAACGCAAGACTGTTTACGCCGTTAAAGTCGGGTACCGCGCAAAGGACGTCGACTACTCGTTATTTCCTCAGACAAATTGCTTTACAAGAAACTTTATCAAGAAAAGCTGCAGGGAAAACCATGCGAAGAACACATCGCGCCGACACAGCAGTTAATGGCGTGCACGACGGCTGTCTCGCGCTTTTATCCGAAAGCATGAACGTGTTTCAAACAGTTCGTTTGCGACGCTTACGCTACTGCCACTCGTCATGACAATAATTGCAGACTTTCCCGCTCACCTTAAAGTTAATCAAAGGAAGCCTTAGCCCTCTTCCTAACCCTCAACCTGATTTGAGCTTATGAATAACATGGAAACAACGAATACATATGGCACTCCTCTTGCTTTCCTTTTCTCCCCTGTGCGCAAAACTAACTCTTTTACTCAGTGTGGCTGCGAACGTACATAATAATTAATGACATTTTCCTAGTTCCTTCCTTTTACAGTTGGGTTATCGACGGACGTGCATTTTTTCTCGAGTGCTTCCAGGCACTGTCAGCTCTCACTGTGAAAGGAGAATTTCAGTCGACATTGAATGCGCACTATATGAAGCCGTTTAAAATACCTATGTGAGCTTTAAGTTCGTAACTCCTAGAAAATATCTCTTGCGACCTCTGGAGCTGCATCTGCTTGTTATTGGTGGGTACATGACAGTCGTGCAGAGTGTTTCGCGAGATTTCAGTCTTGTATTTATCCTTCCTCATTTAATGAGCAGAATGCTTCAGTGAACTTTTATTTAGCCAATCAGAAAATAGGATCAATGCCAAAGAATGGAAATGCTGAAGGCCACCTTGCCTTACCTTGGAAAGTTTCATTGTTTCTTTTTGATTTCTATTTAATACATTTCAAGAAAAATTCAAGGGCTTGCCGTCATCTTTGAGGCGATACCGTGTGTGACACTTTCCGAGCTTTAGCAAACATTTGTGTTTGATATCCTAAGCTAAATGTTAACGTTAATCATCGAAAAGGCGCTTTGAGCCTTGCAGCACAGCGCCACCATCGTTACTAGTTTGTGTAATGCACATAAAAATGGAGTACCCGCTATGGCTACAGCAAAAACGTTGTAACCTATATCGCAGTCATTACAGACTTACAAGGAAATGTTCCTTTACAGCAACTTCTGTGTGGAGGTCAAAATAGATCTATCATGAACGCAAGGGTTCTTCTAGTGGGTACACCGTGTGGTGGTCGACTGGCATAGAGGTCCTTGCCGTGAGCTGGTGATGTGCCCTAGCTTTGCCACAACTCTCAGGTTGTGTTGAATATCTCTACAATATACATTGTTACGGGGGTGGGTTTATTATCTAGAACATAATCCGTGAATGCATGAATGAAAGGCACAGTCAGAGTAAGGCTTGTCCTCGTCTCAGTCAACGCGCTTCAACCTCGTGTTCCTCTCCGACATGCGTATTGCCGCGCGGCGCATCATTATTGACGTAACAGTTCCCCGTGACGTAACTGACGTAACGCAATATATATTGATGTAACAATATATACGATCCGCTTGTCGATATGCACAGTGTTCTTAACGGCCTTTTTATCCCGCTTTCGGTCATTGTCGAGGTAGTTCAGTGCAAGCCCATGACACTTTATCAGTATCTTGGAAGGTTCTTCATACGAGTACCGCGCAATGTTTGTTTCACATGTTATTTTTTAAAGAGAGTGTAGGCGTTTTGTTTTCTGGTCATGAAGCCCATAAGCACGATGCACAAGCCTGTGTAAGTATTTAGGCTTTGATTTACACCGAATTACCCTTTTACGCTTTCTGTATTTAAAAAAAAAAAAAACAGGTGTAAAAAAGTGCCTTGTCAAGTTGAGGTAAAAACACAAACCTCGGCCTACCGTCGGAGTGAGAGCTCTAGAGCTCGCAGTTCTTTAGGTGGGGAAAAAGAAATTCGCTGGGCACTTAAGGTCAGCCGTTAAGGATATGACGCTAAGGCGTTAAAGGCTGCCGGCTGCCGTTGCGGACTCTTGCTCGCGTTCACCTATTCACTTTTTCCTTAATTTCTGCCTATACTATACACATACTCATTAGTATAGAGTCGGCTGATGCCACCTCATGAGAAACACTATCTGACATAGGTACACATAGAAATAATATAATGCCTTGCTTGAACCAAGACATACGAATGGGCTTGTGTGACCTACAAGGGTAGGGTGTCCGACTCGGATTCAGATAACGCTGAAGGTTGGGTTCCCACTCCACTCACTCATCTCAAAGCAGAAACTCGAGTTGCTGGCGCCTGACAACGGCACCATGTAATATGATATCGTGACGTCACACTACCAACCGAACAACCAGTTCCCGGTTATGACACTTGCCAATGGCCGCCTGAAAGCGTAATGCCCGTCATTTCTCGCTCGCAACGCCGCCCATCGGCAACGGATTTTCTGGACGAAGGGGCTTTGAACGGTATCGCGTTAAAACCGACGTTGCCGTTCAAGAAACGCACTAGATCTAGCCGTCCACAGTGTTCGGTGACACCCTTAGCACACGCGCAGTTTCTCAGCTTTAAATCCCACGTTCCACATACAGTGAATCACAGCAGAAGCTTTGGCAAGCGTCGTCGGCGAAAATAGAACTTTTGCGAGCTTTTGTAGTTTTTAAACCCGTCGGGCCAAGAGAAGTGCGTTACTGCACCGTCCATTCGAAGCATTCCCGTCTCATTACTGAACAAGCACGCATTGCAAACGTGTTTTCACATGCGGCACCCAGTAGTGCCACGGCAGCTCGAACTTATTGTTCCGTCACATTGGAAGTGCTTCGAGGGCATCACTTCATTCGATGCCGTCCATCCCGATAAAAAAAACCTGCCATCTTCTCCGCTACATCCTCGTCGCACTTCCCCTTCAGGAATCTTTCCTAGACACCCGCCAGTTTCTTCCAGCTTGCTTTTTTTTTCGTTATTTTCTTTTACCGGACTTACCTTTCAAGCTTTTTCGTTTCTCGAAAGCACTTTCTGTTTACGTTCCAATTCTTCTTGTCATCGCCGTCGTTGGGCGCTGCTCGTTCGTTTGTCGTCGTGAGAGCGGTCCGTATAGAGCTAGCATAAGCCCTAGCTCTTGCCACAGCTCAGAACAAAGCCGATCAATTTCCGAAAGAGAGCTGCATGCTTGGGAAAGCCAGCGAGTAATGAAAGAAACAAAGGAGCGGGTATACATACAAAACGAAGGTTTAATATATCCCTCTCTTTTCTATCACTCGGCGGCGCTTCTTTTTCCTCTCAATCTGCGCTGGACTTTTGTGGCAGCCATGGCCGTATAAAGCCGGCGAAGCGGTTCCACTGCTCTGTTTACGACGGGGTAAAGCAAACGGGCTTTATGTCCACACTAGGGAAATACTTTATGTAAACTGCAGCTTTCGTCTCACGCTTCTTTTTCCTTGTTGTCTTCCTTCATTTTTCAGCGTTTTCTCTTTCCTTTAGCTGCGGCAGCACCGCGTCGAGGTTCTGACGTTTATATTTACGAGCTACCACGAGTCATATCCTTCCTTCCCCTTCTCTCTCTATCCTCCTCCCTGCAGTCATCGCCGCACGTGGGAGGATTGTTTCGTCTCGCGATGGCACGTGTATGCATCGTCCGGTTCGTTTATTGGCGCCGAAAAGTGTAAAAGCGAACTGCTGCTGCCCATCGAAAAGATTTATGTCAGTCTCTGCGACAAGCGAGTGCTTTTTCAAATACTTTCATGACAGATCTTGTTTGTGCTTCCTCTTTTGCGAGCTCATTGTCGCTCTACACGTGATCGGATAAAGCGTGTCTTTTTTTTTTTTTATTGAACGCATCTTATGACTTCTAAATTTGTAGCAGCGGCATGCTCGCGCCTTAATACTGATCACGTTTTCTGTGCGCATTTAACTTATATCCTGTTTTAATAACTTGTGTGAGGTAACAATCGTTAGTAACTGGCAACGTTTCCCCGGCTTAGGAGCTAACGTAAGATTGTTCAGTTAAGTTCCTGATTCCTTAAAGGTCTCCATTTCAGGGTATGCGGCATAAGTGGTGGGAATACACATAAAAAAAAAACTGACAAATAGCGTTGATTATTTAACATTTAATATGATCGGGCACAGGTTCTTGAAAAGCAGATGACGATGCAATGGCTACGGTATTATAGGGAAGGACGTTCTAGTCTGCAGCTGCTCGAGGACAGAGCAGCATAAATAAGGAGCTCACATAACCCTTTCATTCACTTGCTTGAACAGGTCAATTGCTTTGCTAGGTGAGCACTTATCTTGCTCAGTGGGAATAAGTATATTGAAATAGACTATGGTGGTGATCAGTATGGAAAAAAAAAAAGAGAGAAAAAACCAAGCACGTTGCATTTCTGGGCTTTTATTTTATAAGTGACAGCGACTTAAATCTATAAATGGTAACATCTATAAATGGTTTATTATAAATGTTTACTGTTGCCCGTTGAAAATGAGACGGCATTAGCTATTTTACCGAAGATAGTTTGCACCAATGAGAATATAGTCTATTGGTTCATGTGCTGCCTACTTGCAGTTTCATGCTTACGAGAGGACCCTTCGATGATTCTTTCTTTTTCTGTTTTTGCTTCCAATGAGTCAAACTTCTTTTTAAATAAGTAAACTGGCCATGCGCGGTATGTTAGGATGTGGCGATGGCTCAGAAAAAAAAAAAAAATATGTGGTGATGGCGCATTGCTTTGGTGCACCGGTTCAGTGATGCTGCTCTTATTTAATTTTTTATTTTGCTGGTTTTATCAGTGACAATTGATCGGCACGATTGATTAGAAGTGCTGTTCAGCGTGTCGTCCGTATTTCTCAGCTCTCGCAATAACCTACTCCTTAAAACGGTACCATCGCCCGGATCCCCTGAATGTCAGAGCATGACGACTCTGGCGGATGCTCAATTCCATCTTTAAAGAGGCTCTACACTGCAAAAAAAAAAAAAAAAAGGAAAATGGTGGCGCACATTTTACAGAAACATAGCTGGCAAAGAAGCAGAATACCTTATTTATGATAACTAGTATTAAAAACAGCTCCATACTCTGTTCAAATTTCGTTAGAAAAAAAGAGACCCGTCTTTCTCTACCGAAAGGAAGAAACACGGCAATTACTATAGTGCATTCGGGCTTCTCTCAAACTCCTCTCAGGAAGCGAGGACGTATCTCATCGTCAGCTGTGAAAACATAGGCGCGCGGCTTCACACACTCAAAAAAGAAGAAATGCTGACCGGAAATCTGGCGCGCTGCAAAGAACCTTGCACACCAGAAAGATTTATGCCCGTTTTCCCTTCTCTGCTTTTCGTAAACGGACGGCTGGGCTAATACTCTACAATATGGCGCATAGATTTCTAGCTATGAGAATGATCGAAAAACTGTATGGACGACTCTGAACAAGGGAAATCCTGGTGAGAAGGGGAGATTGTATCTCTAGGAGATGGAGAGAGAGAGAGAGAGAGAGAGAGAGAGAGAAAAAGAAAGAAAGAAAGAAAGAGAGAAAGAAAGAAAGAAAGAAAGAAAGAAAGAAAGAAAGAAAGAAAGAAAGAAAGAAAGAAAGAAAGAAAGAAAGAAAGAAAGAAAGAAAGAAAGAAAGAAAGAAAGAAAGAAAGAGGGGGAGATTCTGTGAGCTGGAAAAAAAAAAGGAAGTAGGGTTGCAGTTCATACAAGGCAGTTTCTTCACGCCACTTGATGTGCTTGAAAGACGGGTGCAGCCAGAACAGAAAGCTGAGAAAAAATAAGGAATGAACAGTGAGACTGGATATAATATGAGGGACACAGAGGAGGATGATAAGCTCGTTCGGCCAAGTTTTCATCGGGTTGATGGGTGGTGGCCTTACATTTTTACGCGCATGGAGGCCTTGTTTCAGCCGAAGACTAAGAGCTGTTCGTTCTTTAGTGGGCTACAATAGTAGGCCTCTACGTGCCGATCGTTGAGGCTGATGGCAGGGTGACATTGAGAAACTCCAAGGCTGAGACAACGCCACGCGTAAACTAGATGGGGACGAGACGGAAGACAATGCATTATCTGATGGTTGAGTGACCCAGTGAATGGCTGCAGCTTTTGTGCGTTCCGAGCTTTTTGTCTTGTTTCGTTTTCCATGTCGCAACGCAGCGTTTGCAAAACATAAGACTTTTCGAAAGCGTGTAAAGGCTCGCATGGATTCCCGTGGTCACATATTGGTCCACTGAGCAAAATGAATTTATTATTTTCCTTTTGTACGCTGCGCATTCGGCATATACTTTTTCTTTAGCAGCGTATACAGGCAGACAATGAAAGACACCTGATGATTCGCCAATGCTGTATTTATTCGCGCACACTGCTGCAGACGTACGCACTTAATCGCAGATAAGAGGTTGGGTAAATTGCAAGTGAAGATATGTAGAATTGGGAGCCAAAAAAAAAAAAGGTCGAAGGACAAAAGGGAGGACACACAGAACGTTCACGAGTGCTAGTGAATGTCCTATATGTCCTCTATTTTGCCCTTCGAACGCCTTTTTATGCTGGCCTCTACATACAAACAACACCAACTAGCCAGGAAGCACGCTCTCCTGAACTGCGACGACAATTTACTGTCCACTGTGGGTGACCAGCCTCCCATATTAGGGAGGCATCACCTCAGTACTGTTAACAATGCTTGTCAGAGCTTGCAAAGCTTGAAATAGAGTGGTAACCCGTCGTTTTTTTATCTTACGTACAATTCAACTTGTCGTCATTAAGCAGTTCCTCAGTATCCCAACATGGCATTTACCAGACTGTCCTAGCCTTCTTTGCTCAGGATGATCATGATAGGTTGCGAGAGTCCAAGCAGAATTTTGCGCCCCTGCAGGTGTGCCGGTGTTAAATGTGAAAGGAAGACCTGCCCAGCTGTCCACAGGTAAGGCCGACACCGACGTGGATGGTGACGCCGCTCGAGTCAGGAACCGGTGTTCAAGAGCTGAGCTCTGAAATACAACAATGCGCGAACGGCTTAGAACTGCTGCTCGACAACCAGAACATTAGTTTGACCTGCAATGCATGCCTACACGTCTGCCAGGGACAGAAAGTGTAAGGACGCGCAGAAAATCTGAGTCGACTATCTCGCATTTGGGTACACGAGCCTGATTTTCAGCTCAGCACGTGGGGTCTTGAGGCGGCAGCTAATAACATAAATACCGGCTTCTCCTCCGAAGAACTGTTGCGCCCGTAAGGTATTGTTGCGATGTACGCCCATTGTCATGAGTATAGACCGCTTTAAAGGAAGCAAGCCGGAGAGGAGAAAAATGCTTTCTAACCGCCTTCATTGCGCCGGCTCACTGTTGCCAGTTCAGAGTGGGCTGTGCATTCGTACGCTTTATGCGTGGTAGAGCTGCCTTGCTCCTCAGTAATTTGCCGTTGAAATGACTTAAACCACTTCATTACTACAGTTATTGGCACTAACGTCATCGGAACAGCAATTCGTGATCATAGACGGCACAAATAATAAAAAAAATCAGAAGCTGACTGCCGACACCGACAGTGTATGCTAAAAGCATGCAACGGCAGTTCGAGTTCAGCTTCACGTGCTTTTGCTTCACCGCTTTCCAGTGTATCCTGTTTTATGTTGTCTATGAATGGTCCGTGTGGAGCAGACCGACTTCGGGCCAAAGATATTCTAGAATACAATACCAGTCTCCCTTCTTCCACCGCCGTAAACACCGCACACCGCGTCGGCTGTTACTCCCGCAAGCCCCACGCTATAGGCATTGCGAACTTGTCTACCTTAAAAGCGCAGAGTAGGCCGTACGCTTTTCGACGTTAAGCTCCACAGCACGCCGTACAAATCACATTGCAAAGACGGTATACGAGGCTAGGCTCTTCGTCCGACGGGGCCACCATCAGACGCACTGAATTGCCGAATAAAAACAGCGTGGAACGGTACAGTGTAAGACACATGTTGTTATATGTGCTGTTCTTAAAAGTGATTTAGCGTAAAAAGTACATTGTTGAAGCGGGCCAGCTCGATCGTACGCTTTTCGCACTCGGGAGCCGGAGCGCCTCAGACGTCAATATTCACTGAGCTTGGCTCGGGTTAGAATTGGTAGTTAGCGGCGCAACCATGGTGAAAGCTGCTTATGTATCACAGGATTGAAATCCTCAAATGGGATATGAATACAGCACAATATCTCTTAGGCATTGTCATACATAAAATGGTCGCAATTCACGTTGAATCAGTGCGTGCATGAATGGAAAGCGTTCTTCATTGTAAATCCCGCTTTCCGTAGCTGGCCATACGTTTATTTCGCTGTGCGTTCGTGTGTGTATACAGTTATCCTTACAAATGGGAAATCACGTTATCACGATTGCTTTGTGGTCATGTTCTTGTAGTTATAGAAAAATGTATTAACATGATATATTCAGTAAGGGTAAAAAAGATGGAAAAATAAACTTATGCAACCGCAATTAATCCAAAACCTCTCTTCTGAGTTGAAAGCTATCTGTGTTTCTGTGCACGCTTCTTATGACAGCCGTCTTCCACGTCTCTGACACAGCCTCCCATTCAGAAAGGTATCCTGTCTACTACTCTCTTTGCCCATTGCTGCCACGGGCTTCCAGTGTAAGCCAAGTGTTCTCCGAAAGGAGCTCCTTGCTTGCCCATAATACGGGCCTCGCTTTTATCGAAGCCTTGGACAACCATAGAGGCGGCAAGGTCTTCGAAGAGCGAAGGATGCTCAAGGGAGGCCATGCGCGGAATTGAAGACCAGGAAGAGGAAAAAGGCGGGCTCGAGGCTTGTGCCGACATTCTCGGCGCGGCTTTCGCCAGCAGCGATATTGGAAAGGAGATCGGTTTGGGCCGGACCACATCGTCATTGAAATGCAGTGGCGTGTGGCCTCGAGGGCAGCTAGTGGGGGTGCTTGCCCGTTATTGCTTGTATTATCTTGAGCTGCACGCTGCTGCTAATACCGGTCAGAGCGTAGTCGGGAATACCGCTGACCGCCTCCTTCCCACCCTTCTGCTCTCTTTACCTCGCAAACCCTCCATCTTTTCTGCACAGTTGCTTGTCTTTAGGTGTAGTGCCGCAAGTTAACTGAATGGGCCCATTGCATTCAAGCGGTGCAAATCCTATTCAGCTTTTGAAAGAATAAATGAATGTAAGAAGCTATTGTTTATGTAGTTTTTGTTATTGCCCAAAGCTAATCAAATGCAAGTTCTGGCAATTAACCCTCGCCTGCTGGCATAGCGCGTATAGTTCGGTTCTATGTAAGTATAATGTTTAACTGTTCGAAATCTCTCTTCCTAAATTTGCCTGTAAGGAATCATGATGGCTTGCGCAGAGCATTCTTCTCTATTGCCAGCCTGGCGTGCATCCATCACAGTTGCAAGCTGTAAAGTGCATTCTGGGAAGCGAGGCAGGGAATCATTGCAGGCTGCGAGTTGGGATGCGTAGATTAAATGGCACACCATAGTTATTTAACAAACAATTCGCGTCGATTTTTCCTTTCTTGCCAGAAAATTAAAGCAATGTTTTCTCAAAGCTTCCATTGTAGAGCCATGCAACCTGTACCCGAAAGAATGATAGCATGGCCGAGAAAAAAGAAACAAAAACGCCAGTCAGCATAGATGTTCGCTTACGGTAAAGAAGCATAATTAAATATAAAATATAATCTTATAATCTTTTATTCTTTATAGACCATAGCTAATATTCAACTGCATCGCTTTGAGGCATAAGAAAATAATTCTCCAGGGAAGTAGAAACATAACAACGTTGTTTTCTTCTTTTTTTTTTTTTTTTGAAAGAAAGAAAGAAGTACAAGTTGCGGAGCTCTAAAGGTTTAGCTTCAACGTAACTGAATTAGATAGAACAGCTCAGTGCGTGAAGTGGCCTGTTGTTGAGATTGAGCGTAGCAGAGACAGACAAGTATGGGCGTAGCTGGATTAGCGTAGAGAAGCAAGTGTATTAGGCGCGCGTGCAGAGGCACTGGTGCGCAACACACATCCCGTGATCCGGGTTAGCGCTAATCTTGTATGTCTCCGCCACGCGAACACTCTCTGTTATCTACCATCGATGTCAACGTATGGTTGCAAATGCAGTTATCTTACTATAAGGTACGCTTGTATCGAATATTTATAAACTCTTTTTTTCCTTTTGCTTTTCGAAGGACGGATTGTATGAGACCGCGGAGCACGCTTCTATTGCGCCAACGAAATTCGTAATCAGCAAATTAATGAGTGGGGATGCTTCTATCCACTCCATCTGCGGAGTATAACGCTCGCATTTTCCGTGAACTATTGAGCTGCTTGAGCCGCACGGGAGCAAAAATTTTCAGGAACCGTGGTTTCAGTACAATTCGCGAGAACCTAAGTGCCAATGATTCGTTGAAAGGACAATATTTTAAAATATTCCCGCCACTCCATCTGGCAATGTCATTTCAGTAATCCCCGTCTCGCTACGCATACAGATATCGGCATGACCTATGTACTAGAAGACTTTGACGACTAACTGGAGAAAAGCCTCCTCAAAAGCATGGTACGGAAAATCTTTAGAGAAACAAAGGGTTTTCGGCGAACAACCATAAACAGTAACCGAATAATAAGAGCGCAGCAGGGGTAAGCGCGTTGTGCGCAGAACAAACGTTACTCCGTAACTCGATTTGCGTCTCTCCGTGTTCCTTTTCGTCCCGCCGTCTTCGATCGGGTGTGTTTCCTCTCCGTTGGAGTTATATCGCTTTACCGTAATTTGCTGACGTTGTTTCTAAAATCGAAAGAACGCGAGGTCAGCAACGAATTATACGATGCCGTGAGTCGCAAATGCTCCCCGATTCCCCTTCGCTTTCCGACAAGTCCTCCGATCATTTCTCCTTGTTTTCTTGGCTTCCGTAAAAAGAAGGAGAAAGAAAGAAACAAACAAACAGATAAAGACTGTAGAAATCGTTCTGCTTCTGTAAGGTAGTATGCACTGTATCCCTTTCTTCTCCTTCTTTCTCCGTGTACAGAGCAGAAAAGGCCCGCGCATCCGTACCCTTTCCTTCGCTGCTCACCCTTACAAGCCACGCTGGGCACCTACATAAGCGGGGTGGAAAAAAAAAAAAGAACCCTTTTCTTCTTCTTCGTTCTTCTTGCGGTGTCTGCATTCGAAAACACCAGCTGCGCATTATCCTGGCGCAGCCATTTTCGCGTCGCCGTGTTTCAAAGCGAAGGCGAAGCGGGCTATAGCCGCGCTCCGCGGGAGGTATGCGATAGCATACAGCTCACTCCGTGGGCGGCGTGCCTTTCAGCGATACTTCGTTCGAGTTGCCTTTCTTCCGTTCCTATGTGACCGGCCTTTTTTTCTTTTCTTTTTTTTTTTTTTTCAGGGAGAAATTCTTCGTCAGAGTGCCTTTTGTCTGGGAGCTTAATGAAGCTGTAAAACGCCGCCGTAAACTCGCCGGAACACAATCAACAGAATCGAAACAAGAGCAGTCCCTGCAAAAGCGGAGCGCGCCCGCGCTCGCACTTGGTTTGGGCCGGTTGCTTCGCGTGCGACCCCATCGCTCCCAGCAGGGACGAGCTTTCCGGCGCGGTGCCCGAAAATGGCAGGGCACACCGTGCATGTCACAACAAACAACTGGCGCAAGCATACGCGCACTCCTTGGCCGTGCATTATAAACTTTGCTCGCAATCTTCCCTTTTCGGAGCAGCTCGTTTCGAAAGGAATATGCGCAATGAAATGTCAGGAGAATTGTCCCGAAAGAAAATCTCGCTTTGTTTTCTTTTTTTGGTTTCCTTCTGTTGCCCTGATGAATTTGATTCGTCGTGCCCCACTCTTTTGTCTTGCAGTTAGTCAGGTATGCTTTTTCCCCAATAGTCCTCTCTCTTTTTTTCTCAGTTTGTTGTACCTTTCGCAGAAATTGAAATCATGTTTCCTACCATTCTTTCAGCGGTAATCAGTTCTTTGCCACGCATGCCTTCATTTTTGTACTGACATAGTTGTAAAGGGAATCGCGCAGTTATATTCCTGGGCAGCTACGCTGCTTAGGAAAAGAAATAAAGGAAATTGCCTGTGTCCTGCAGTCCACCAAAACCGTGAGACAGGGGTTCAAGTATTCGGGGAAAGTAAAATAAATCTGAAAGAAGAGAAAGCACGTCGAGTGCCTGGTTCAGAATAACAAGCGAACATTTAAGGCTACACCAACAACGGCTGAAGGCTGGAAGTTCATGTCCACAAGGAACTACTTCTTTTACGAGTGACGTCATAAGCGGGAATTTTCGATTGAGACACTTGACAAATCTTTCCATTATTAATATACGACGTCGGAATTCAGGTCCACGCCTTGACCAAAATTTTGAAAGCATTGGGGTGCCCACCGTGGTGGATTCAGTGGCTTTCATTCATGCTCGGCGGCTGAGCCCGAGGACGCTAGAGTTTCGTGTGTGGCAGCTTCGTTTTATTGAAGATCAAGCGAAAAAAAAGAAAGAAGAATTGGGAGAGTAGTTAAGCTCCCCAAAGTAGGCATCCCCAAAGGCTCCCGTTGTTTGCTCCTCTTTTGGGTCCTCTCTCCAATACCGCCTTTGCAAAATGTAACTAGGCTGTATTTTATGCTTCTGATTCGTGTTGTGAAGCACTCCTGGTGCCCATAATGAGAACGCCTTAAAAAGGAAAGGAAACGCGCTCCTTTTGACCTAAAAAAAATTACAGTCATTACTTGGCTTGAGACAAGCATTTGCTTTTATTTCACGGAGAGATTTTCGATTATGTGCGTTTCAGGCGACGTCATGACGTGGGTTTCTCGGTCCAACCGTGACTTACGTTCCTCGTACAAGCACGCCATGGCTTTCTTGGTGGGGTCGACTGCCGATTATGTTGGTATTGGATTGAGAAGTGTAGACGGGAGCGGTCTCTTTACTCTTCCGTCCGGCTACCCTGAAGAAAGAATACCCGCGTGGCCGGCCGCCTTGCCGGTGCCAACCAGTGCGGAGCCACTTGAGCCGCTTTGTTCCTGACTGCCCGCTCGTTAACCGGAGTCGATAAGCGGCCAAACGCGTCTCGACGTCGCCGTCCTCCATAGCTTTCAGCCTGATGTCTCCGGGCTCCTGCATACGTGGTCCGAGGAGGCTGCTTTCCTGCTTGACTCACTGCCACCGTTCTTAACAACACGTATGTGTCGTAGGAAACAAGACGGCGGACAGTCTAGCCCGTAAAGCGCTGACATCAATCAAGAAGAGCTCTTCAAGACAACAGATGTATTTAAGGAAAGCAGTCATTTCGAGTTCACACTACAAGCCATGCTTTCTCACAGGAATAAAAAAGATCCCAAGCCACTTTACTACATCCATGGAGGAAGGAAATAACTTAGGAGAGGCCCTGACGTCATTTTTTTGAAGCCGGCGCGGCCACGCCGCGACCGGACGCTGCAACGTCTCTCCTCCTCCTTTACCCTCCGCATTCTCTTTCTCCGCGACGCTCGCGTACCTAGGGCCCTAAGCAACGCTGTTGCTAGTGGCCCGAGTTTTCATAGAAACAGCGTAGCGGTTGCTAATGGCCCGACTTGGCTAACCCTAAATTTTGACGTCACTCCCGCCACACTTTCTCCAATGCATTGGGAAGGGCAAGGTTCCTAAGTTGTTTCCTTCCTCCATGACTACATCGAATGAGCACAAGCTCTGCACGTACCCCTCTATGGATGTATAAGACGGCCTGACATCGTCTCGGATATGTTCAACATGTACTATGTGCGGGTATATAGAACATTACATTAAGTGCTATCCAGAATGCAGTGCGGAAAGGAGTGTGTTGTTCGGTTCCATCAAGAATACAGGAGTCTCTTACGGCCACCCTCTACTTGAAAACACTGCGTGCCCGTTGGGAAACCGGTATTGTAGGAAGGAGGTTTCACACCTTCTTTTATTTTGCTGCGGGTCTCGGATCTGGATTCCAATTGGTGACAGCTGAAGTGACTAGGAACTATTACGTGTGATTGCTTGTATGTGCCTGACTCGTGGACACTACATATATTTAAGTATCGCTACGGCAGAGATATTGCCGGCTAAATCGCATGGCTAACTACAGTTTTAGGTAGCAAAACCTTCAGCTATCAACAGGCGAGGCATTGAGTTCGCATGTTATCGCGTGTTCTCTTAAGGCGAGATTCAGGCACTCTCATAACTTTTCCATCTACTGTGGCATCCCGTAAAACACGATTGGATGACTATAATGCTTAAAATATTTTTGTAGCGGGAGGTACATTGGCCACACTCTCCATTTCACCGTGCCTGCCCGTAGAGCGAAGAAAGAAGAAGAAGAAGAAGAAGAAGAAGAAGAAGGAGAAGAAGGAGAAGAAGAAGAAGAAGAAGAAGGAGAAGAAGGAGAAGAAGAAGAAGAAGAAGAAGAAGAAGAAGAAGAAGAAGAAGAAGAAGAAGAAGAAGAAGAAGAAGAAGAAGAAGAAGAAGAAGAAGAAGGAGAAGAAGAGGAAGAAGAAGACGAAGAAGAAAAGGAAGAGGAAGAAGAAGTCGTGGGAGGCGGTAGCTTGTAGCTGACATGGCCGAACAGTAACCGGAAATAGGGTTTCCTGACATTACAATTTGCAGGAGCTGCCAACTCCAGTGTCTCCTTTGCATTCACATTATCCCTAGGCCACGCAGGCACATTCATACGGCTCGTTTAAAGCGGGGCTTTATAACTTTCCTAGTAGCTTACGCTATCGCGTCACAGCCAAGGTAGGAGTGAAAACAGATAAAAAGGAATGCCGTATAGAGGAGGGCTTCGGACCACCGCGTTATAGACGCTTTCGCCTCATCGCACCTTAGTGGTCAAAAGTGCCCCCTATAGCACAAATAAAGCTGAAATCATATACTACTATGGACAAAGGCCATATCTTTACCTGCAAGCCGAACCTAAGAGTGGTCATGCAGATCGCTGTCGCGTAAATCCAGGTTTAACCACAAGCTAAATCACAGCTGCTTTTTTCCATTGCCATGTTGTGCAATGAATTACATCTAGGGACCTCCATCATTGATGTGAGGATTGTTTTTCTTTGTTCTTAACAAAATGGGGGCAAGGCATAAAGTTTTGCGAGTCCAACATTCTCCAGCTGAGAGTTTCAGCGTCGCGCCTCACGGAGAGCTGTCTACACGGCATTGCCACTGACACAGCGTGTTGCTCCATGCTTGAGTTCCTTCCTGTTCCGCTCCAAACAAATAAGGCCCGCTCGAATGGCTACGTTTTCTGCGTCGCTGCAAATGTTTTTTGACATTATTTGCGCTACTGTGGTAATCTAAGAAGCCGGGCCGAACGCACCGCGTAAATAACAAATTGCAGTTTTTCAATAAATTTTCGAGGGCTTTTAGGGCTCCAGTGATGACTTGGGGAAGATTTGTGTACATTGAGATTTCCTTTCTCTCTCTCTCTCTCTCTCTCTCTCTCTCTCTCTCTCTCTCTCTCTCTCTCTCTCTCTCTCTCTCTCTCTCTCTCTCTCTCTCTCTCTCTCTCTCTCTCTCTCTCTCTCCCCCTCCCTCTCCCCCCCCCTCCCCCCTCCAAATAACAGGGCAACTTCGCGTCTTCACAAGGGTGGCCGCAAACACGTCTTGCGAGAAAATTGATTCACAAGCGCCATGTTTGCCGCTGTCATTGGAGTGGCTCGCGGGTGGCTGTGCTGTTGGGCATGCTCTTCCCAGACGGATAAAGCATTGAAATGCTTGTTTCTTTCGCGAAATCCCCAATATTATATATTTTTTTCTATATTTACCGTTCTTTGGCGGCGTCCCAAGTACCGCGCAAACTGCAAACTTCATTTCATTCGTCGATTTATTTGTTTACGTGTTTATGGTTCCACGTGGCGCTAATTCCAGGGCAGAAAGCAATCATTACAGACCCATCTGTGAATCTGAAAGGCTTACCACTAGAGCTACGGGGAGGAAGCTAAAAGGATGTTCAATAGACTGCTCACCCTATATATTGTATATATCACGCAGTTCTGAAACAAGACCGGGTGAGAATCGAAATATAAATTTACATAGTGTGACGAGCTTAACACCACCGTCTTAAGAAATATCAAAACTAAAAAGAAATGCAAAACTACCAGCAGGTTTAGGGCAAAACTGGCACTAATAAAAGTGCAGTTGACTCTTAATGACCAATTTTGGATATATTATACATTCGTTAAGTGAGAGCGGTTTGGAGTCGATGTGTAAACTTACTTGCAGTATGACTAGCATAACTATGCCGCCTTAAGAAGACACAAATATTAAATGAGATATTGTGAGTTCCAGTATAGATTAGAATAGTAGGATCGCGTAGACTAGAAGCGGGGCCTATCAAGAAGCAGCAGATATAACAACGGATTCTTAGTTACTTTTACATTTAGTTATTTCACGCCAAGTACTTATCAATCATGCGAAAACTATGCCTAATGGAAACAGGTTGTCGGTCGGGTGAAGGCAGTGGGTTCAAGGTAGCAAGATCTGAAATTGATTTGAAATGAAGCACCGATGCGGTGAATGCTTTAAAAAAGGTGAGATAAGGCGATTACGACGATACGACAACGCAGCAGAGGTAGGTTTAACGTATACGTTAAGAGATAGGAAGCGTGCAGAGTTGGTCAGAGAAATAACTAGAGTTGGTGACATTCTAGTCAAAATAAGGAAAAAGAAATGGGCATGGGCAGAACATGCAGTGAGAAGCAATAATAATCGATGGTCTCTAAGAGTAACCACTTGGATTCCAAGCGAAGGAAAGCGTAGCGGAGGTCGGCAGAAAATTAGATAGATCGATTTGGTTACGCAGTTCCCAGGGGTCAAGTGGAAGCAGCTAAAACACGACCGGGTTAATTGGAAGAAAATGGGAGAGGCCTCCGGCCTTCAGGGGGTATAGTCCGCTGGTCCGCTGATGATGATGATGCTGAGAAGGCGATTAAACGTTCACAATATTTATCACAGGACGATATTCTGCTTTAAGCAACCAGGGCAAGATTTAACTCCCCGACCTCCCCCCAACTGTAATTATGGATGGCGCAATAAATGTAAAGGCGGAGGTCCAGTCAGGACACTTGTCATCAGAGACAAAGAGAGCGGAGGGAACCGTTCTCCATTGTGCTGTTTCTGAAGATGGCATGGAGCACTTGTATTCTTTAAATAATCAGGTAGTACTGACATCTCAAAAGCATATTTCTTGCTCTGACATACATGACTACCATTTTGACGTGACGGATAAGACTTTTATGAATAGTGAATAGCCACAGTGTACCTCAAACGTCACAAATGTGTCGAGAAAGGACTTCAATAGTACTTGTTTCTAAATGCTTATGCTTAAAGCATCTGCTTGGTGCGAATTCCCCAGGAATTCTTAGGCATCCTTTTATAGCACACAAGGCGTTACTATGGCGAACGTGTGGCGCGCAGAGCCGGCGGCAATCGCTTCTTATTCAACATCACAAATTTCTTCTTCTTGTTCACACATCTGTCAAACTCCGTTCGTACCGATACATATCTTGTTCAAGCCTTTATACTCACCCTAATCGTGTAAGTAGCCCCGTACCTGCGGATCAGGAAATGCGACCTAAATCATTTCGATGTCATAATTAGATCAACATACAAGAAGGCGCTAGCAAAAAAGCATTAGCGAAAAAACAAGCCGATTAAGTATGCAAGAATTTTTCAAAGTATTATCAGCCTTGACCATGCTTCGAAACTTAAACGACTGGAAAGAAATAACGCTCTAAATCTTTCGCAGTTTGAGCACGTTCTCAAAACTTTTATAACTTAAATGCTTAGTACTCCATGGAGGGAAAATAAAATTTCGATATGAAAAAGCAGGATTTTGCTCCCTAAACAATTGTGTTCGCTGTACGGCGAGGCCTGCGCTTGCCATTTCAGTCGAAAGCAGCCTTTATAACAGAGCCCCATTTTAATAAGGTAATTACCGACGACGCCGCAGGGCCCCTGATCAGCGTCTCAACAACGGTGATGGGCTTCTTCAGAGGCTGAGCCAGCACCCGCGCATTCTTTTTTTCCCAGCTTTAACCATTGTTTCGAAAAACTGGAGTTGTTACTTACTTTTCTGTCTGTTCTAAAGCTTGATCTCTTCTAGCCAGACTTGCTTTTGGAAGCATCGAGCCCGCAAAGAAAGGTAACCTTACTGGCGTCCACTTCTGCTTCTTAAGACTAACCTAACGCACTTGGTTTACGGCGTCGTGCCTGCACTTTACCGCACATAAACGGGAGGATTAGTTTCTCCTCCAGACAGAAACTATTGAGGCATGTTGGTTCCACGCCGAACTAAGTTGCAGTGAGCAGAATGATTTCATACGCAGTAAATTTGTTTGGGAATAACCACTACTCTTGGCTGCTGTTTACAGACGAAAACATGAAGAACGGAAGATTAAGATTATTCATGCCGCCTTGGCAAGGAAGAAGAAGTTATTGCTCATCACCGCCGGCAACTGCATACATTTTTGTTTGCCGAGTGTACCGTGCATGCGCGAGAGTGAACCTTGTGACTGTGTAGAATAAGTATCATGGGTGTGCGTGAGTTTTTTCTTTTCCGGAAACACTAAATAACCATTCTTATCTATATGTTAGCGTCTAGCAAACACGGGCTTTAGTGTATTAACGCAAGAAGTAAACGTTAGTATCTGCACGCGTGGTGACAAATACGAGCCAAAGATAACGTCTACAAAAAGCGGAATGATACTTGTCTGTAATAGTTTCAAAAACCACTTTTTTCGCTATTTGCCAAGGATGTAATCAATTCTTGAACACACAAAAAACAAGGTTGAGTCGGCTTTCTTTGCTTTTGTGAGGCCCGTGGTTGGCCGCCAGGAACGCTACTTAACTTCCTACCTTCTCCCGTGGTCCTTGATTTGAGTGCTCGCTCTCCTCACGTTATCCATTCTTTGTGCGTCTTGATACGACACCAAGTCCTGCTGCTGAAAAAACGTTTCTTTGTTTCCTGCTGTTAGATATGGCTTTCAGATATGTATTTTGTTGATATCTGAGTGGCTGGTACACCAGCGTGCGACAATGTTAATGCTAAATGAAATGGCTTCGCCATTAGTGCCAAGTAAGACTCAGTCAAATAATCTTCAAGTTGCTATCGTGGTTACAGGACTCACGACCCTCGAAGGCGGGCTCCTGAATATACTTTTCATCTAGTCCTAGGAATTTTGGGTGGTACATTTTTTTCCCCTTCATGGATCACTGCCTTGTCGTGGCGGAGGGGCTTGCGAAACTCGATGAAGTCGTGAGCTCTGCTGTGTAGGGCTACCCAAGATAGACAGGTCACGGCAGAGAGTTCTAACAAAATGTGATTCACTGGAGAAGGTAATGGCAACCCACTCCAGTATTTCCTGCCAAGAAAACCCTATGGCCAGTCACAATACCATTATCGATATGGCGCCGGAAGATGAGCCCCCCAGGTTGGAAGGCGTCCCACATGTTACTGGGGATGAACAAAGGGCGATTCCTAGTAGCTCCAGGACGAATGAAGCGGCTGGGCTAAAGCCAAAAGGACGCTCAGTTGTGGATGTGTCGGGAAGCGACCGGAAAGTCCGATGTTGCAAGGAGATATATCACAAAGGTTGAGGGTCGCCGGAGAAGGGGTAGGCAGCGAACGCGATGGTTAGATGGCATTCTCGAGGCATTGCAGATGAAGCT
This sequence comes from Amblyomma maculatum, assembly GCF_055883805.1. NCBI lineage: Eukaryota > Metazoa > Arthropoda > Arachnida > Ixodida > Ixodidae > Amblyomma > Amblyomma maculatum. The sequence continues at coordinate 87,254,421 of NC_139345.1, forward strand.
ATGTGATGTTAAGAAGATAGTGAGAGACCGGAAAGCGTGGCGTGAAATGGTCCATAGGGTCACGAAGAGTCGGACACGACTGAACGCCTGAACTGACTGACTGACATTTTTTTTACACTGAAAAAATCCAATCGTTGCGATTCGCGTGGAGTATACTCTTTTATCCGCGACCTTAGTGGCCTGTAGGGATAACGAGATTGTGAGGTCCGGGCACGGTGATTCTGACATAATCATCCCATGTGAAACGAGAAACCTGAGTTGGCTGCTCCTGCCAGGATGCTACGGTGCCATGGTAATACGGTATCACCGTGCCTCGGTAATACTGAGAGGGCTTTGAAACCTAGTGCATTGTAGCTTTTCCAACAAAAGTGTCTTCTTTCTTTTTGTCAGCAAAAAATATTCGACAGAAACTAGAATAAAAGCAGATGTAGTACGTTGCCTGCGAATGGTAATCACCGTATATATATATTTTTTTATTTGTGGGAACAGCAGAGTGCAGTGAGCGGTCAGCAACGTTAAAACCACAACTCAGGAGTCAAAAATTAAAATGCCCGGCTTTCTTTCTTGCCTTGTGTTTTCTTCCCGTATGGAACCTTATTCAGGAAACATTAGTTCAACGGTTAAGCCCAGTTCGATACAGAAATAATGTCATCTGGACGCCACCGCCCTCGGGAACATTTCGTTTTTCAGTTTGGTTTGGTTAGCATCCTGAACCGACTAGGGCTATGAGCGACGGCATAGAGAGGGCTTCAGAAATAAGAGGCCCCAACGGCCGGGATTCGATCCCGCATCCTTGGGCACAGCAGTCCAGCGCTCTAATCGCTGCGACACAACGGCGCAGATTTTCAGATTATATAACGCCAAAGAAAACATTGCCTAATCTTGATGGGTTGAGCTCTCACGGGGAATATCGGTAGGCTTTATCGACCGTAAAAAAGAATGTCAGGTTTATGTGGTAAAAAAACAAAACAAAACAAAACAAAAACGATATTAGATGAATGGTGCGGACAATTTAAACGTCCAAAGTTTGTGAGCCGTCACAACTTTAATAAGAATTTCGGCAGAACCTTTGCAACAGCGTGACCAGCAGACTGAAAAAGGTGCCGACGATTGCTTTTTCTTCTAATTACGCCACATACTTTAACTCCAGAAGCCGGAATTCATGTTATATTTCAAGTGTATATTTCCATGTCCTTCACTGGCGCTTTCAGATCTGTATTTTTCTTGAAGAGAGGAAAGAAAATTATTAGACTGCACCTATTTGTTCTCAGTTCTTATATTTTACAGGCTCAGACGAAAGGTCTTTATTTATTGAAGCTTTGGTACTATTTTCTTTTGTTGTTCAATTGTTCAGAATATTTTTGAAGATAGCAATATAAATAATTATTGGAATAGAGCCGACTGAAGTACTGTTTCAGAATAAGAATATACAGAAAAAGTAAAAATTGATGAGCTGCGTAAATGTTTTAATCGAACATCGCTGTTTTGACTCCTGAGCCCATCCATATGGAGCAAACGACTCGGCGAAGTACTTACACAAACGAGAGTTTCCAGTCTCTACATTATTGAATCGCGCATACGATTTCTCGCTGGGCTGGGTTCGTCAAGCGAACTATTGAGAAAAAACAATAAACCTGCCACCTAAGTAGCGCACTTAGAAGAAAAAAAAAAGTATCTCTGCTTCACCGTTACGTTTATTCTTTTAAAATTTTTGGACAATAACATTTTACCTCAAAAGAAGTTTGACGTTTTTGCTAAATGTCGAGCAATACTTTGGTTGGTTAATCAAGTCTTAGCGCAGTGATTTCACGTGTTGCATCAGCTTTGTACACTTACTAAGTCCTCCTTTGTCGCCGAACTTTGCGTGCCGTGCAAAGGGGTTGCGTATATTTTATGGTCGCAAGCGTGTTTTCACTCAACTGATTGTGAATGAAACAATTAGAAATGAGAAGCAAAAAAAAAAGATTTTTCTCGTGAATTAGAATCACTGCCGGCAGGCTCGTGATCTTATTAGATTTATTTGGGTTTCAACGTATCGCGACTTCTGCGGAGCCGAGCAGATGTGTATAGTCGGATACATGCTAAGAACAGCATCATCTGAGCATCATGAGAATTCGAGGGCGCTCCGTTGAGTTTATGTGATCTGTATTGAGTGAAGTCGAAGAAAGAATATGCATGCAAAATATGGTAAAAACAAAAAGTGCTTCGACAGTTTTCAACCAGTTTATCACCTTAGCCGCACTTACTACATTTCTACGCATTTTTTTATGATATGCGTAAATGAAACCAGTTATGAACGAGCTATGCGGTGGCTTGAAGGAATAGCGGATGATAATAATAAAGTGGATCTTAGTCAAAAAGAGACTACCTATTCAATAAGTTATTGGTCATAGTTTAGCACACTGCACGCGTGACTATGTGACCATTCATCATGAAATTCTTTATCATTTTGAATATTCAATGGTGGCATTGCGCGAAAGAAACGTAATGTTTAGATCGTAAAAAAAATGAAGGTTAATAATTCATTTTTCTCACTAGCGTCAATACTTTCGTTGTTATTTTCAGGAGGTATGTGGCGGGAAGAAAGTCGATATCGAATTTTACAAGGAATCGACACTTCCTCACTAAGTGCGCTTGAGTGAGACGCAAAGCCGAAATGACGACTTCATAACCTGAACGGCGGTAAAGTTTCATGCTTCTACTTCTCGGACAGTGCAGCGAATTCATAGTGTATGACTCACATCGCTGCTTAATATAGATATGGGATGGGGTAGCGCCCCATACTAGTTAAGTTGTGTCTGCTGGCAGGGGCAATGATTCACCGACACTGAGTGTGACATTTAGCAGATAAATAAGTATAAGGGGCAAAAAAATATCCGCGCGAACGTATGCATTGCGTTTAATGAAAGACGGAAAAAACAAGGATAAAACAAAGTTCATCTAAGAGGATGCAAGGTAGTTACTTACAAAGAGATAAACAAGCAAAAAGTGAAAATAGGGGTTATAGCTTTCTCGGTAAGTAAATCGTTCTTATGTCTGTTTCTTCGTGTTACGCTCATTTTCTTGACAACGATTCGAAAATTCGCTAATACAAAAAAAGCATATGCGAGAACAATTACTCGAATAGGCACAGCTGTTTCCTGGGGCCATTAGCCGACCCCTATAAGCCATACTGTTTCTCAATTTCTTGATGTATCATTCACTTTAGCCCTTTTAAAAGTATGGTATAAAAGGTGACCACGATAATTGTTAGCTTAGTAAGTGACATCGGAATAATCCATAAGTTGTTCCAACTGAATCTGCGGTAACCTTAAGAATTGGGCACTTGGGCACTTGGGAAATTGTGCGCGTAAATAGAATACAGGCTTTGTGTTAAACAAGCCAGGCCCAGTGATAGCCGACGTAACGCGGTATCACTGCAAGCTTCATTTCTGAAAAGGCCGCAGCAAAGAGTCGCAGGAAAGGCATTCGCATTACTGCACTTGAGAGAGGTCGAAGTGCCTCCAACGAATTTTTAATGTGTAGGAATGTATTTAATGACTACATTTTTACCTTCATTTGCCAATCGTCCGCCCGTCCGCACCACGATGAAATGGCTTTCTCAACTGGGCGATATAAGTTCAGAAACTGGTCAAAATATTCAGAAACACGTCACATATTTAAGAAATGTTTCAGTAACCAAAGAAGATGGAGATAATGATTACATTGCTTAGAAATTGAGCCCAGCACTTCTGAATTTCGAGACGGGCATGCACAGTGTAAGAAGGCTCGCTGATTCAAGCTGAACAAAGGTGGACATAGTGAATGCTCTGAGAGAACGGGTTGGACATAACGCAGTTGTGCTCAACTCTTGAGCAAATATTTATAAAAGGAGACACTAATCTTTGGAAGCATTTTATTTTCATATAAATTCCCAAAATCCTTTTGAGACGGCCAAGGTGATGCTTCTTGAAACTGGGTTTCTTTTTTCATGATGCGTTCTCTGTGACGTTCGAGCATGTTTTGAAACCATGCTTCACATGTGTCCTTGTCGGCTTTCACACGCGCTTGCAGTGGCCGCTTTAGTTTTTGTGGTGCGTGATTTTTTTTTTTGTGCAGCTGGCTGGCTCGGCGAGTGTACAAAACGCCAGAGAACACTCCTGTGTCAGTGTAGCAGCGCCATCATTGCTTGCATACGCTAGACTTGCCTCACCTGGAGGAGGCAAAACGATTGAATACTAAAAATAAATATTAAACAAAAGTTTGCGCCCAGACAATAATAGCAGACAATATCATATGCCGTAGACGCTATATTATTGCTGCAGCCAAGAGGGTGCTTACAAGTGGCGTAATGCGAAGAGTACAGAAAGGCTTCTTTACTTATCCTTCATCGTGCTGTTGTTTAGAAGTTTGAACAATATGTAAACATTGTTGCATAGGTTAACCTAGGTGCAGCATTAGAGGAAATTCCTCAATTTTGGCGTGGATGGGCAGGACCTTCCACGTCTTGCACTTCGCCGCCGTTATAGCACCGTCCGCCTTGAATGCTGGCTCGGCCGGCTGGTCAGTTCCGGTGTCCCGCCGGCCCGTGTGACCACAGTGCCGCTTACTGTCTAAAGCGAACTTGCTTGCTGGAAGCTATGCCTGGCAAACAGGGACCTACTACTGAAGCTTGCTAAATCGATGAGCCCAATTTGTTTTCAGCATTGCACGTTTAAGGGGTTATATTGAATTCACTCAAACCTCAATGGAAATACGCTCAGCGAATTGTTTTTGGGCATGTTGAACTGAAAAGGGCGCAAACGCCATTGAAGGTTAAACAGGTGAGCGTTGTCGACTTAACACTTCGAACAGATTCGCACCTGTCACTCACAGCCTAAACTAGGAGAAATATCTGAAATTTCCTTCCGGACTCTATGTATCAAAATAACAAATTTATGTGACCAATCCTTAAGCTTCCGATACATTTTTACGGTATATCTCTGAAGCTAGCAATTTTCTTTTGCTCGACTATAGCTTAAAGCAGCCCTCGTGCACAAAGCAAAAGTTTGTTCAAGTGCACAATATAAGATCATATGGTCGCCACGTTCATTCCTGCTCATGATTTTGCTATTTTTCCTCGGCAACACTGAATGAATAAAACCTTCAGCAGAGGTTTCGCGAAGTACTGCCACTATTACAAAAGTAGCAGACTCTGTATATATTTCCTTCACACTCTGAAAAACAGTACAAAAGTAGCAGACTCTGTATATATTTCCTTCACACTCTGAAAAACAGTAGTTACAAATATTTGTCGGAACGAACCTTAAAACATGTTTTGGGGTTCTTAGATCAATAGAGGTATCTCTTTTGCTAGTCATTCGTAATTAATTACGTTTAGAAAAGTAATTACATAATTTTCTCTTGAAGCTTGTTCTGCCTACAATTGGCCACATTAATTTATATTTACGCACGTGTTCAACCCAGATGAATGAAATAGTCGCGAAGCATCTCATTGATGTCTGCAAGAATTTAAAACATGCGTAAAAAACATCTTCAGCTTGCATATGCTAAATTATGTCTCAAGTGGACCTAACACATAAGGCCCAGAGCAATTTCGGTGAGTCTTATTTTCGGTCTTGCGACGTACAGAAAGAATCGAACGGTTATGACGGTGTTAACGTTCTAGGTGGTGTTTGGCTCGTATTCTTTACCCATTATTGTAGTAATAAAGCCTGGAGGTAAATGTTCAATTTTAGTGGACGCGGTGGTAACATCAGCGTAAAAAATCACACGAACACCTCAAGAGAAATGACGTCACCGCATTTCTTTGTCTTCAGCCAGCCTGAGTTGGTCGAACCAGAAGAGCATGGCGCTTAACAAACTGCCCTCAGGCGACCACTTCAAAGCGGAGGGGATTCGGTTCCGGAAATGCTCCGCCCTGAGGGAACATTTTCCGCGCCTCTGATCAGATAAACATCCCTGTTTTCCCAGGGCCTACATTTGCGTCTTGCCTTATATCCTGTTCTTGATGACAAACGGCTTAAGCATAGCCATACACATGCATATATATTAATTGTTTACTGCCCTTCTTTGCTCATTTCTTTTCTATTACTGGCAAATTTCCATCCTGCGTCTAGATGAAGAAAAGATCAAAGTAAAAAAGTGCCGGCATCTTGAAAAAACAAAAACAAACAAACAGTTTTTTTTGCTTCCTGAACAAGAGACAATCGCATTACCCGTAGCGTGATGCTCTTCGGTGCCGCAAAACGAGTTCAGATTCCTCGTCGTCGTTCTGTGGGCAATTCGATTACTTTGTATGCGTTCTTCATGCGGCAGTTTGGCAAAGCATTCGTACGCGCTTACGCTGCTTGCCGCCGACGGCATACACGCATGTATGAATATGTCACAAATAAGCAGCAACACATTAAAAAAAAGAGGCAGTGCCATACTGGTTCGAGCTGTCTGGGCATACACTTCTCTTAGGTGAGCAATCATTGTACTCAGGAAATGGTCTTCTTCAGGATCTGCATATTCACAATATCGGTCCATCATACATGTCTTTCACAGACAGTAGGTTAACCAGAAAGAACATGTTTAAGAGATGATCGAAAAAAACGCAGTGAATGCTGTTAGAGATGGTATAAAACGCATTGTCAATTTAAGCATCTTTAATAATGTCCTTTGCAATACCAGGAGAGTACCGTATGTTTACAATTAATGAAGCAATGCGCATTTTTTTTGAAACGTCACAAAATCACCAAAATGTTTTCGCGGCCTAGTTCATGAGCCATCTTGTGTGAAACAGCGTAGAAAGAAGCAAGCACCAGATGAAAGAAGACCGATTAACACAGTGCTAACAACTTACTTTTCTTACGCTTCTTCGTCTTCTTCCTCAGTGAGAAGAGTAACAATAAATATGGACAGCTGATTCCGGTGTGGGAATACATACACAACACACAAAAAAGAAGAACTCGCGACAACAGCAAGAAGTGCCTCTGGTTAATATCAGCAGACATTACCACTCCCGCAAGAGTGACAGCTCTCTTTTGTAGAAATCTTATGCAGAGTGCATATTGTTGCCAAGCTCCATTTCCGCAGCTTAAAAGTGAGAAAAAGCATTAGGATTATTGATGCGTATTATATGCCTGAGCCTAGACACACGACGTAACGTAGACAAGATTAATCTAGACGATTAACAGGAACAAACCATTTAATGCAAAATTTATTATGCGCGCAAAAGTAGCCGGAACACACAGTCGGTTTGTAGATTATTTAATCGTCAGTGTGATAAAAATCAAGAAGTCACGAGAAGGTGCACGATGATTTACTAGAGAAGGAGGACAGTGTGAGGAGAACTGCTTTATGGTCAGAAATGCCATCAACAACCACACACCGAAAGCCGGTATCTGTTAAGTTGGGGCTTATAAAAATAAAACCCAGCGGTAAATTTATTCTGGTAGGTGACGTAGGTATTTGGGTTAATCCAAGAGACAGCTATAGAATTACCAACTCATTTGCTGTAGGAGTGTCACGGCCTTAATAAGCCATCCAGGGACAGTAAATACCAGGTATACATAGAAACCATTCATGAAGATGATGTTTGGTGCAGGAAGGCAAAGCATGAACTGGTGAACAGTGTACAAAACAGCGCTAGAGGATCCATAGGAAAGCTAAAAGGGTAAAAATGCAAATAATAACAGTTGAATCTTCTAAATAAAGCTTGCCCCAAACTGTCTCAGAGCTACAAGGAACAGGCCCTATAAAAATACAAGATATGGACGAAGTAGTAAGGCTACACCATCGACTTTGCCCTCCTGTTGGTCGGTCAGTATCGACTGAAATCAGATGAGGTAAATTTGGAGGCATATATATCAAGTTTCAGCCAAGTGTTGGGATGCCAGTGACGTGGGAGTCAATCATCATCACCACCACCACCACCACCACCACCCCCACCACCACCACCACCACCACCACCACCACCACCATCATCATCATCATCATCATCATCATCATCATCATCATCATCATCATCATCATCATCATCATCATCATCAGCCTGACTATACCCACCGCAGGGCGAAGGCCCCTCCCATATTTCTCCACTTAACCCGGTTCTGTGCTAGCTGCATCCACTTGACCCCTGCGAACTTCTGAACCTCATCCGCCCACCTAACTTTCTGCCGCCCCCTGCTACGTTTTCCTTCCATTGGAATCCAGTTTGTTACACTAAGCGACCATCGGTTATCCTCTCTTCGCACTACATGTCCTGCCCATGCCCATTTCTTCTTCTTAATTTCCACTAGAATGTCGGCAACTTGAGTTATTTCTCTGACCCACTCTGCACGCTTCCTATCTCTTAATGTTACCCCTACCATTTTTCGTTCCAGAGCCCTCTGGGTTGACCTCAACTTAAGTAGAACTCTCTTGGTTAGCCTCCACGTTTCAGCCCCATAGGTGAGTACAGGTAAGATGCAACTGTTGTATACTTTCCTCTTGAGCGATACCGGTAAGCTGCTAGTCATAATCAGCGAGTGATTGCCAAATGCGCTCCATCCCAATCTTATTCTTCTTGTTATTTCCTTTTCATGGCCCGGATCTGCGGTTACTACCTGTCCTAAGCAGACATATTCGCCTACCACTTCCAGTACTTCGCTACCTAATGTAAACTGCTGTTCCTTCCCGAGGCTGTTGAACATTACCTTAGTCTTCTGCATATTGATTTTCAAGCCTACCTTTTTACAGGAGAAGTGGGATTCAATGAGAAGACATAAAACATAAAAAGATTCAATAGTTTGTTACAGATGCTTCTAGCGTTAAAGCACAGAACAAAGAGATTGGTTGGAGAACTAGGTAGCCGTCAGAAGGATAACGAGGGAAGCTGAGTAGATTCGAACATATTGTGGCAAGGGTCCTGTTTCAGGCTACCCGAGGCTTCATCCTATATGTACCTACCGAAGCTTCACCTTGCAACCGCTATCATGGAAAGGGAAATGCATTCCATATTTTCTTCGAAGGGCTCACACAGCAGCATAGCAATCCTCCCTGAAGTAAATTTTTAGAAGTTTCCAGGGCTTCTCCATGACGAGAACCTTCTCACTATCGTAAGTATGACAGGTACGTCGCGCACTTCCATGACAAGGTCTACCAATCTGAAAGAGCGCTCAATGTGCAGACAATATTTGCAATGTTTCACTAAAACGTATTAGGATTTTCGACAACAAATTACTGTCATCTTCCTCAGGGCTCTAGTAGACCGTGTACAACAAGAAGGCTCCACCTCGACCGATTTTCTAAGTCTGTGTCCTTGACAACTAAATTTACATTCGTTTAATTTCTACGAAAGTGATGTCAGAACGGAAGCTAGTGCACAGACTCAAAACCAGAACGGCTTGTAGACGATTCTAGTGATGAGATACGAGCCTCAAGTGCACAGAGAGAAGGGTTAAAGAGATTGGTTAATAGGGATCGAGGAAGAAGAAAAAAGAAAAAGAAAATTTTGTTGTGTACTTTGTACCCTGGGCTATCCCCCGCCGTAGGTATGTGCCATTATGATTGAGGATATCATCATCATCAACATCATTGCCATCATCGTCTTTGTCGTCATCGCCAGTCTTCTCTGCTCTTTTACCTATCTGTGTAAGCACTGTTTCACACAAGTCACAAAAGCGGAAATTACCTATGAACACAAAAATGTTTTATCTCTCTAACCGTGTTTCCATGGCCAATGATCAATGTGCAGCTTGTAGAGAAATGTATTTACAAAAGAAAGGCATTTTACGCACTCTTAAGAATACGTCATGTCCTGGTAAATTGAAATACATAGAGCTGTACATCGACAGTAGGAAAAGCATGCAAATGAAGTCCTTGGACGACCGGTTTTTCTGCGCAGAAAGCAGGAACTCAGTCTAGAAACGAAGAAGTAGGTGACGAACAGCCAAATACGCCTCATTTATTACACTCCGTAAACATAGACGGTTAGAAACATGCGATGCCGCAATGAGGGCTGGTAAAATATAAATAAATTGACTTAAAATTCATGTACTGGCGCTTGTAACATGTTGACGAAAAACACGAATCATGAAACTATCGGTGTGACATATAATTGAACTAAACCAAGGGCTCCAGAGCTGACCTGTCAGAAGGCGTTTTGTCGCTCCTCATAAAATAGAAAAACCAATCCCACACAAAACTAGCGTACACTGTGCGAATACTTTGAATATATAGTCTTGTTCAATCAATAATTTGGAATCATAATAAATTCCATAGGCCAGAAAAAGACTACACTGCAGGTGGCCACCCTGCCAAAGACAGTAATATGATGGTTGTCTAAAATTTGGATGTAGCGCAGGAGAGCTTTCTTTCTGGTCTTTTCAGTGATGTGCACTATGCTTATAGGGAATCAAAGGGACATTAATGTATTTGATTGGCTTATATTCTTATGAGACGCCAGCATATTCAGCTGGTACTGACCCCCCATACCAAACCAGGGTCTACAAGTGATCACAACTTTTATAGTGATTGATCCGAGCTCCTGGCATTGAACCAAAGTCCTGCGTGGGCCGAATAACCTCTTCGATGCTTGCCGTATTTGGGTATCAAAATCGCATCGTAGACGGTTGCGAGAGCGGCTGCGTATGAATGGTCCCGAGCTGATACGCGATCGAACGGAAAATGTTCAATAAGTATTGTCTCCCATGACACGATCCCGCATGAATGAGCTCTCTTGAAGAAGATATTACACATTTGTCGTGAATTAGGTGACGAACACAATGATCGGCAGTGCTGAGATAGGCCATCACAGCCGCTGTCACGCTTTTACCCTAGGCAATAGATATCAAAGCTAAAAGCGGTCATGCAACCTATGTATTTATAACTCGAGATAAATGCGTGTTCCGCTACAATACATGCTTGCGAAGCCACACGCCATTTGGCGGGCGGCAATGCTGAGCGCGTCAGTGAGAACGCTGGAATCGTCCGGCTCATGTGCCCGCAAGTCGCAAACCGATCTTAGAACGCTCTTCCCTCCCCGGACAGGAGGTTGTTCAAGATACCGGCATAAAGGCAGAAATAATGCTGCTCACATGTACGCGGATGAGGTCGAAAACCGATCGCACAATAGTCATTAGCAGGCAGCTTAACACAATTTTCTGTTGCACAATTTGTCACGGCAGTGTCAGCAAACAAAGCCGCTTTTAGCAATCTTGCCACATAAGGCATGCGGTATTACTATTCACGTCATGTCTGTCATGTCTCTCTTATAGTTTCGCTTTTACTTTCCACTGGTACTCTGTAATCACGGCGACTATTTCTAAAATCTGCTCTCGAATGTAGAGGAATCCGCAATTGAGGAGGATATTTGTAACAGGGCAATAATTACACTATAGCACCCAAAGTCCACCGCTCACTAAAAACGTAGCAGCAAATGGCTGTCCACCAATTAAAGTTCTCTTATCTTGAACTTTTCAAGCCTCTGCTCAGTCGCAGAGATCACAGAGAACACGTAACTGTGCTTAGAAAACCATTCCGGTTATACAAAGTGTCCCCCGTGACTACAGAGATGTTTTAAATGTTCTGCTGACAATGCGCACGCACCCTATAAGATTACTCTAACTCCCCAAGTTCCCCTTAGTCGCGCAGGCAAATGAGTATGCTAAACCCACTGCACTAGCCCTAATCTCTGAGACTTGATTCCTGGCGGCGCGGTTCCCCGTAAGGTGCCCGAAGCGGAAAGGGAGAGCCGCTTTAGCAGTGAATTCGATTGCTTCGCGGGGAACGCGCTCAGCCAAGCGCGCTTTCGTAAGCGGCGATTGCGAGCGCTTTCCTTGGCAGCTCCAATTATGCGCGCCATTGTTTCGGTTGGCTTACCGGAGGCGCTTCGCCGTCCCCAAGAGGATGGGTTTGGAATATGGGTGAGGAAGGGAGCCGTACAATAAGTACTGGTGGTGCGTTTATAGGACGCGGGGGCCGCAGAGGTCTCTGAAGCGGAAAGCCAGGGTCCCCTTTGGTTCCGACCCTTCTTCACTGCCCCTCCCGCAGAAAAGCCGCCTAGAGGACGGCGCGACTTAATTATGCTTTATTACGACCTTAAGTAATAGTTGAGTCAAACAGCGCGCTGGCACTGTAGCACTCTCCGGAGAGTAATTGGCGGCGGGCCACCAAGGAGGGCGTTCGTCGGGCGGCGTAACTTCGGGTCACTTGATTGCCCGTTCACGCTGTGGCCAGCCCCTTCAACGACGACAAGAGGTTCCTGTAGAGAGCATTGCGGCAGCTATCACGTGATGGAGAGCTCATCTCGGGGGAGCCGGAAACGTTTGTAGTGGGACTTCGAATTTAGGAAAGACGCGGAAGGGACTTCGGGAGAAACTCGCTGAACGAGACGAAGGAAGATGCTGGCGGTACTCACTACTCTGATTTTCTACCAGGACCGCCTGTGAATGCACGGTTGTCACAGTACAAACTTATCTAAATACGGTAAGGACAGTGGGTAAACTTTCTAAGCATTCTGCTCTATTTGGAAGCTGTGAAAGACTGCATGTCAACGGAAATACTCACGCAAATGTGTTTAAGAAAATGCATTACCGTTTAATAATGAGAGCGAATGAATTAGTGAATGAATTTACAGGAGTTGCATGAAAACTGTTGCGGAATTGATATAATCATCGACGGTAATGCATTGAGTCACAACGAGCAGGCCTTTTGAATTATAATCAACGACCTGGCTGAAGCTGAGTATATGTGTATTTTTTTGTAGGACCACTAAAATATAACACAGGATTTGCTCACAGTGTCTAACAAATGCCATATAAAAATAACACGCTGAGGGTAAATGCCATTTGTATAGGTGTGTAAGGGCACACTCGCATATCCTTGTGGACACACCACGAGCCGATGACTCCGTCGTATTCCGGTGAAAAAGCTCGTCTTTCAGTGAGAGAAACTTTCTAAGGCAGTTTGAGTCGACTGGAGTAAAAAAAGGTAACAAGCGTAAAAACCATACCCCTTCGATCAAGCGCGAAAACACATACGGGTCGAATACATCGTCTGTAGGAGGTAAAGGACTGAAAAAAAAAAAAAAAAAAGGTCCGCATAGCGCGGCGCATCCCAGATGCAAAAATTCGATCTTCCGCAGGCGTGCCAATCGTGCATAAGAACAGTCTGGCAAGGCGAAAAAAAAAATGAAAGTTTCTATAAAAAAGTGCGCACGTGGGTACCGATCTAAATGCGTAAAAATGCTAACAAAACCAGCTACACCACGGTGTAAGAGGAGAGGCTCCGAGGAAAGAAAGGTGTGAGTTCGGAGGTCGCTGCTGGCGGAACGGAGGGGAAGAGCATAGAGAGGGATGTTTCAATACTTCGATGAAGGCATGGTTTCCATCTCACTGCTTCTCTCTCAATATCGTCGATAGCTCCTACTTCGATGGCAGATGGGCCTTCTTCGTAGGCGGCCATTGTTTTGCCAGGAACGTGAGTTTTGTTTCGCGCACAATTCTTCGCAGTTGCCGCTTTACCTTCTACAGTGCTCTTTGCTTGCACGTCTGGCGACGACTGTGTCCGCATGTATTAATGTGCGTGTGTGTGTGTGTGTGTGTGTGTGTGTGTGTGTGTGTGTGTGTGTGTGTGTGTGTGTGTGTGTGTGTGTGTGTGTGTGTGTGTGTGTGTGTGTGTGTGTGTGTGTGTGTGTGTGTGTGTGTGTGTGTGTGTGTGTGTGTGTGTGTGTGTGTGTGTGTGTGTTCCCACTCACGGTTGCGCTAGTGCTTCTCTTCACAGCAGGGAGGCTTCTCCCTGGAGCGTGAAGGCGCGTCCTGTTGATCGACCGAGATCAAGCCATATCGGATAGCCCGGAAAAAGAAACGCTCGGCAGACAGTTTTTCTTCGCGGAGGCCGACGGTGATAGAATAATAACGCCAGCCGATGGCCTCCTCCACGAGATGGCGCGCTGTGATACCCCCTTCTTCCCTGGAGAGGGCTCACGCACCACCATCTACACAGGCGATATTTTCCCTTTAGTTGATCGGGTCGAATCGAGGGAAGCATTATTTCGTCGTCCGGTTACTGCTGGCCGCTGCTAGTGCCTTTGGGGAGAGGCTGTGTGTGTGTGATAGAGAGAGAGAGAGAGAGAGAGAGAGGGGGGGGGGGGGGGGGGGGGGGGGAGAGATGAGGGACGACAGATGTCCGCAGCGTCCATGGACGGTCTCATGTTGCGCGACCAAGCGTTTGGCGAGGAGAGTGTGAACCGAATGTCAACACCAAGCGCTTAACGATTTTGTTCATGCTGCTCTTAAATTTAGCAGCGAAAACTGCTATAGTGATGAGTTTGGCCCGAAAAAAATGGAAACCGGTAGTTGTAGTTGGAGGACGTAAAAAAGCGGGCAGAGGCGGAGATCAGAGAAGTGTAATACTGTTGGTATATAGTGATATGCGCATTCAGGAAAGTTTTCGGAGTGGAGATAAAGTCGAACAAAGAAAAAAATGTTCTATAATACTCACCTAGCCGCGGAGAAACGGCTTCAAAGGAAAGTAACGCAGGTTTTTGAAATCCTAACTGAAATAAAAGAACAAAAAACACGAAGCGCTTGTGCTGATCCGTACCTCGAACCGCCGCATCCCGGAGCTGTCTGTCTACCAATCATGACAACCAGTGTTGCTAGCATTTTAGGACGATGCTTCAATGGTGAACGCTTGAATGCTCTCTTTTAGCTCTATGAACGGTCTGATGACTTATGGATTTCTTTATCAGATTGACGAACAATATAATATGTAATAGCAGCTTGGCAACGGTTAGCTGGTGTTGTTTCCGCAATACTCGCTTTGTGAATGGGCTCAGAACCTTGCTTTGCAAATTTCGGCCTGCTTCACTGAGTCACATGTCACCACCGAGAACTTTACAAGGCCCAGCAGCCTATATCACGACTATGAAATGGGCCGAGAAGGGTCAACAAGTTCAGCTGCAGGGCGTATCCTAGCTGAGTCACGAGGTATCATCTCGCCATTGGAGAGGTTGATGGTTTTTAAAGCTACTGGTGGAGTTAGCCTTGCGAATTCTTTCCGCAACTGCTACAATGTGGAGCCATTTATATGGTAAATAAAGTCCCTAAACCAGGCACAAAGCCGAGACCAGGCTGATCTACATTGACATACACACAATCACCCACTACAGTCATACCCA
Organism: Amblyomma maculatum; assembly: GCF_055883805.1. Taxonomy (NCBI): domain Eukaryota; kingdom Metazoa; phylum Arthropoda; class Arachnida; order Ixodida; family Ixodidae; genus Amblyomma; species Amblyomma maculatum. The sequence goes on from NC_139345.1 coordinate 87,269,548, forward strand.
CGTGGGAAGTTTCATTTGCTGCCCTCTACGGCGCACCCGTAGTCATGACGTTCCCTACCGAGAAAGAGGGTGATGCACCGGCCTCACTCCTTATTAGGGTAGCAGTGGAGACTGCTACCACGGCTTGGAACACCCAGTGGGTCGTAGCTTGCGTATGGCTTTTCGCTTGTTGTGCAGCATAGGTACAACGGTCGCATAGTCGGACTGCCACTTGATGGTTAGGTGGCGGGATGCAACTAAGGTTTCTACCATGCCTTAAATGACTACGAGATGTGTGCACGTATAAGGACGGGGTGAGGGAGGCCACGTATTATCATTTTTATTATTACCCAGGTAATGTTGACCTACAGGAACGAGACCTCTGTAATTCCGTATATCCCCCTGATCCTACTCCTATTAAAGATGAATAAGGCTACTTTTGTGCTCGTTACGTGGCCTGTCTATCCTCTTGTTCTCCTGATTTCTGTAAAGATATGATTTATTCACGTTTTCGCAATACTAATAACTCGCTTTATTTTACCACGAGCTAGCGCGTGAGAGTAATCATCTTGCAATAGTGACCGCTTTATATGCGCTTGTGATAATCGATCCACTGGGACATCTTTTCAAAGGACATATAGCTGCTTTAACACATTAAAAAGAGGTTTGGTTTGGTTTGTGGGGTTTAACGCCCCATTTAGACTGAGGCTATGAGAAAGAGCTAGAGGACCACATTAAATTCACATGTGCGAAAGTAAACATTCTTGCCAAATGCAGTTTTTTTATATATCTGTCTCCAAAGGCAAGGTGAGATTCGCCGCACCTTAAGAGAAACCTATGCTGCGCACGCGTGGAATAACAGAATTATGCTTTGCCCACATTTAGAGAGGTATCTTCTACCCGTACTTTGTGCCCTGCTGAGACGAAATATCTGTTTGGTCCATCAACAGTCCTTTGGGCTAGCAGTAGTGTCCAGCTGACTGGACAAAAATAATGTTCAGGTTAAGGGGCCCATAGCAAAATATGGAATATCAGTATATTGAAGATGATTGAATAGGGGGATATTATAGCGTCTTTTGAAGCGGAAAGGTTCATGACAGCAGAAAATTCGACATTTCCCTCCCTAATATTACTGTCAGCAAGCAGTCACACCCAATCAGATTTTAGAAAATTGGCCTCTTTTTTCTTTTTTTTTCCTGTGTACTCGTAAGTTTGACGAACGTATTTTATGTTTACATCAGAGCCCTTCGTCTGAGCTGCCAATATTTCCATCGTGCTATCGTCTGCAGTGGATTCGCTATTATTTTTCCTTCTTTCTATAAATATTGTCAAATTACGCATTCAGATTGCTCATGTATAGAGCGTCGTCCACGCCGCCGTCTGTTACAGTTGGCAATTCTCTTTCATCCCCTTGCCATGACGTTGGAGAAGTGATTGTTGAATGTAGTTTTCTCCCCAGGCAGCATACACTGAGCAACCATTGTTAGTAAGCATTTTCAATGTAGATGGAAGCATGTCAGACTGCAAGAGAAGCTTGCGGGATGATCGGAAAAACACCCGACGGATAATGAGCCTTTCGACTGTATGTATCGCTCCACAACACATACTGTATTTTTAGTGATGTTTAAAAATAATTGCCTCCGGAATGACGAAGCATTTTTGTCACACATTTCTTCAATACCTTCGCTAACTTTTAACGATAGGTAACCTGTTCTGGTGCTCTGGTAAACGAAAACAATGTTGGAGTAAGTTTTGTTCAATGTGTGTCTATGGGTCGCTCTCTCAACTAGCACCACCCACGGCCACAAAAGTCATCTGCGCTCAAAGCCTACAAGGCACTAGCTTCTTCGCTTTTTAAGAGAGATTAGCCTGACTGACAGACTGCGACTTTCTTATCTCCTCTCCTCTTCTACCCTCCCCCTTTAATCCCCCATCCTCCTTCCCCAGTGCCGGGTAGCCAACCCCAATTATTTCTGGTTAACATCCCTGCCTTCCGCCCTCCTTTTCTCCTCCCCCTACTCCTCCTAAAACCACTGCTGTTATTAAATAGCGTTTCATGCTTTCACAACCTGTTCTAAGATGTTCATCCTTGCTCTGTAACAAAACGACATCATAGGTGCCCTGTCAAATTTGAAAACTGTTTTGAAATCTTTTGCTTCCATGTATTCCTACGCGTGATTGGCGTATACCTTTCAGCCATAGTCTGCTGCAGCGTTGGAAGCGCCCCTTTGATTCTAAACAAACTGTTTGTCTATATTGTACGCTACCATATCATACCATACTATATACCACACGAGACCAAACAGTACCATATCACACCCTACATATACCTAACAATACTGTACCATGCCACACTATGCACCGTACCATACCATGCCATGCCATAGCATAACATAGCATAGCATATCGTACCATACCATACCATACCATACCATACCATACCATACCATACCATACCATACCATACCATACCATACCATACCATACCATACCATACCATACCATGCCATACCATAGCATACCATACCATCCCATCCCATCCCATCCCATCCCATCCCATCCCATCCCATCCCATACCATACCATACCATACCATACCATACCATACCATACCATACCATACCATACCATACCATACCATACCATATCATACCATACCATACCATGCCATACCATAACATACTGTACCATGCCACACTATACTCTTTACCATACCATACCATGCCATGCCATAGCATAGCATAGCATAGCATACCGTACCATACCACACTATACCATATCGTACCGTACCATACCGTACCGTACCGTACCGTACCATACCATACCATACCATACCATACCATACCATACCATACCATACCATACCATACCATACCATACCATACCATACTATTCGAGAGCGGATGTTTGTAGATGACGGCGTTATTTTAGAAGCAAAGCGTCGGTACTGACAAGTTAGCACGCGGCTAGGAAGGCTGTAGAAATAGTCAACTGGTTTAAAGCAGCGAAAGCGCAGCCGATCTGTTGGCACACCGTTGCCTCGAAACCCTATTGAAGTCTTACCAGTATAGGTAAGCCTTTATCTGCTTCCTCTTTCTCTAAAGCACTGTGCAACGACAGAAGGGCACCTGGTTCTGTCCGCATGACTCTTATAAATATATAACAACAAAAACCAATGAGCGAAAAAAAAAGAAAAAAGGGCAAACGTGCTTCATCTCACAAGTTACAAATAACGCCAAAGAGACAAACAAACATTCCATGCGCTGTGTAGAAAAGTAGCGTGACAACCCCTTGATCTTTTTTGCCCTTAAAGCGCCAATCGAAATCCACGCTTCTAGCTTTGTCGTTTTCCCGTCGTGATGCAACCTTCATCGCCAGTACCATGTTTTTAGAATATATCTTGAGTGATCACCGTCAGTTAAGCCCTTAGCTTTTAACCAGATGCTTAGTAATGTCATACAGTGATTTCTTTTCTATCCATAATTTCTTCCTTTGCACGGTTAAAAATAAGGCGGTAAGGCTAACCCGAAGCTGCCAAAAAGCGCCAGCAGGCAGCTAAATTTTAGAACGAACAAACATTTGTTTATACGGACGGCTTGTTCCACAAGCCGTCCTCCGTATCTCATTAGAGCAGCTGGTCTATGATGTCCTCTCAGGGTCGTTAAGATCGAGTCTTGGTAGCCACCATGTCGCATCTGCGTGTCTCGGAGCACAGCTCATAATTTTCCATTTCAGATGAATTCTCAGCTAATAAGCCGTCGTACCATGACGCCCGCAATCAACCGTTGAGTGTCCAGTGCGTTTATCTCTGCATAAAAATGGTGAGCTGACAGCTGACAGCGCTTGTCTTTTTATATTCCTTTCTCTTTCCTATCCCATTTTCGCGCTCTTTTATTAGCATGGATATTTACCGACTCGCCTAATTCTACATTTTGGTAGAGCATATCACGATGTAAACTTCTTTATTAGAGGGCTGAATAGAGCTGCTTGCTATATTCGACGGAAAAACAAGCCCAAGCTTACTTTATTAATGTAAGCACGCAAGGCTGGCTCTGTCGAAGCTATCGGCCTTTTGCAGGGTACTATCGTGTGCGAAGGTGGGAGACTCCATTCTCTCCTCCCAAATTACGAAGCGTGATTCCGTTTTCTCAGCGGCTTGGATGAATGGTTGGAATGTAGGAGCATCCCCTTTGAAACGGGGTAGTAGCAGTCGCTATCATGCTCATTTTTCTCTTTATATCTTAATTATTGTTTTAGATTGGTTAACTATACCATCATTCTATTTATTCAATTTGTGTTTCTACGTTACTAACATTACGTCACTTTTCTGCTTTTAAGCCACCAATCTTCCAATCGTTTTTGCTAGCTTCCACCGCAGGTTTATTCACCCGGCCACTGGTATCACCAAACCCTAGAGCTTCAGGAAGAGTGACGGCGCCTGCATCGACTTCCGGATGGATACCCTGACATTCGACTATAAGATGGCTAATTGTTTCACTGGAGTTACCACATACAGCAAATGCATCACCTTCATTATTAGATTTTTTTTTGTAGCTGCGTGTTCTAAGGCACTCTGATCTAGCTTCAAAAAGTAGGGCACTCACTGCCTCTTGAGTTATCAAAGAAAGCTTTCTTCCCGACCTTTCTTTTTGCTTTCGGTATAATTCCGCACTCTGTTTCTTTTCCATTGAATTCATCCAATTTTTACCTTCTGGTTTTTCCCCTTTTGCTTAACGCTCTTTATTTCTTCGTCATTGAAACCAGCACACTGACTGGTTAGTTTCCTAGTTCTTTTCCTCCACTGAGAGTCAACGCTTTTAGGTTTAAGTATTTAAATACTTTAGCTCCCCATCTGTTACTGTCCAATTTCCTCAGGCGTTCCTCATATAATATTTTACTCTGCGCTTCCCGTACTTCGAAAGATGCCCAGCCCATATCTCCCTGTACCGCCTCATTTGTGGTTTTGCCGTGGGCACCTAGTGCTAATCGTCCAACGGCTCTCCGATTTATTTCTAATGTCGACTGTACCTCTGATTTTAGGCACAAAACCGCATTCCTGAAAGTAGGTCCGGGCACCATTCCCTTCATCAGGACAACAATAAACAATGAAAACAAACCGTCGCATCTGTCAGAATGAATATATATATATATATATGAATTGACACCTATTAATCTCCTTTGCCGTAATTATATTTATCCTTTAAATAATTGACACGCATTAATCACTTTTTGATCAATCAATATCTGCCATTTATTGTCATCTGTTGTTTAATTTGGCGTTGAAACGCATATTGTCTTCAGTTTGCGTTACGTCGCGTCCGTTGGAACCTCGACATTATCTCGCTCGGCTATTTCGACATCTCATTGCCTTTTTTAGCTATAATTATTTAAATAATGAATCCACTTCTGCCACACGAATTTCTTGGCGAGACTTATTGATCCTATTTCGCATACGATTGTTCTTTTTCGCCTAATTATTTCAGTTCACCGCAATCGCGATGACTAACTCTGGGGACAAGCTCCTTTGAACATAGCCGCTTAGTGCTCACGCATTAATAAACCACTGCTTAGTCATTGCCAAATCATAGATAAACTATAGGTTCATCCGGTAGTGTCATCGCGTCGACATGACACTACTAGCGCCTTTGAGCGCTAGATAAGCGTTTTATGCACAACAAAAAACAGCATTCCATCGTTGGCATTGGTGCTACCGGGTATTACCGTTATCTGGTGACAAGGACGGGATGAAAGGCTCAACATGTCGAAGTTTTGGGAATTTAACTTCCACGTCGAAGACGGTGATGAGGATTTCAACGCGTATGCGAGACGTTTTAAATGTTACTGTAAAATAACGCAAATCGAGGACAGTAAGTTGAAGAAATCCGCTTTCGCTACTCGTACTCGGAAAATGCCTATACAAGACCCTCAATTACATGCTGTTGCCTGCTTCTATAAATGACAAGTCGTTCGGAGGGCAGATCAGCGTCTACTAGGAGCACTACGCACCGGGTAGCCAGGTAATAGCTGCAAGTTTCAAGGTCAAACAGCGGCCCCAGCTCGAAACAGTATACAATGTTGTTGAACTAAGGCACATGGCAGATGAATACCCGTTCAGGAATTTCCTAGACGACGCTCTACACGATCGCTTTGTTGCGGGGCACAAGACCGCGACCATTAAAGCAACGCTGCTGTAACAGAAAGCGCTCAACTTTCAAACAGCATACGACTTGGCAAAAGCAGCGCAACTCGCCGAAAAAGAGGCAGAGAGCTTTCGACCGTCCAAAGAGAATATTAGAGACCGTCTAAGCTGTTAGCACAAAAAAGACACGAGCAGCGAAAACTTGGGGTAAGCACACCACAAAGTTGCTATCCTATCAACTTGTTACCGGCGTAGTGAAGAGCACGAGTCAAATGCAAGTAGGTAAAGAGGTAAAGCACAATGCTTTTGATACAAGAACGTTTGGAAGTTAGCGAAGGTTTGCATGAAAAACAAGGGATTGGAAAATATATTAATGAGGTGGGGGGAAAGTTAAAAGCGAGCTGTACTATTTGCAGTTTTTCCACGTCTAAGTGGCTCTACCTGGTAGATGTGAAATTCTCTCGTCATCTTGTGGGCATGCACATAGATACCGGAGCAGTGGTATTTTTATGGCTAGCAGATCTATACTCTCGATCACCACGGAAGCCAAGCCAAAAATTGCCCTCGTGGACTGCAGAATTACGGTTTAACGCCGCTTGAGATGACAGGACAGGCACATGCATGTGTCTAATACGATGGTTAAAAAAAAACACACCTTCGCCTGTGGTTATCGCTTCGGAAACTCTGCCATGCCTACTAGAGTTAGACTGACTTGCATAAATCAGATTAAACCGGAATCACGTCTTTAACGTGGAAGGAGAGCAAAACTTGGAACTCCTGCTGCAGAGGTAATCCGACATGTTCAGTCCGCTAGTTGGTTCGGATAAAAGGCTATAAAGCGAAGATTGTGTTGAATGAAGAAGCTCGTGCGGTTTCCTGTGCACTGAAAGATGTCGTTGGACAGGAAACGGTAGCTCTAAATGCAAAAGGGATCCTTCAGTTGGTCTTGCAGAGCAACTGGCCCAGGTGACTGGTAGTCGTCTCAAAGCCTGAGCATAAATAAAATGAGACTGTGCGGAGGCTATAAGATCACCTTGAATCCTTCCATAACGACTTATCATTACCCATTACCACTTGTTGCTGATTTTATCATAGTACTGGTTGGTGGGAAAGCCTTTGCTTTGCTTGATTTGGTTATGACATACCACGGCGGTCATGCAGAATTTGCTTACTTTTAACATACAACTTGAGTTGTTCGAGTACCAGAGCATGCATTATATATGCAATATATGCGCCCCGCCGGGGTGGTGCAGTGGTAAGACGCCCGACTACTGTGCCGGAGTTCCCGGGTTCGAACCCGACCGCGGCGGCTGCGCTTCGATGGAGGCGAAACGAAGTGGCGTCCGTGTGCTGTGCGATGTCAGCGCACGTTAAAGATCCCCAGGTGGTCGACATTACTCCGTAGCCCTCCACTACGGCTCCTCTTTCTCTCTTTCCACTTTCATTCCCACCTTCCTCCCTTCCCTTACGGCGCGGTTCGGGTGTCCACAGAGCAAGTGTGACAGTTACTGCGACTTTCCCTTCCTGTGAACCAATTTAACTTTATATGCAATATATGCAATATTGCAATATGCAATGTAGTACTTCAAGTACTGCGGTGATTTTTCAATCAGTTATGGACGAGATACTGTAAATAATGGAAGAGGTCGTCTGCTACATAGCGACGTCCTCACAGCCCAATCATCTGTCGAGGAATACTAGACACGGGTTGAGGCTGTGCTTGCAAGATTTCAGCTTAAAGGAGTTAAAGTACGTGAATCAAGGCCAATGTAAGCTTTTGCAACCGTCTGTGAAATATTTAGATTATGTTATCGATAAGCCGGGTGCTCTGTCTTGTACAGATAGCTGTTGTCAAGAATACTCCAGCTTCCACCAACCAGACGGAGCTAAAGCCTTTTCTTGGCATGGTTACATTTTCTGCTAAGCTCATTCCAAACACACACGCCAAGCTGCGGCCGTTGTATAATCTACTGAAAAAGAAGCAAAACTGGCATTGGGCAGCTAAGAAAGAACGCTGTTTCCAAGAAAGCGACGTGTAGCTAAAGAACTAGAACATTTTGACGTTTTGCTGTCCCGCCAAACCATTACGATTAGTGGCAGGCTCATCAACATACCGAATCGGAGCAGTGCTTTTTAATGTTGAAAACGGTCACGAAACGCCGACACCATACATATTGCGTACACTGAGCAAACAAAAATTCTAGGGGCACTTTGGATCAGTGAAGTACGACGAGGCGAAAGCCTTTGTTTGAAACGCCGCTGACTCCTGCTTTACTACGTCTGCTTCTGTAGGCTCGTGTGTTGCGTGTTCGAGGAAGCGGAAATGAAAGGCGCAGCATGGACGCCTGGATCGGACACCCGATGGGGTCAGCTTCGTATATGCGGTAAAGTCGTCGGTTATGACCGTATGTGACGTCATGATGGCGTCACATACGATCATGATGTCGCGCCCGGCTATGGCTGATGACGCCACCAGGTGATGACGTCGAAATCTCGCGGTATCCCGCGGAATCTCGCGAACAAATGGGACACTCCTCGCAGCCGCGAGCACGCACGGACGGAAACTCATGAGCCTTAAGCGGACGGAAGCTTTCGTCTTAAAAATAGGTTCCGCCAGTGTTTAGTCATACTATGCTACTTCCCTGAACTCGGCCGACTCTTGTGAGCTCAACTGGACGCCGGCAACCTGACTCGCAATTGCCCGCTGACTCGCAAGAGCCCGCTGACTCGCAAGAGCCCGCTTACTCGCAAGAGCCTGCTATCTGCGGAAGGTAGACAGGAGGTTCGAGCAGCACCGTCTAATGTCAGATAAGCGTTGCATGTATACGACAAAAAACAGCATTCCTGTGCGTCTGTTGTTTCATCACGACCGTGTCGATTGAACCGATTGAACCTCACTAGGTTTTTGATTCGTTGTTTTGCTGATCACTTTTCCTAGTTTTCCAAACATTGTATTTCACTTTCATAGTCGTGTGACTTAAACCTTTTCTATAATGCCAATGAATTCAGTTACAGTTAGCTAAAGTGCGCGCTTTCAAAAACAAAAAAAGAAAACAGGAACAAGTCCGCAAGCAAACGCAAACACAAGCCGTAGGGACGTCATTCCAATGATCGAAATAATCACGGTAACGCATTGCAGCTACCCGCTATGATACCGTACAGCTTCCACGCAATATATATATATATATATATATATATATATTAAGGAGCCATCGAACGGCTTGGTACGGATGATAAATTTTCTCTTATCTACCAATATATCTGTGTGGACGCGCTCATACGGACGCCACAGCCGAGCAATGATCTTGGATCTTGCATGTCGTATTCCTTATTGACCCGCCAGATCGTGACCTGACAGTCCACGGGTCCTGGCCCGGCTTGAGCAGAACACAGCTTTGGCGA
>NC_139345.1:87284066-87301566 GCF_055883805.1 Amblyomma maculatum
CGAATGACACCCCGACGGAGCATGTCGCCCACATGATCAGCAATTACTTGGCGCTCCGAAGCCGAGACGCGATAGGGGCGCTGGCGCAAAGGTGCAGTTTTACCGGTGTCGATGGTGTGCTCTACGACAGACGTGCGGCCCAAGTCAGTTTGAGGAAAGTCGAATGAAGAAGCGAAGTTCTGCAAGAGGGCGACAAGTTGATCACGTTGCGCAAGTGGAAGATCAACATCAATAGCATGTTGGAAAACGTCGGAGGGCGTCGAAGCGGTCGCAACATCGCAAGAGCACAGACTAACGTCGAAGGAGGGGGTTGAGTCAGCAAGAGTGGTGATATGACTGGGATCAAGCTCTTCAAGACGTCCAATGCATTCGCCACGGAGCAGGACTGCTGGGCAAGAAAATGGGTTCGAGGCGTAAAGTGCACTCTTGCCGTCTTGAATTTCGAGAACAGCGAACGGAAAAAGGAGGCAGGGATGACGGGAGGTGGCTTCGGAAGGTGTAAAAATCGCAGTCAAAGGAGTTACCCACTCACAAGACAGTGGTACGAGGGCAGCAGAGAACGGAGGAATGTCGGTGTCATGGGCGACGAGAAGTTTTGCAGTGCGGGGAGGGGTATCACAGAAGGGGGCATCACAGAGGGGGCGAAGGCAATTTGTGCACGAGCACAGTCAATAACGGCTTGATGAGTCGATAGAAAATCGTATCCGAGGATGATATGCGAGCAGTTCGGCAGAACAATAAACTCGATGGGGTACAAGACGTCTTGAATGAGCACACGGGCTGTGCAAGATGCGGAGGGGTGAATGTGCTGTGATGAGGCGGTGCGGAGCGAAAAGTCGGAAATCGGAGTGGTCACTTTGCGAATTCGACGGCAGAGCGCTTCACTGATGACGGAGACGGCTGCACCGGTATCGACGAGAGCGAGAACTGTGGCGCCTTCTACAGAAACTTTGATAACATTAGCGGGACGGCATGGAGGACTTGAGGAATTCGAAACAAGCGCAGTTCTTGCCCCCGGAACTGCGACTGTTAGTTTCCCTCAACGGTGCTGGTAGAACGTCGCAGCATTGGAGAAAGCGATCGGCGCCGAGGAGAATGTGATCGACGAGTGGTATAGGTTTGACGATCTTGTGGAACAAATTGAGAACCGGGCGGAATCATTTGCGAGCGTGAGTCGGTATCGTACGGGTAAAATCGAATGTCAGGCTGTGAAGGTTGGAGGCGCTGGCGACAAAGGCGCGCAACATGGCCCGGCCGACCGCAGGCATAGCAAATCGGAAGGTTGTCCGTAGTACGCCAAGGTTTCATAGGATGTGGGCGGAACCTTGAGGGTGGGGCTTGAAACGAAGGCTCAGCATGCGGCGGTGAACGGTAGGCAGGGACCTGCACATAGGAGCCAGACGTGGGCGAAGGTGGTGGCCTAGCCGTTACTTGGGCATACGTGAGAGGTGCCGTCACAGGCGGCACCACGGGGTTGGACGGCAAGGCATCAGCGACGTGTTCTTGCACGACACGGCGTATAGCAGGGGCCAAAGATGGAGCCAGTTCAGGAACGAGGCGGCCCGAGTCTTGAAAATGGGGAAGGAGTGAGATTTGACGTGCGACCTCTTCACGAATAAAATCTTTGATCTTTTGATTCAGCGGGCTCCCTTCAGAAGTTGGCGAACCACCCAGGGCTAATGCGGATACGCCTTCGTCGCACACACTGGAGCGGCGCCTAGAAGCGCGCCGCTTGCGGAGCTCGTCGTAGCTCTGGCAAAGCTTCACGAGTTCACTAACGCTGGTGGGATCTTTCGCTACCAGCATCTGGAAGGCGTCCTCAGAAATGCCCTCGAGGATGTAGCGGATTTTGTTTGCTTCCGGCATGGCCGGGTCGACTCGTTTGCAGAGATCAACGACGTCTTCTATGTAGCTGGTAAAGGTCTCATCAGCGCGCTGAACACGATCGTGTAAACGTTGTTCGGCACGAAGCTTACGCACTGCCGGGCGGCCGAACACTTCCGCGAAATTCTTTTTAAATGTCGACCAAGATGACAGGTCAGCCTCATGGTTGCGAAACCAGAGGTTCGCCACGTCCGTCAGATAGAATATGACGTTACTGAGCTTGTATGAGTCATCCCACTTGTTGTAGGTGCTTACTCTTTCATAGGATGACAGCCAGTCGTCGACATCTTGATCGGCCGTGCCGCTGAACAGGCAAGGGTCACGCTGGCGCACGACGCCAGCACACATGATCGTGGGTGGAACGGCCGGCTGCGTCGAAGTGTCTTGCATGGCGGTCGTGGAGGGTAGTGTACGGCTTCGCAGTTCCAGTTTGGGTGGGATCGTTTCCGGCACCTCCACCAATTGTAATAGGGCGTTTATTGACGCTCAGATGGAGAGCTGTGAGGACAGGACCTTGCAACGGCGAGCCCAGCGTACTTCTTCTTCATCGCACAACGCACAGGTGCATGTCGATGGCGATGACTATCACAGTACAATATATATATATATATGGCCCGAAAAGGACGGGCATACCAGGTAATAATCACACACAGAATAAAAAGATTACAATACATACCACAATTTGGCGAGCAGAAAGGAATCATAAAAGTAATAGTAATTATGCAAAACTGGACAGCCTAGCAAAAAAAAATAGCCAATAACACAACACTCAGCTCAATTCGGCATGAACAAAAAAAACAAACAAATATAAAATAATAATAATAATAATAAATATTAAAAGTTGAACCGCCTAACCAGGCAAATGATCTTCCATTGCCTTGCTAAAATTACTGCTGTTGAAACGAAATTCTAGCAGCAAATTCCAATCAGAGATGGTTCGGGGGAAAAAACTGTACTTAAATGAATTTGTTCGGGCAAAGACAGATTGCAGCATGTGTTCCCTAGTGTGTCCTGTTCGTCTGGCTGTAGAAGGTTGGACAAAGTTAGTTAATGGAATATTTACTTCCTAATGGAATCTTGCGAAGGAACAAATTTGTGTTCATTTTGCGGCGACTGAAAGGAGCAGGATGTTGTTTTCATCTATTGGCTGTGTGGGAGAATCAACCTGCTGTACTTGTGGAAAATGAACCTGACTTCTTTCCTTTGTATCATTTCAAGAGCAGTTATGTTCTTTTTCGTGTGAGGGTCCCAAATGATAGAGGCTTACTCGTACTTAGTCCGGATGAATGTGGTGTATGCCAAAAGCCTAATATTGGAAGGGGCGCGATTAAGTTTTCGTTTTAGGAAACAGTGTCGACAATGCCGAATAACAAAATTGTGCAATATGCGGTGAGCAGTCCAATTGATCGGTAAGTGTCGACTATAAATATATATATATATATATATACATTCCTTGACAAAGGCCGGACCCCGACCGAAACGTCGGATGAAAGTTTACTCTTTTGCCACCGTGCGTCATCTCCTTTACGTTTATGCCCTACCGGACCCATTCGAGCTTCAACCCCCTCCTTTTATGTATGTATGTATATATATATATATATATGTGTGTGTGTGTGTACGTGTGTGTGTGTGTGTGTGTGTGTGTAAGGGAATCGGACTCGTTTAGCTAACCTTTGAAGTTGCGTGTGTACCTCGCTTAAACATCTCCTACGACCAGACCTTTAGATCCACACGTTTACACAGAAGATTCGCTTGATTCAGGCTCTTGCTTCACCTGCTTGCTTATCCCGTCTACCTTGTCTATTACGATTCTCAGCATCGGTGGGATACTGTCATGCATTCTATCCAATCTGATACACACACTGTACGGTACACGTATGCCACATAAACAAGGTCTGTCAGAAGCCCGCAATCATTTTTCGATTGCTTACGGCCGCGTCCCCGAGGAGCACCAAAATCCTGCACGGGACGTGACCCGAACCAGTGTTTGTGGTTGGTCCTTCTCTTTCGCCAATTGCTACTTCCTGGTGAAGAAGCCGAATAAAGAAACAAAGACATAAAAATACCACCCAGACGCGCACAGGGTTACACCTACAGTTTTGGTCACCGCCCGAAACGCGACCAAGAGGAACGAGAAATGTCCGAACGATCACCAATCGCGGTGGCGCAAGACGACGCTGTAGAAACCAGACAGGCATTAACGCTTCAACTTTCAGCACAAGCTCACGTGCCAGAGAACGAGATAAGCAATCTTTGCACAGCGCTTCGTCGATAAAAAAGGATAAAAGGGAAGCATGGTAAAAAAAAAAAGGAAGTGGCTCGATGTTGACTGAAAAACGCTGCGAAGGAAGCGACAACGCGGAAGAGGAAATGAAGGGCGTCCAAGTAATAAGGGCAAAGCGCGGCCGAGCGGCAAAGGCGCGTGCCTGCGTTCTCCTCCAGCGGTCGGCCTCCTCCTTCAGCATCCCGAACCAAGCGCCGGTGTTTTTGCGCTTGTCTGCTCTGAGTGATGCCGCTGCCTCGAACACACGCCTCGACGCCTCTGCAAAGGCCTGCTGCTCGGTCGCACCACGGGGCCGAGGGCTGCCGTCTCCTCCTCTTCACTGCTGTTCCCGCAGCCGCATGCGCGTCAGCATCGCCCGCGACGACAAATCGCGAGTAGGCTGCTCTGTTGAGCGGAATACTTATGTCCCTTTTCGGTTAATTGCCAAATGGAATTTGTACACGGCCCTCAGAGCTTCATGTGCCCCATTTCTTTCATTTTTCACACTTTTAAACAAAGAAGGTGTGAGAGGAAGAAAAGTTGGATAATATGAAGCAGTAAAAAGGTTCACAATGAAGCGTTTTCGTTGCTCCACGAGTTCATGGCCTCCGGTTCTCTTTTGGAATGTGTTGTGTTCCCAAAGACAATGCATGTCAGGATACGCAAAACGAAGGGACGGAGCCATTTGCATGAAGGCAGAAAGTTTTTTTTGAAGGCTCATTGCAGAGGAAGCTTGTTCGTTTTTTAGGACCGTGTTCAGAATTCTGTCAAATTTCTTCGAATATACCGACAAGACTTGTTTCTGTGGTGCTGCTTGAAGCTATTCAGATGTGAGCAGTCAATTTTTTCCCACTTAGGTGGTGGTGAAAAACTTTATTTGGTGCAGCCGCGAAATACTTGTTACAAGGGTAGGGCCGGCTCCTGATCACAGGTTGTGGCCGGTAGGCCGTGCCTGACGGCGACCGCTTCAGCCCAGTCGACCGGTCTCCTTTGTGAAGCCGGTTCTGAGCTAGAGACCGCGATCTCCGAAGCCTCGTTGTCCGTAAGGCCCCATTTGGCCGGTGGTTGAAACTGTGGGCATGTGAACGTAATATGTTCGAATGTAGCTCTCGGGGCCTCGCAAAGGGAACATTCGGATGTCTGAGTAGAGGGGAAGAAGAGTGCCAGCAGTGCTAGGGAGGGAAAGGTGCGGGCTTGAAGGTGTCTTCATGTTATTTGTTGTGGTTTAGTTAAGGAGGGGTGTAGGGGAGGGTAGTGAAGTCTTTCAGACCGGTACTGTAGTGTAATGTCGTTGTAGGCGATCAGCCGATATCTGGCGCTGCCTAGGCCCGCGGTATCTGTTACTCGGTCAATGTATGCTCGAGCAGAAAAATGGGCCGCTTCGTTACCGGAGTTGCCCGAATGGGCTGGTACCCAGACAAGTTCTATGGGTCGGGTGCCTGAACGTTGGTAGTTAAGATTTTGGAAGAGGCAGCATGTGTCTGGTCTCGGGCGTAATTTTGTATGGCACTTTTAGAATCCCTGAGGATAAAGGTGGCAGTGGAAGAGACTATCGCGATGACTATAGCGGATTCTTCCACTTCTACGGACGTTCGACAATGATAGAGGCTGATGTGATGTGTTCGAAGCGACTGGCTACCGCGCATATCGCATAAGCTGAGCGGTGTGGATATTCTTCGGCATCCACGTAAACCATGTCGGGTTTGTTCGCATGTGCTCTATGTAGGGCATGTGCTCTTGCCTTCAGTCTGGCCTGGTTATGAAGGGGATGCATGTTTAAGAGCGCAGCTCTTTGGCGCCCGTTCCTGGGTTTCGCGTCATCGTCGTTGTCGCCAGCGTCGGCGTCGAACGCGTCGGCCTCGTAACCAGTTCGCCCCCTCTTTCATCCACCCAGTTCGAGCCGCCGCTTCGGTAACCGGAGCCTCGCAGGAAGAGAGGAGGGGGTACACTAAGCGGCAAACGTTTTCCCGCCAAATTCTGTCCCAGAGAGCTATTCCTTTCCTCTTTTCTACAGCACTTGCCATTACAAAAACAAGAGAACAGCAAAAAAGAAAAAAAAAGCAGAAGCATGGTCGAACGATCGTGAAATAATCGGCGAACCCAGCCTCTTTGAAGGCCCGAAGAAGCTAGGTTATTTATTACTTCCGCAGTCCCAAGAATCGAAGTCGGCACCTTGCGCTCACTGCTCAGTAATGCTCAAGCCACTGTGGCTCATGCCATGGACCCTTCCGCCTATCCACCCCAACCCCAATCCTTCCTTGCCCCGTGGTGACGAGTGTAACCAAGCACCATTGGGCCCTAGCCGACGCAACAGGGAGTGCCGCTGCGCCGCGCTCCCAACTAGTTTTCAACTCCGGCCTTCTTGCACCATCTGTTCCTTCGGCATTCTCTTGGCGTCTTGTATCCTGCTGCTTGGAAAATGGTTGCCATGGGATAGCCGCACTAAGTGACCCTGCTACACACGAGGTATCAGACGCTCTGTTCTGCTCAATTCTGTCTCCTTTTGCCAATCCGTTACGCTGGCTCCGGCTTGCCGCTGTCGTTCTAACTTTCGCGGCACTCTACTTTGTTGTTTATTGAAGGAGTAGTGGCGTACTTTAGGAAAAGCAATTTCAAAGGGAATTAATTACATTTGCTCGAAATAACTGTCAAAAAGTAATTAATTACATTACTAAATTACCGAACCGAAAAAGTAATTCATTACATTACAAATTACCGAAAAGGTAATTAAATTACAGTAATTTCGTTACTGTAATTCAATTACTGCCATGTCTGCTGTGTAAAGTGACTATCCTACCACTCCGCGGCTTTCAGGAGACTTTAATGCCCGCTATATCACATGGGGATACAAAACGACCTGCACTAAAGGCCCCCGACTCTGGACACTTCTCTAAAATGAGGGCATAACCCTTGTCAATGATACACGACATTACACGCGCATCGGAAACAGTGTACAGCGCAGCTACACCCTCGACCTCACACTCAAGAAAAACATTATAAAATGCTATTGAACCAACACACAAACCTCTCTTGGTAGCGATCACTATATAATTGAGACCTCTCTCCCACTAGCCTTGCTTGCTTTCTTTTCATATTACCGTCACCCCCTTACTCCCTCTTTCCCCCTTCCCAAGAAAAGCACTCTGGCGCGACTCAATCATTCTCGTCAGCTTCAATTACACCTCTACCACGCACTATAATTCCTCTGCTAAAACGCTGCTTAAGGGGGAGGTGGGGAAGGGTGGCTGTTCCTGGCCCTGAAGTGGTTGGGACAGGTAGGTCACCGCCGCTTGCGGCTGGGGCTAGCCTGCCACCGAATTTTTATCTGTTGTAGGCCGTCATTGCACCCACCACCGCTTTGGTGGTGGATGATGGCTGTTGCGGCGCGCATCTTTCTCTCCCTCTTCTTTTCCTTTCTTTTCTACTTTCTCTTCTGTCCGCACGAGGCAGCGGAGGTGGCTCAGCTAGAGAGCCAGTAGAAGGCCCATGCATTTCCTTTTTAACGCGGTAGCGTTAAGGAGCTCGTGTCGCAGAAAAGCCAGTGTCGTCGGCGCCGTTGGCAGTGAGCGATAAATCCCGGCATGCACTTCCTAAATAAACACAGAAGAACCCCTCCTCGCAATGTGCGGCGCTGCCCCGACACGTGGCGCGCCACTCGCCCCTGACGTTTCGCCGTGCAAACTCACGGGTTGTAAAATCAAGCGTCTTTCCTTTCTTTAGATCACTATCTTCGCTCACCAGCTTCTCCCCTTCGGGCCGCGCGGGTACCGGTGCGAGGATGCCCCAATATCCTTGCGTTTAACAAGTTTTCTCGACGAGGTGCAATAACGCTATCGCGTTCCACTCTTGAAGGCGAAGCTTAAGCGTCCTCCAAATTTTTTCTTCTTCCTACAGCCACAGCAACAAAAAGCACCTTGTTCGCATCTACTCGGAAGCGAAGTGGCGTCCGTGTGCTGTGCGATGCCAGCGCTCGTTAAAGATCCCCAGGTGGTCTAAATTACTCCGCAGCCCTCCACTTTGGCCCCGCTTTCTCTCTTTCCACTTGAACTCCCACCTCCCTTCCCTTACGGCGCGGTTCAGGTATCCACAGCGCGTGTGACATGTACTGTGCCTTTCCCTTCATGTGAGCCAATGATTGATTGATTGATTGATCTGCTCGGCTCGTACAATGAGCAGTGTCTTGGTAGACGGGTTTAGCACGGAAAAATATAGATGCGGAAGAAAGAAAAGGATAACATGTCAAGAAGCGTGCATAAATGTCCTCAGCTTCATCCAGGCTGCTTCAGTCATGCTGTGCTGTGTGCCGCTTCCTATGCGGCAAATAATCTCCTTTTTTCCCAGCATCAATAGTTTTCGCCACCAGGTATGAGCAGATGTTTACTCAGAAGTAAAATATCGAGCTCAAATCACATCAAATACCCCTACCTTCTCACTGCGGACAGGTAAAGAATATCTTCGCATCTAATTGCTGACTATCAATCGTTTTTGTAATATGAATAGCAAACTGATCAATTTAGTACGTGTTACGCCGGATACGCAAGTATAACAGCGCTTAGCTCTTCGCTTACTTTGAGCTCTACAGACTCCTCCGCCTCACCATTTGCTTATGAGGGAGAATACACTTCCTAAATAACAGAAAAACACTGAAGAACTGCTCGAAATGTTCAGTGTTTAAGGCACAAAAGCATGCTAGTATTCCGGTTTGGCCACTTCTAGGCAAAAACTCAAAACAGGACATTAAGTTCATGCGATGAGCGTTGCAACACGGTGCATGTGCATGTCCCAAGTGCATGTCCCAGACTATTGTGTCTAAAAGACCAAGTTAACTGGTTTTCTGCTCTCTAGTATAAAAATTATATTCTGTATTTGAAGGCTTAATGAATACTAAATCGTTATATTGTGTAAACAATAATTTTAAGGAAACGTCTGCAGCGAATGACAAATGCGAAAAAAAAAAAAAAGACTTCTTGGGGAAAACGACGTCAAACGGTGGGAATGAACTGGCTGTACTCTAACAAAAATGAATATGCTAGTCTAAGTGTATCTGCAAGAAGCTTCTGTCTGGATCTCCTTTCAATGTTACGTTGTCGTTTCATTCATTTATCAAGATGTGGAGCAGTTGCACAAGCATGAAAGTTGTACTTCAATTTTTTATGGCATCAAAGTTACGTTGCATACTGGAAGGGACGCCTTCAAAATGCGGCTCAAGTATATGTTTAGTTGCTTTCCTTGACCCTGTCTGAAATATGTCTTTCTCGTACCCGCTAAAGAGGCCTTAATTAAGCTCGAAAATGAAGTTTTGTCCCTGAATATAAAGTTGGCAGTTGGGATGGTAAACATGAGCGAAAAAACATGGTTAAAACGTTTTGAGCTCATAATTGTGACTAAAGTTTCTGCTTAGGTAGGGGAAGAGTTAGCAAAAGTGATAATGAAAACAGCGCGGCAGGTTATATTAAAAAAAAAAAAACAGGTAGGAGTGTTTCTCGGAATAGACTAGTGCGGGGACATTTTGTTGGTTGTGTCACTATTGTTAAATGGCAAGGGTGGTCGGTTAGCTCCTATTGAACATGTTGAAGACATGTTTTGGTCCATATGGTGAATGAAATATTACCATCACCACTACGTCAGGAGATGGTGTAACGGTTATACATGCAGCGAAGCCATCGCGTCCGTCTTAATTGGTGGACAGTAGTGCTCAACTTTTCTTTGTCGCCCTTGATTGCGGTTCTGGCGTTATATGCAAAACTAAATTTGATGGGAATAAAGTGGCATTAAGTCCCATCCTTTGGACCTCGGCGAAAGGAAGCGCTTCAATCTACCATGAAAAAGGATATGCATTTTGAAACCAGGGCAAAAGGAAAATGGGGATGCGTTTGAAAAAATGGCTGATATATAGTTCCTAGATACTTGAATGAAGTGCACACTGCTTGCGTTAGAGCCATCTCATTTATTCAAGTTTCTTCCTCACATGCTGACGGACCTCTTCCCTGCCTTTAACTCTGTTTATGATCCTAGGCTCTCCGGCATACAAGACCACCTCAGCGATCCGAAAACTTTTCTCAAATCCGGTCTTCTTAATGAGCCATTTGCAAAGAAGCTGTCCAGGAATGCAACGACTTTGTCGTTTCTGAGCTGCAGTCACGGGCATTCGGAGGAATGGCCTTTGTTCACTCAAATTGAGGCGCTTACAGGGATTTGCCGACTTTACGGACCGTACTAGGAGGGGATTGTTACATAGAAGGAAACGGAAAGGAAGAGCCCGACGGCGCATGCACGCTTCATTATTTGCTATAGCATGCGAGGACTTTAAAATCGGAGAGCCGGATTCAATGTCGAAATTATTTGCCTCACAATAAACACCTACGTACGCTAAGCGCCGGTTCAATTGCCTACTTCAATGGCCGGCGGCTTTGCTCACATTAAATGATGAGAAACTTAGAATGGAATCGACCACTCGTACAACTCGGTGCATTCCTGATGAGAGTATGTTGACATGCGACTTCGCGAAGCCGAGGAGATAACACGAGAACGCCAGGTTATGCTCATTAAAAGTTAGGTTTAAGTGCGCGAGCAAATTAAAAGCAACAAATGAAGAATAAGGCAGTGTGCATAAGATGATGCTGCCAGTGGTGGCTCAACTGTAGTTAGGAGTGATAAAAAGAGTGTGTTTGCAATTATCAAATATTTTTGTACCGTTTTGAGCAATAGCTAAGCGTTAGTGTGCTCACTATAGTTGCGGCGTAAGCAAGCCTTGCGCATGCCGAGCAGGGCCTTTTTTTTTTCTGGGTGGTTTCACGAGGCCAGTTTGTGCTGTCAATAATAACCAAACGTTGATCATGGAGTTGTTGTGGATATAAAAAAACTTGATTTGATTGACAGCAGGAAACATGTTTTCTGCCTAAATCCTTTTTATCCCCCATTAAAGCGTCTTTTGCAGCGTGCAGGTATCAGTATAGCCACGAAGAACGACATAATCAATTGATGTAGGAGAAATTTCTATTACATTGCCCTCAGTGTGTCTCAAGCAGACACAGCGCACCACTTGCCTTAGCTGCGGAGACGTCGAGAAAGTCTTTGCAGGAATGGCGATCTTGCTTCTTTCTTGAGCCTTGGAGACAGGCTTTTGTATTTTAAGCATGCCATATTTGTATAGCTACCATTATCGGCAAACTAGTCCATCAATTAGGGCGTAGGAATCGCGGAAAACCGAAGGAAGGACATAAGGCTGAATATGAAGCAGAACATTCTTCTGGCGAAGCTGGTTCACAACTCTGGGGCGATTATAAGAACCACGCTTTAAAGATTTTACTAAGCGAAGCAAAATCTCACAAACAAGTTTTCCTTTGTGTACTAGAAAATGGAGTGAATCGCATTTCTCATGCTTGAAATACAGATATTTATGCATTTCTCGATGTTGGAGGAGCTAACATCATTAGTTGCCATTAGACCGAGTAGTAACTTCGTTAGGTATTGATAGCATTTCGAGAAAGTCACCTCAACGAGCTACAAACGGCACATTTTTGACATGCGGCATTTCTAACTACGCTTCCAAATCAAGAAAACTTAAAGACGGGGCTCTACTTTGGTGCTGATGGCCTTCAATGTCGCAAACTAATATTTTCCTTCGGAAAACAAATATAGTAAGTTTGATAGATTGATTAGCCTTAATTGATTATTTAATAATCAACCTTTGCTGTAAAACCCACCTGCACAGACCTCACAGACGTATGCTTCGTAGTTTTTGGAATCAGTTGAGTCGTTCATTCGTGTCCGACTTTTCGTGACCCTATGGACCATGTCACGCCACGCTTTCCGGTCTCTCACTATCTTCCTAACATCACATAACTTCATCTGCAGCGCCTCGAGGATGCCATCTAACCATCGCGTTCGCTGCCTACCCCTTCTCCGGCGACCCTCAACATCTCCCAACTTCAAACCTTTCTCCAGCGACTCCTCTCTTCTCATCAGATGACCAAAGTAGCTGAGCTTTAACTTTACAATTTCACCCTCCAATGAGCATTCAGGGTTTATGGTCGACAATATCGACTGATTTGATCTTCTGGCCGTCCAAGGAACTCTCAAGATTCTCCGCCAGCACCACAATTCAAACGCGTCAATTCTTCGGCGGTCAGCCTTCTTCACAGTCCAACTCTCGCATCCATACATCATAACTGGAAAGACCATAGCACGAGTTATAGGGATCTTGGCTGGCAGACTAATGTCTCTGCTGTTTACTAGGCGGTCAAGGCTAACCATGGCTCTCTTTCCCAGAAGCAGGCGTCTCCTAATTTCATGGCTGCAGTCTCCTTCCGGGGTGATCTTGGAGCCCAAGAATAGAAAATCTGTCACAGCTTCCACTTCTTGTCCCTTGATGCTCCAGGACTTGATAGGGCAAGACGCCATGATCTTTGTCTTTTTAATGTTCAGTTTAAGTCCAAACTTCTCACTCTCTTCTTGTACGCGCATCACAAGTCTTTTGAGTCTTACTTAACTTTCTGCCATTAAAGTGGTATCATCCGCATATCTAAGGTTGTTGATACGTTTTCCAGCAATCTTCACTCCAGCTGAAGACTCGTCCAGACCGGCTTTACTCATGATGCACTCTGCATATAGGTTAAATAGGTAGGGTGACAGTATGCAGCCTTGCCTAACTCCTTTCTCAATCTGAAACCAATCAGTAAGACCATGCCCAGTTCTGACTGTGGCCTCTTGCCGAATAGAAGTTCGCAAACCTTAAACAATAAGCCAATCGGTATTCAAGCATAACTATCCGTGTCTTAATTCTATGCAGTTCCTCTCAAGGTTAAACTGCGTTGTTTTGCATAGTGAACTTTCATTAATTACCCCTCGGTTTTGTTAATTTTTAATTTGAAATTCATGGAATTCCTAGAACTCTTGCAAATCGTGGGAGTTTCAGTTTTATCGAGTTTATAGGTATATTCCCGACGACTATAAAAGCCACTTTTGACTCTTTAAAAGTATTTTTATGCTAACCGCATACAAATGCAACTGCGTGAAAGATTGATGCGTTGAACACAGGTTCTCAGACATACAAAAAGCACCCCTTGTTGAATTCTTGAAGGGGAAAAAAAAAAAGAGCTGGTACGAATTGCAAATTCATATTGCTCGGGCGCAGCAGTATAGTATTAGTAACATTGGTTTTCGAAAGCCATTTCAGCGCTGCTGAATACTGAAAATCGAGAAAGGTGGTAATAATTCAATAAAAATTTTAGTCGATCTACGTTTGCTGCTCTGGCTATAAACGCGTACGTTAATAATTTGGGTGGTAAATTTGAACCAATCAGGTCGAAAAATCTAGCGCCATCCGTATTTTATAGTTGCAAGTTTCCATGCCGACATCAAAGAGAAAAAGAAGTAAACCATCAATACGGTTCTTTTATTTTGTTTCATTTTAGTGCCTCCAAAATTGGTTCAAGGTGTTGCATAGAGGGTGAATAAAGTTGTTGTGGTAAATTTATTTTAACAGAACGAAAGACGGCTGGTAAGTTTCTCGGATAAGTTGGATGAGCATGTGGTAGCTGCGATATGTCGTTGGTTGCCTGTCTACAGCGTCATGAGAAAACAGTACAATGGGGAAAGTAATGATATGATCATGTGACAGGACGACTTGAAAATGGTGACACGTGCGGTCAGATTTTCGGTTTTGTGCGAAGTCACAAGGTTCTAAGCGGAACGAATTACAAGAAAAAGAAGAAATAAAAATGCATTACGCAAAGGCTGAGAATATAGTGAAGAAACGGCAATTTACTGTCCACGGAGACCTGGCCTGAATCAGACCACTACGTTTCAGCTTTCGGAACCACTTACATCTTTCTGCGCTGAGCTCGTGGCAGTTCAGGAGGCACTCTACTCCGTGGATTCCATAACCATGCTCCCTACAGCTCACGTTGTCATCCGCACTGACGCACTTCAAGCAGTACGTCTGCTCCGACGTGTCAGACGCTGCCCTAAAATTTGCCAAGACATCCACCAGCTTGCGGCGCGCATCCCACAGTCAATACGCATTGAGTGGGTCCCACGGGATCTGCTGCCTTCCCAAGGTCAAGCTGATTTAGAAACCCGCCTCGTGAACCAAGACGCATCAATCCCGCGGCTCCTCGAAGTGGACGACGCTACCCTCCTTTTGTCAAGAAAGGAACACCTCCGGCGCCGCACACGTGCACGTATCCCTCCGTGTGCGATATCCCTTCCCCGCGGTCTCACCCGTGTAGAGGAGATTGCGCTTAGGAGGATCCGGGTCGGTGTTGCCCCTTACACCAGCTGTCACTAGGACGTGGTCATACTTCCAACACTTATAACCCTGCCCAGGGTGCCCGATCTGTAAAAACGAAGATGTTGAGGCCGACATCCACCACTTGGTGTGAGACTGCCCAGCACTCAAACCAACACGAATCCGGCACCTGAGCATAGCTGACCTTTCAACAACCAATCCTGCTTCATATGTCACTTGGACGCAGGGACCTCATCATCGCTCACTTCTGGACTTCATAAAATCAGCCCACCTTTTTGCATTCAGATAATCATTTATTCATCCTTCATCTCATACCCTAATGATGCCCTGAGGCAATAAATATCGATTAAAAAAAAGTAAGAGGTGCACTTCACCGAATTCCAACTTACAACAATTAAAATGGATGAATTTACTAACTCAAGGGCACTGATAGTGGTAGTTGATGAGCGTCATGAACGTCCTAAAAATGTGTTACATTTTCTGACTACTATCTTGGAAAACATTTGTGTACTAATAATTTTATATGTTGAGGGGCGAGGTGGCATGGCTTTACAGCAGTTAATGTCAATGTAGTTACGTGATAGAAAGGACTATGCCAGGTTGATAACGCGTGAGAAATTAAGTAGGCTAAGGCAGTGTACTTGGAGCGGTGCTTGCACTTTGAGAATTATTTTCAATGAAGCAGGCGGCACACTATTTAAAAATGCTCATGAGGTCCTCTTGAGGAAATATTTAGTCCATGCTGTTAAAATTACGCAACAAACGGTGCAGTCTTAGGCAAACAAATGAATACATTGTTCAGCGAGTAATTATTACACGTTAAGAACGAGACCACGGCTGAATACAAATCTTTGGCGGCAGCCTGATGTTACAGGAGTAGAAACAGAATTGGGGTTGTTACCAGCAAAAACGTTTGTAAGTTAACCTTCAAGAATTGTATTCATTTTATCTATCGCATGGCAGCTTTGTACAAGAAAAATTCAGTAGCAAGGCTTTATGTCGTTTTGAATGAATCGTTAATTCAAATACTAGGGAAATGACATTGGCATTGCATTGGTCGAATGCGGGAGGCAAATAAAGAACAAAAATGGCGAGTTATCTTTTCCATGAGAAAACTTTGTGTGCCGACAGAGTTCTTTGTGTTTGTGTAGGAAATTGTTCTTTGAATCCCCACAGCGCGCCAGTAAAAAATAAAAAATAAACTATAATCAGACAGTGAAAGTTTCTCGCCAGATTTTAATACTGGAACAACTTTCAAGCTTATTCATTTCTCGGGTAGCTATCTCAATAAAATTCCGTGAAAAAGTTAGCACCGGAGTTCTAAACAAAGGTGCCTGCAATCTTCATACGCCTCAGGTTAATATGGTGAGCTTAGGATGGCATAGTGTGATCTCTAAATCTTTAGAGATGGTGTCAGAAATGACATTTTAGTTTCGGTTGCGATAACGTACGTGAACGCGGCATCTAATAATTTTGATGCTCTCTGTCTCAGTGATGGCCTCGCCAGATTCATCCACAAGGGTGAATTTGTGGGTGTGATGCACATTTCTGAGATGGCCGAAATCACAAAGGTACAGGCGTATCCAAGGGTAAAAAGTATAGAATTATGAGAAATTATTCTGGTTGGTTGGTTTGGTTGGTTTGTGGGGTTTAACGTCCGAAAGTGACTCAAGCTATGAGAGACGCCGTAGTGGAGGACTCCAGGAATTTCGATCACCTAGGGTTCTTTAACGTGCACTGACCTCTCACAGCACACGGGCGCCTTACTTTTCGCCTCCTTCGAAAAGCGGCCGCCGAGACCGGGATTCGATCCCGCATCCTTGGGAACAGTAGTCAAGCGCCGTATGTATGTATGTATGTATGTATGTATGTATGTATGTATGTATGTATGTATGTATGTATGTATGTATGTATGTATGTATGTATGTATGTATGTATGTATGTATGTATGTATGTATGTATGTATGTATGTATGTATGTATGTATGTATGTATGTATGTATGTATGTATGTATGTATGTATGTATGTATGTATGTATGTATGTATGTATGTATGTATGTATATATGTATGTATGTATGTATGTATGTATGTATGTACCCAATAATTCTCTTTGTAGCTACGCGCTTCTTAAGACATGCTTTAACGTCAAGATCCTGCTATCTGCTTTCAAAATGTTTAAAAGTGTTTTTGTAAGCGACCGCAATGCCTCAAAGGTTGAATCGGGGAATGAATTTATGGAATAAATTTTCTAGTTCTTTTTAGAAACTCAAATTTCTTGAATTTTTCGGAAGGAAAACCACCTATGTCCAAATGTTTTTTTGTCGCAAACTTAAACTTTTAAAACATTTCTGATCATTTCAAACAGGAACAAAATGTTGCTTTGCATTCAAGCCCAGAATTGAATCCGAAAGCCGTGAAACTGAATTAGAACTGGCCAGAAAAAAATGCATGTCGACACCTTGGTCGGATTTATATCTATATAGGAGATCTTTAGAATTTTTCATGCGTTCAACAGCTTTCCAAAAATAAACATTAGATGAAACATTGCAAATATACTAAAAATCAAGTTGAGTGTAACTAAGATTTTTAGCTGACGAATAAACTAACCTATAAACAAAATGAATAAAAATAATAACCCACGCGAGCATTTCTAGGAAAAACTGCTCAATTATACTAAAACATGGATTTCCCATTATTCCCAGATAACGACATAAAGACTTCTTGCAAGCGAGCCAAAAAAAAAAAAAAAAGTCATGAGACGTTTCAATAGAATTCCTAGCTCAAGGAATCTAATTTATCCACCAGGAGGACAGGTTTTAATATGAACCCATTGAAATAATAAGCAAGGCTAAGGTTTCACCTAAGCCCCAGGCGGAGTTCCGGTTTTAAAGAAATGGCTTACGATTTAAGCTAGTGGTGGTGGTACTAAAAGCATTGGTTAGTAAGCTAGTCACGGCGTTCATAGCTAAGTTGCATAAAGGAATCATTTGGTGTTTTAACGAGCCTTTACGAAGCGCAGTGGCTCCATACGAAGTCGTGAATAGTAAGAATTGAGTAACAAGAAGCTACAACCAAATCAGAACCGCTAATGCACCACCTT
>NC_139345.1:87306566-87442849 GCF_055883805.1 Amblyomma maculatum
TGAAGCATTTTACATTGCTAAAGCTGAGGACAAGTGTGTGGCTAAAGCGTCGGTTAGCCTTCATTGTAAGGAATTTGATCTATTAGAAAAGTCGTTAGTTAGGCCTTGACTTTGAATTGGCTTTGAATTTTCTTCTTCATCTTCTTCCCAATTTCCTGCCATTCCACCGGTTGGGTTGTGCGCGTGCATGGTTTTCGGAAGGAGTCTTCGTTGTTTTCTTCTGATCAATAAACATTCAGTTGCTAGTCCAGCCTTGTCCTGTCCGCTTCTTTCCTGTGTCTCTTCCTTTGGCTGGTTAAGTTTGAACCCTTACCAACGTGCTCAGTCGTCAACCTTGTTGAGTCTAGGCTGCCCCGTTTGTTTCGAAGGGTTATGTACGAGACTGCTCTTTTGGTTGGGTAGGTTAGGCAAAATATCTTGTTGAGTGGCCAGATTTTCAGCTTCTCTCGACGAAACAAAGATTTCATAATCAAATATTTTGCCACATATGATGGTGCTATTCGAGTTTCATCTGCGTAGGCTTGGAATTTTGACGAATAATTATCGTTATGCCAAGTTTGACTTCAATCAACTTCCACAATAGAAAGAAAAAAAATTTTAAGTCCGATTACAATACTCCTTAAGCGAAATATGACCGCAGCTAGTTAAGTACGATTACTATACTCCCTAACCGAAATATGACCGCAACTAGTAAAGCTTTTTTAGCGATATATTGAGTAAAAGAATTCGAGCGATGGTTTTGCAGTTTCAAAAAAGCTCATTGTTTTCCTCACGAGGCAAAAAGAATTGCTCGGAAGAAAAATAATTGCCCAGAAGGAGTTGCAAGGGAGAGGATTAAACTTTTATTTCCAAAAGGAATGATTCGCAGCTCCTCCACCCATCTGCTCTAGGCCTGCGTGGTATTTAGTGTGACGCTCCGCCTTGGATGCTGGCCGGGATGCGCTAGCTGTTCTTTGGCGGCCTCCTCGGCCAGTTGGATTGCTGCCTGCTGGGTCTCAGGGTCCGAACTGCGTAAGGGGGACTCCAAGGTTCTTTCGTTATCTATATTTACGGCCCTCCCTGGGGAGAAGAGGCGCTCCCATATTATGTGGTTGAGGGACCCTCTTCCCCCACAAGGATAACACTGATCCGATCGTATGATTGAGTAGTTAACCAGAACTGGGTTTGCTAAGCTCGGTGCTCATTTTTTTTTTCTGAGAAATTCTTTTTGGCTCGTGACTCACTTTCGCTCGGTCACACCGGCAACGGCACCAACAGTGTTGCAGCTCAACCACCAGACGGCCGTATAACTCCGGCGCTTTAAAATAAACCAAGAATGCTAACCAGCAGCCATATATATACGAATTTTCATCCGTTGCGTATTTAAGATTCGTTTGACCCTTTAGTTTGTGTCACTGTCCAGCGATGTAGTGCAGCTTTCAAGAGACCCTGAATCAACCGGAACCTCCAGAATCCACTTTATTTCGCAGTTAACCTTGCTTCCCCCTATTCATATTTAATCCAGCGTAACATAGTTTGTCCACAATCTAACTTAAATCATCATAATCACCAGTGCAACTTACAATGTAATCCACTCTTAATTCCCCATAATCCACCAAATCAACCATTACAGCAACCTAAGCTATCTAAATATGCCTAGTCTAACTTAATCCGGCACATTGAAGTCTTAATCCGGTGGACCAAGATTCTTTGTTGGGCGAGTTGGTACTTATTCATTATGATTATAAACAGCGCTTGTACTGTGGCTTTCTTGTACCTTGTCCTTTGTCTTCGTGTTCGCGCTGTTTATAATCATAATTTATCCGGTGGAATTCACAAAAATCACCTAACCTGCCGCAAACACCGTATTCAAGATGATTTTTTTTCTATGCTCTTGTTCGACTGTGTGGACCAAGAGATCGTTTCTAATTTGGCGCCAGCTCCTGGTGCTCTCCGTTGTCATGACGTCACAGTTCCGCTTACCGAACTGAGGTTTTCTGACTGCTTCCGTCACACAACAAAGCCGGGCTTCGGTACCGATTAGCCCTTAATAAGGGCTGCTAAAGCACCATAACTAAATAAAATGCTTTTGGTGTGCACACTGCTGCCGAATTGACACAGCTCACTGATGCGGCGTCTGTTTTCAAAGTAACAGTTGTCGGAAATCTAACGCAGACAGATGGCAGCAGCTTAAGATACTCCGTAGCTTCAATTATCTGATGCGAATCATATACGCGAGGATAAACTGTCTAGGAACTACACTCACGGCGATTGAGCGGCACTGTAGATAATTCTGCATATGTAGGGATATTAGCCACGGGGTTTTCGGTGTCCAAAGACGAAACGTGATTTAGCTATGCTAACCGCATGATCGACTGTTCATATGCACCCTAGCGTTTTCAGCGCACCATGCTTGTTAATACATTCAAAGTTAGTAAACACACTGTCGGTATGTTTTCCGGGAATATGAAAGCTAGTTACAGCATCATAAATATAAATAAATAGGTCCACTCGGTTTCATATGAATGATCTGAGCGCGCGCACTGACTGCTGGTGATGACATGGCCATTATTAGCCAGCGATTCCGTTGTGCAGAGTATGTAGCGCTAGTTCTAGGTATGAAGATTTATTTCGGGTTCATTTTTCGTTACGGTGAAATCACGGTAACGGGGCTCTTATACAAGTAACATGTCGTATGTCCCTTCTGTTTCATTGCGGTTATGAACACGAAACTGACCAGCTGAACTTAATAAACAAGTTAAGGATACCCTAAATATGCCTTCGTAAATTGTGCTCAATGCATAAATTCGGGAAATGCTGGAAACTCTCCCTTCCCCCTTGATATCTGCATATGAAATATACACTTTTAACGATTGAAATATTCATTTTGTAATTGAAATAACTGAAATGTACATTTTATTCACAGTTAAATTTTAAGCTAGATTTGTTTCGTGAACAATTCATACGTAGGTGTTCATATACTTATTGCGACCTGTCTGTCCTGTTGCAGAGTGATCAGTTTTATGTTGCATGGAGAATACTCTAAATAAATTAAATTAAGAAAAGGAAGAAAGTCGTCGAAGATGGTCGCTTTATGTTAAACAAAGCTTCTTCACTGAGACATCTCATATTCTCTTTCCCTTTACCTGCCTGCGCGTAGAAGCGACAAGGGCCAAGTCATTTGTCCGTTTGAAACGTCATTTTCAATATACCCACCCTCGCTTCTCCCTTTCTTCCTGTCGTCCCCGTTGCACATTGTTCTCGCCCTTGTTTCGGCTCCTTGCATTTTTCGCGCTTTCTATGTCAGTGTCGTAGCCTCTTCCACGCAGTCGCGATAACCAGCACGTGGGCGGAAGAAAATTGCTATCTCGCACGGGAAAGGAGTTTCCTTATTAAGCTGTCGCGCCTATCTCGAGAATACAGGCCGTAGTGAATAGAAATGCGTCAGCGCGCGCGGGCTTGGATTGGCAGCGCGGCTGTCTCAAAAGAAAGCAACTGGCGTCGACAGGCAGCGAGGAAGAGAATGAAAAAAAAAAAAAAAAGAGGAAATGCCACACCGTGAAGGTCGATGAAAGCGCGTTCGCCGTCGTAACGCGACTGCACACGCGGGTGACAACAGGACCGGTGGAACTGCGCGTAGGGCTCAGGCGTGTTGGAGCTTCACGTGTTCCCCTACAATGCAGAAAAGAAGAAAAAAATAAAAGAGTAAAGGAAACATGCGGGTTACTTATCCTTGCTTGACTTCACTGGTTCTGCGAATAAGACCAAATTAACAGATTTTTGAGAGACATCACCAGCGAGTGAGATGTCTTGTATGCGTTCATTATTTTTGGGCTATTTCTTGAGAGCCTGTATTTAGCTATATTTAAGCGTGTTCATTTTTGATCTTAATGTCCGACCGGAATTGGGAGACTGACTGTTATCAGCAAATGGCTATATGTGCTCCGTCTGTGCCCAGTGAACTCAAACTGATGTATTAATAAGATTCGAGCTAGCAAAGTAAAGTTAAATTAGAGGCTGGCGTGGAATCAGACCAAAAGGACAAGCGGCTTTAACAAAAACAGTCGCAATTTTGATGCAGTTCGTAGCAGGTAATTGTCATGGATTGCGTTCGCCGATGAATTCATGCAATTTAGCTTCAACTTAAGTATGCCTTTTCTTTAAGAACCTATACGTGCGGATAAGCTGCGACTGGTTCCAGTTGCTTGTTTTCACGCATAATGGAGAAGATCCCTCATAGTATGACAGATTTCAACACAGGCACTCAATTAAGTGATAGCTATGCCCGCTGAGGAGTTTCATCCATATACTGGCACTTAAAGAGGGAATATGCACTCGTAACCGCCGCTCAGAGAAAGCGAGAATAAAGGAAGGGCGCTTTACAGTATAGTACGCTAGAAGGACATTTTGGTGCAATGGCGATATATATATATATATATATATATATATATATATATATATATATATATATATATATATATATATATATATATATATATATATATATATATATATATATATATATATATATATATATATATATATATATATATATATATATATATATATATATATATATATATATATATATATATATATATATTTATTTATTTACATATAGACGCCATAGTGCACCACCATGCAACTCGGCATCGAAATCAACTCCGGGATAGAATGCTAGTTTTTTGTTTTTCACCCCACCTCTACGCACTCCTTTTGAGCATCTCGAAACGCGTCGTCCAAATCATTGGGGGCCTTCGTTTCGAACAGTAAAACCAGCATTGATATTCTGCCGAGCCTAGCTGCCAGTATACTAGAGGCATTTTCAAGCGTGGTATAGCCCATCAGAAAAGTGTGTGCGTAACCAAAACTTGAAAGCTTCCAATCCAACAGACCAGATCGAATTGGCCGAGATATCAAAGGTAATCAATAAGCGCAAAGTGGCCGATATAAGGAAGTATACATGGAGAAAATTGAGCATGCTGTGAAGAACGGGGGAAGACTTGCTGTGAAGCCGGGGGAACCAGATGTATGCGATAAGGGGCAAGGCGGGCAACGTTATCACTAATAAAGACAAGATAGTCAAAGTAGCCGAGGAGTTCTATACAGATCTCTACAGTAGCCAAAGTAGTCAGGACCGTAATGAGATTGGCGGTAGGGAAAAACAGTCAGACGTTCCACCAGTGACGAAGGACGAGGTCAAGAAAGCACTAGAAACTATGAAAAGGGGGAAATCAGCTGGAGAGGATCAGATAACTACAGATTTGCTGAAGGACGGGGGGGATATCGTGCTAGAAAAACTGGCCACCCTGTATGCGCAGTGCCTGGTGTCATCAACGGTACCGGAACCATGGAAGAATGCAAACATTATCCTCATTCACAAGAAAGGGGACTCTAAGGACCTTAAAAATTACATACCAATCAGCTTACTGTCTGTTACGTATAAGGTATTTACTAAGGTAATCGCTAATAGAATCAGGACAACCTTAGACTGCAATCAAGCAAAGGATGAAGCAGGGTTTCGGAAACGGTACTCTACTATCGATCATATCCATACCATCAATCAGGTGATAGAAAAATGCTCGGAATATAACCAGCCCTTATACATAGCATTCATTGCTTACGAAAAAGCATTTGACTCAGTTGAAACCTCGGCGGTGATGCAGGCATTGCGAAATCATGGGGTAGACGAGCCGTACGTGAAAGTGCTGGAAGATATATATAGTGGCTGCACAGCAACCATAGTTCTGAATAAAGAAAGTAACAAAATTCCCATAAAGAAAGGTGTTAGGCAAGGAGACACAATCTCCCCAGTACTATTCACAGCTTGTTCAGAGGAAGTATTCAGAGACTTGGAATGGGAGCAGTTAGGGGTAAGGGTAGATGGAGAATACCTCAGTAATCTGCGATTTGCTGATGACATTGCCTTGCTAAGCAACTCGGGGATGAACTGCAAATAATGATTGATGAGCTAGACAGAAAAAGTAGAAAGGTAGGCTTGAAAATCAATATGCAGAAGACTAAGGTAATGTTCAACAGCCTCGGGAAGGAACAGCAGTTTACATTAGGTAGCGAAATGCTGGAAGTAGTAGGCGAATATGTCTACTTAGGACAGGTAGTAACCGCAGATCCAGACCATGAAAAGAAAATAACTAGAAGAATAAGATTGGGATGGAGCTCATTTGACAAGCACTCGCAGATTATCACTAGCAGCTTATTGGTATCGCTCAAGAGGAAAGTATACAACAGTTGCATCTTGCCTGTACTCACCTATGGGGCTGAAACGTGGAGGCTAACCAAGAGAGTTCTACTTAAGTTGAGGACAACCCAGAGGGCTATGGAACGAAAAATGGTAGGGGTAACATTAAGAGATAGAAAGCGTGCAGAGTAGGTCAGAGAAATAACTGAAGTTACCGACATTCTAGTGGAAATTAAGAAGAAGAAATGGACATGGGCAGGACATGTAGTGCGAAGAGAGGATAACCGATGGTCGCTGAGGGTAACAAACTGGATTCCAAGGGGAGGAAAGCGTAGCAGGGGGCGGCAGAAAGTTAGGTGGGCGGATGAGATTAAGAAGTTCGCAGGGGTCAAGTGGATGCAGCTAGCACAGAATCGGGTTAAGTGGAGACATATGGGAGAGGCCTTCGACCTGCAGTGGGTATAATCAGGCTGATGATGATGATGATGAACCAAAACTACGGTCATTATTACAAGTCCACTTTAATACTACGCAGCTTTTTTTTTTTTTTGGTCATTAAAAATTTTCAGAAAACGGTCGACCAGTGGTTTGTAAAGTCGATTTCCTTGTTAAGAATGTCAAGGCATTCATCTGTGCTCAGCGCGCGCATACGATCGCCACCTAAGAACAACCTAAGAACAACCTAAGTACAGCTGTTGAAACACACTTGAGATTCCATTTATCCTTCGCGCTTTCCCATTAGTCGGACTATTTACCCAAGCAGCGTCGTCGCTTTTAATGCGCCCACGTGACGCGATAGGCCCGCATGGTGAATGGCGGTAGTCCGCCATGTCACAACATGCCGAAGCCCACTTTGGAGGTTTATATAGTCTAAAGCGCAGCCGGAGAGGTGAAGGAGGCATCTTGTGGATCTGAGAGTGTTTGATCGCGTAATGAGATGTCTTGAGAGCGGAATGCTAGCGATCTGCATTAGCAAACGCGCTCAGTTTACGAGCGCTTTTAAAAATGAAATGGGTTCCCCTAAGATCATTGCCTCTACCTCTTTGCATTAGGAACACGTCTGCTGACCAGTCGTTCAAAGAGCAATTGACGCAGTTAGGCCAAGTAGCCTTGTTTCATCGTGGAGCGCGCAAACCTTGCATAGCCGTCCGAAAAAAAAAAAGAAAAAAGAAAGAGCTTCTTCTTGCCTCCTTTCTCACTGTCACGCTCGCGCTCGGGTAACACTTGAACACGTACACAATTTTCAGAGGCTGTTGGCCACGTAACTTTCTCATTTCATCAATAATCCTGGTTCTTCTGGCACACTTCATGCGGAATGTATCAGAAGAATGTTTCTCGAAGCCGCTTCTGTCCGCAGTGTAGGTACCTGCCTCTTTAGAACGCGCACACACCTTCGCTTCATTTCGGTAGTTGTCAATAATCTCAAAGCACGTTTGTACAGTTATTTTTTAAGAGCGCTAGCTGTTACTTTTTACATTAGCCGCTTTCTTGTCCTGTTCTCCGTCGCTCTTAGATATAAGATGGCGGTCAAGTGTCGTTATAATACCTACAGTATTGCAAATAATTTCTTATAGTAAGTGATGAGAAAGAAATCGTGAGCAAGTATCTCTTTTTATTCTCTTCTGCCTCTCCTTTTTTTAAATTGCTTATTCCTTACAAAGCAGCCGCAGAGGCTGCCGGCAGCAGAGCTGAGATAATTCTAGCCGTGCAGTGTAGCCGGATCAATCGGCATGCACTCTATGTGGGTTTTTGCAGCCTTTATTTAAGCCCTAACCTCCACGTTCTCTTTGCCCTTGGTAAAGGCGACCCAAAACAAACTTTGCAACCAGATGGCTGACGGTTCGCAAGGTTTACTTATTTTTTTTACTGCTTTACTGCTTTACTTATCTGCTTTACTTAAGGTTTACTGCTTTTCTTATCTGCGCAGATTCAGTCGTTTAGAAGCGCGCAGTAGACGCTGCATATCATTTCAGGAGGAAGTGATGGCTTTTATTCTAACTGGTCGCTTACCTGACCTTACCGGCCGGGCAGTGCCAATGCAGTACGCACCGTTACGCCGCACTGCCAAACTGCGCCACCTGAGTTTCATCGTTTACATCTGAACCTCGGGCTGGCTCAAAAAAGAAAGTGCATGGGTTGAGGAGAGGGACGGAAGCGGGGAGGAGGGGGGGGGGGGGGGTTGAGAGGAGCTCTACTTCAGGGATAAGGCTAACCTTTTGGCTCAAATTTCGCATTTTAATAATGGGGCTTGCATTGCTATCGTTATCCTGCGTTTTCTCAAGGCGATACTTCGCTCTAAACGCGAACGCGAAAGCTAACGATTCATAACAAATTACTTGCATTCGCATTGCGTTCATTCAAGCCCCTCAGGTCCCCATTGCAGCAGGATGCACCTTTTGAAATCGCGTTCATGTTTTTTCAAACGCTTTTGAAATAAAAATTTTTTGTATATAAAACGGATCCTTAAAAATGCAAAAATGGAGGTAACTGTCCCTTCAGTGACCTCCAAATGATACTTATTTACTATGTAAACCAGCAAAGAAAACAATAGGGACAAAATGCACCAATTAATTAATTCTCTGGTTTATTAACGCATATTAATGTAGGAAAGTATACAACAGTTGCAGGAAAGTATACAACAGTTGCATCTTGCCTGTACTCACCTATGGGGCTGAAACGTGGAGGCTAACAAAGAGAGTTCTACTTAAGTTGAGGACAACCCAGAGGGCTATGGAACGAAAAATGGTAGGGGTAACATTAAGAGATAGAAAGCGTGCAGAGTGGGTCAGAGAAATAACTCAAGTTACCGACATTCTAGTGGAAATTAAGAAGAAGAAATGGACATGGGCAGGGCATGTAGTGCGAAGAAAGGATAACCGATGGTCGCTGAGGGTAACAAACTGGATTCCAAGGGAAGGAAAGCGTAGCAGGGGGCGGCAGAAAGTTAGGTGGACGGATGAGATTAAGAAGTTCACAGGGGTCAAGTGGATGCAGCTAGCACAGAACCGGGTTAAGTGGAGAAATATGGGAGAGGCCTTCGCCCTGCAGTGGGTATAATCAGGCTGACGAAAAAAAAAATAATGTAGAAAGTACAGGACTACCTCTCGTGCTAATGTGTATATTTGCGTAGAAACTCAAGAAATTCTCAAGGAAAAATAAGAAAGAGTTTTGAATGTTTGTAATACTATGAGTGCTCACTTGCTGGCGTGAGTTAGTATAGTTTCTCGATGATTCACTGTATATATCACTATCATTGATAATTTTTATGTTCCAAGGCACATCGCATTTTCATACAGCAGACTCTTGTTTTCAGTCATGCTTTTGCGTGTGACAAAGAAGCATTTCTGTTTCACCAGCATGTCTGTTTTTGTACAATATTGCGCATCCACCTTGCGAAAACGGGTAATGACCGTAAAACGACACACAGCATATAAATGAAAAAAGAAAAAAGAAGAAACTCGCACCGTTCATTTGATTTTCAGACATTGGGGTTTCATAGTACAAAAGTCAGTGCTTCAGAGGTCGACGGAAGAGTAGCTTAAAATCCTCAACAGCGCTGCAGATGTTTCAGGAATGTGATTGCGAACGCCCTATCGCATGTTTACAATTGAGATACATTGGACCCTGGTTGATCCGCACTTGCTTATTGCAAATTTCGGCTTTATTCGAACTGACCATTCAGTCAGGTCGGTTTCAAGCGTTGTTAGCAGTGACCCCTCTTCAAATAAAATCCCGTATAAGGTCAACAAATTTTCCCTTTTTATTTCAGTCTGCACGTTTGTAGTGGCGGTAGAGGATTACAGAAATAAGCAAAAATAAAGAAGAAAAACAATTTTTTCTGCAGAGGCTGTTGCTATCTGATGTCGTAAGCGCCCATGTTGGGGCCGGTGGAAAGAAAAGTTACAGGGAGAGGATAGGCAGGCGACGTACAGCGGGTAGCAATATTAAGAAAGGTCGATGAGTAGCAGCTTTACGTTCCCTAAAACATTTTTACACGTAATCGCTAAAAGTAGCCGGCGTCCTTAAAATGCTCATTTTGAAATAGTCGTTGGACAGAAACTCATTCAAGTGGATTTTAATTTGTATACGGTATTATGTGCAGACACGTGTAGTATAGTTTCATCAGCTCAAGCGATGATTCTTTTCGAAACATAAGTCGGAATAGTTTTCTATAGCACAAAAGAATGTTCTGCCTCAGGAAGCAGCCTCCCCGGTTAAGTATACACTGCAAGGAGCAAATCTGTCTAAATATCGAGTCTATTCGAGGCAAACCCGGTCAAACAGCGCACCGCAATAATTTTCAAGTTGATGCCGAAGCTGACATAGAAACTGCGGTTGAGACCAAACTAACTAAACTGGCACCTTTTCAGTCAGCAATCAATTCGTGTTTTATTTCGACAAGAAATACAGGTGAGTAACTATATGCTACCTGAATACTATAATTCTTTCTCATTGCTTAGATTGAATCTGTAGGTAATCTTTGCCACGCATATCCTATCGCCCTCTCTCAGTTTTGAGAAGGATTCAACAAAAAAGACGCCAAGAATTACAAGTGTCCGGAATAAACATTAAACCAGAGCATCGTTTGTCACCCATTCATGTTGATACGGAGCGCGATTATACGCAGGATTTCTCCATGTTTGTTCCTCTATGCTTTGAAAGAAGTGTCAAGGTCTACATGAAACCGAGACACGTTTTTCACCTTACTCAGCGCCTACGTCATCTCTGCAGAAAGTCGCTGACTTTCGAAGAAGTAAATGTTCCAACCTATGCATTCATCACGCCCTTGACTGCATTATCATTACGAATTCTAACAAAATCTAAAAAAAAAAATGGGAGCGGTGGGTTTACCGTGATTCGCTTCTGTACTCTGCCCCTTCTTAATTTGACTCTTTCAGTATCGTGCATAGAAAAGTAGTGAGCAATGTACGCCAGAAAGGCGCAAATGATTTTAGCAATGGTACAATTTTTTTTCTTACCTAAGCGCATAAATCTCAATAAAATAGGACATGGATTCTGGGTCCTCCACGTGATCCCGTTTAGACCTTACGAGGATCCGTTCGAAGGTGGGGGAGACATGCCGAGCACTGATGCGAAAGAGATTCGCGAAACGATTAGCGTCGGTGACATATTCAGGGGGCGCTGCCCCACACAGCAAGGCGAAGGGGTGCGAGGCAGCGGATACGGCGGCGGACGGCGGGCGATCTGATCAACGTGGTCCGGGATTCGTCTCGCGGCTGGGCCGTCGCAGAAATCGATTCGAGCCGGGGTAGAAAGTCAGCAGCTAACACATTTATCGTGTTATAAGACTTGCAAAAATAAGGAAACGGAGAGAAAAGGATCACGGGGGAAAGGGAGGACGATCTTTAGGGCGCGGGTGTCTCCGACACGTGCGGGGTCAGAGGAGACATCGTTGCTTTCCTGGAGGCAGGAAAACGGGAAACAGACAAAAATAAACAGAAGAGGGTTGGCTGGGGGCGAAGGTCGAAAACTGCATTCTAAAAGTGTTACTTTTTCCGTCCTCCGAATACGGCTTCTGCGAATGGGGCCCTAATGGTGTAGACTGAGCCTGTCTCGTGTGGGAATGATAGTTCAAGCAGGGAACGGCAGACCATAGGTTATGGGTGCAGGTTTCGCGACTAGGGAGGGTTAAAAGCCAGGCAAATCGATTTAGCCTAATCGGTTTAGAGGCTGCAAACGCGAAGAGAAGCGGCGATGTGGACCATATGCAACCTCTTCCTATGGGACACGGAGACCCACTGGCTTCCCTAAATTGAAGTTTTGTTTAATGCACACTAGTTTGATCTCTTATTACTTCGTTCTCATATGCTCCTCAGCTCCCATAAAAAGTGGCTAATTAGAGTTTTTTTTTTGAAGACTCAGCATCGTCTGTCCGAGTTGAAATAGCCGCTGATATAGTTTATCCCCATTTGACGACACTTCCGTCGAACTGGGTTTAGAACATGCTCAGGTAACTTGGTCAGAATTGCAGCAGGGAGGTCAGCAGAGGGAGAAAAACGAATTAATGCTAATTTGAACGAAATTTTATTTTCGTGGTAATTTTGTATAATGTGCTTGATATTGCACTGAATGTGACAAATATGCAAGCTTGAAAAAAAAATTTGTACTCTTGTTACAAGTGTTCCACATTACTGAAACACACGTGTGCATCTCGCGACGTGTGTGTAGTTTGACCACCAAGTGGACGTTGGGTAGGCATGGAGCACCAGCTTCTCGCCCTCAAGCCGTGTCCAAGTCCCATTCGAAGGCCCATTGTCAGTTGAAATAATGCCCAAACTAAATGCGAATGGGTAATAACCTGTACCTTGACAGGCTTAAACCTGTTAAAGAAAAAGAATAGGGTCTATCTGGCTAAAAGGTACATTTGGTACAAAAAAACTAATTGGGAAATAAACTTGGGAATGGTCAGTCAGGTAAGGCCCTATTGTGTTTCAGCGAGTTCGCTTGGTTGAAACATCTTAGCATGAGCGGATTTATTGATGAAGGAAACGCTTTAATGCAAAATGATGGAGGTGCCAAAAATGAAAAAGAAAAGCTCGACCACCTGGGAATCTTTAACGTGCGCTGACATCACACAGATAACGAAGTGTCAATATTCTGTGCGATGCCAGCGCACGTTAAAGATCCCCAGGTGGTCGAAATTATTCCGTAACGCCGCACTACAGCTCCTCTTTCTCTCTTTCTACTTTCATTCGCACTTTCCCCCCACCCCTTCTGGCTTGGTTCAGGCGTCCACAGAAACAAGTGTGACAGATACTGCGCCTCTCTCTTCCTGGGAACCAATTATCATCATTATCATTAAATCTCTATAAAAAGAGATATATATGAATATTGAGCATGAAAAATGATGCTGAAGACGACGGAAGTCGATGCAGGGCAGCATGAAGGGCATCAATGGAGAATCTGTAAAATGTGAAGCAGAAGCAATAGACAGAGATAAGCAGATAGAACAGAATATACAACAGACATGCCCTCGGCCTCCCCTGTATGTGTAAAAAGTGCTCTCAAGCTCAGGCCGGAGCAATCGTCCACGCATTGCCAATCAATACAAACGAAACTTTGCATTCACAAATGATTGTCAAATGCAGATACTCATATGCACCCAAATCTCTCTCTCACACACAAACACACACGCACACGCACACACACACACACACGCACGCACACACACACACACGCACACACGCACGCACGCACACACACACACACACACACACACACACACACACACACACACACACACACACACACACACACACACACACACACACACACACACACACACACACACACACACACACACACACACACACACACACACACACACACACACACACACACACACACACACACACACACACACACATACACGCACGCACGCACGCACGCACGCACGCACGCACGCACGCACGCACGCACACACACACACACACACACACACACACACACACACACACACACACACACACACACACACACACACACACACACACACACACACACACACACACACACACACACACACACACACACACACACACACACACACACACACACACACACACACACACACACACACACACACACACACACACACACACACACACACACACACACACACACACACACACACACACACACACACACACACACACACACACACACACACACACACACACACACACACACACACCGATTAGTATTTGTAACCGCGGCATTCAGCTGCTGGAAGAGCGGACACAAAGTTTATCCACCTCCTTTGGTATAACCCCCCCCCCCCCCCCCCTTCACCCAGGCCCCGTAACCGCAGCGGGATGGTTGTGTATTGAGCTAATGTGCGCGGCCCCGTACATAGTTCGGGAGTGCAGTGGGCGAGCTGGGCACAGAAACGTTTATGTTTGGTGTGACCTAACCTTGAGAGTTTCGCCAGAGCCATTCCCGTTCATAGCGGCGGACATGGAACATCCTGTACGAAAGCAGGCATCGCGTATAGTACCTTTAGTGTCATAGGTGGAGTAAGAGGGTTATCGCATATCTCAAACTCTTCCAGTTCGACCACGTTCATTGTGACATTCTCGGTAACGCAGGAGATTCTATGTCTACCGCTACGGGAAACCAAAGCCAAAATAGGCCATCAAAACCATTTGTTTTGCAGGATGCAGCCTCAGCAAGTTTAGTCGAAATGAATGTTTTCTTTATTTGTACAAATATATTAGGAAAGTGAAGGCTTAATCAAAATTAGTTGAGTCGTCATTTAGTAAACTGTATGATATAATGTACCGACTACAAGAGCATCTCAAGCGTAGCATATTTATAAATGAGGAATGGCTTTTGTTTATCTTCATATTTGATTTCGAGAAAATTTAGTCGCCAAGTATAAAATCAACGTAAACTTGATAGGAGATCTAGTGAGTGTACAACTTCAGTGTTTTTTATGTTTTTTTTTTGTATATACTTTTTCCTTTCTATCACGAAAAGCTCTTGAGTGATGTTCAACGCGATGTTCTCGACAGCGATGTTCTAAGTGCGCATAGAGAAACGGGTCGGAAGGGCATTTGGAAAGGCTGCTTCATAACGTAAGAAATGTGAAAGTGCAGAATTAAACAGCATTATATTATATTTGATTTACACTGACGACCACAGAAGTAAATTGTTTACAAGTAAATAAGAAACGTAATCGAACAGGGTTAACACAGCATTGCTGATTGGTGTGTAGTAAAGGAACGTGCGACAATAATTAAGCATAATCAAGAATCAAGCATATGAGGATAGGCGATAATAATGATCGCATATAATGGCACATGCGGGTGCAGGGGCATTAGTGAAGAAAGAACACACATTTCAGGTGCGAAGAATCAGACTCAACTATAAATTTTATTGTTATACCACGTCTCAGAACTAGGGCTGAAAAAAAGTTTTTATGCGTAGTTTGTTGAAATTTTCATATGCTTGAGCCCAATTAAGGAAACGAGAAACTGTAGTCTGTTTCGTTGCTGTACTAGTTGGTAAGACAGGCTGAGAAATTGGTCTGATCTGTAGTGATATGAAGCTCATTGTTCATAATGAGCTGGTAAAGGTATTAATAACAGGCACTGTTTGCTTTAGTTATTAAATGTGTAGGAAAAAGCAGACTTCTGCGAAAGAAGCTAGGCTCGTCTGTTACCTGCAACTCGCTGTTGCATTTCTCATACGAATGTATCCTAACTAGTATGTGGATATAGCAGATGGATAAATTAAGCGATTATTAATCAGGTGATTAACAATGTCCAGGACTCGCAACGAGTACTGGAAAGCGGGGACAATTAGCGCTGTTCCTTCATATGCTTAACGATGGAGCTCTAGTCTCCCCCCCCCCCCCCCCCCCCCCTGCCGCTTCCTCAATTTTCGTGCGCGGATGGTGCCAAACAAGAAATTAATGCAGATTAAATAAGAATAATATTGAATCATGGGGCTGAAGCACGTTTGGTGAAACAACTTTATTGGAGATATTTAATTTAGCTAGTGCTACCTTAGCTACTGCAGTCTGCAGCTACCGCGCGAGTGTCAATGCGCATGCGCAGGTCAAACTGAGGGCGCCAGATGGCGTCACGTTTCCGTCAAATGCCGGTGGGCTCGGCCCGCACGAGCCAATCATCGCGTGCGCCGCCGACGCCGTGTAATAGAGATATGCGGTAGCGGTGAGCCGCAGCGCTAAACTAAACGCCTTTATTGATACAAATCCTATTCGGTAGTTTCCCCATTCCAAGCGCCAGGTTGTGATGGAGAGTTCTAATGGAGAACTGGTACCATTAAAAGTATTTGGCGGAAGGAACCAAACTCGCACATGCCACAGAAATTCAGTATGTCTATAAAGTTTCTACAGTTCATAGTGTCCGCAAGCGTGTTTTCATACATATTGGGCATAGGAACGATTATAACACCCATGGTTC
Organism: Amblyomma maculatum; assembly: GCF_055883805.1. Classification (NCBI taxonomy): domain Eukaryota; kingdom Metazoa; phylum Arthropoda; class Arachnida; order Ixodida; family Ixodidae; genus Amblyomma; species Amblyomma maculatum. Next base: position 87,322,695 of record NC_139345.1, read on the forward strand.
TTAGATTACTATCAGCCAAATTTTGTTGATATGGTTTTTCTCGGTGACCCGTATACATTTGCAGTAATAACTTATTTCGAGCTAACGGTAGGGCATGCTGGTTAGGGCGAATAAAATTTAATGGAACTACTTCATGCGACAAACGCCTTTGCTGAGAAATAGTCATGGCACCGCTATGTTGATTATTGTTTCCTGTTGTCAGGTTTCTGAAATATAAACCAGGTCAAACTGAACCGTGATATTTCTTATCAATAGGTCAAATAATTTTTGTAATTTGTTTCTTATAATGCGCCACTTTAGATGCAGTAGTAAATAGAAAGCGGTGATACAGGCATATACATCCCAAAGAAAGTCATGGCCATGATATATATAAATGTCATCCCTTGACATAGTAAAGGCTTATAGGTCCAGCTTTTCTTCTTGGTAATGCGGTGCAGAAGTAGGTTATACGTAGTAAGCGATATGTATATACTAATATTGCACTAAGCCTAGATCGCTTAGATTTGAATATCGGCCGGAGTTTTCATCATTCTGGTACAGTTGAGAAGCCTTTTGTTTTACCTTTTATTAATTCTCTCAGAATATGACAAAAAGTGTAAAAAAACGAGAGATGGAGCCCGGACCAGCAATGCTCCGCTGGGCTTAATCCAATTTAAAATAAAAGAAAACGAGCTAAACGCCTCCTCCCCCCCCCCCCCCCAAAAAAAAAGTAGTTTAGAGAAAAACAAACATGGATTAAATATATATATATAAACAATAGTATAAATATACGAAAGTAAACAAAGAACAGAACTACCTATTTGCAACAGGCAGCCATATATCTTTAATAGGTCATTTTTTTTAACCTTTAAAATGTATTTCATATGGTTCAAAGTTCCAGTTTTTTCACCTGCGTTTTGAAGGCAATCAATCTAAAAAGCGGGAACAATGTTCTGTTTAACTTCAAAGCAAGAACAAATGTGCGTCTACACTTTCCATTGCATTCGTTGCGATGCTGTAATAAAAAAAAAATATGCCTATTATTCCATAATAAGCGAAAACGAATTATAATAACTCTACATACTTTAAATAGGGGGCCGGCAACCTCTGTATGAAATTCCGTATTTGACGCCGCCCACATCACTGTATTTTCCTGGGTGCACTTTACTTTTCCCGTGAAATCTCCGAAATTTACCTGATACAGTTGTTCTCATAAACAGCAACTGTCGTCATTGTAGTCACTGTGTCATATATTTGAATTAAAACAGCAGCAAGTCAAGATCTTTCTTCGCATGCTAGCTGTACACACAGGGTGTAAAGTTATCTTTTATTGCGGCGTCCTTTGCTTCGAGCAGGTTTTGGCAAGGAAAAGTTGACGCAAAGAAACCTGCCGCGTTGAATGAGTGGTTAGGGCGCCAGGCCACTGAGACAGGAGCCCACCTTACGATGGTTAAACCATAGAAAATAACATGTGCAAAGCGAACTAAGTGACAAGAACAAGCGTTTTTGGCTCTCTTCTTGTAAATTAGTTGTCTTTGTATACAGTATCAAAAAGTGCAAGCGCAATGTAGTACGTCCATGACATGATCAATTTGGTTCGCAGTTTGACCTTGCGGTACTGTCACCAATCGGGAAGTGAAGGTGAGCATAACTTAGTTATCGGTGGAAATGTGAATAGAGCGGCATTTTTTTATTCTATCAAGGAGCACAATACGTGGTCTGTGGCTGACAGCTTCTGCAGGCTTGAAACAAAAGAAAAGCCTCTCGTCCTTTTCTCCGCTTTAAAGTACACTCTAGCCACTATTACGATAAATTCTCTGAAATATTGTTGTTGAAAGTGGCATCCTCTGGCTGTGACGTGGGATAACTACCCGTAAAGATTCGTGACATCTCTTCACTTTCGAAACCCCATTTGAATCATCATTGTTATTTAGTGAAGCACCAAAAGTGCCTCAAGTCATATTAAGGCTGGCGAAATTTTTGTGCCATGAGAAGAAGCAACACTCTAGTAGTGATGCCTCTTCCATACTCTTCCCATCTCAAAAACGGTCTTCTACCCTTGTTGCCGCCCCTGCATAGAGCAGCTCTTTTCCTCCCCTGGCCTAGCGCTTGAAAGAATTGCAATCTCGTCACTCTTGACGCATAATACCACATAGAATAAACTAGTTTGTTATTTTCCGCTCCCTCCACAAGCTTCTGACTCCACGCAATTTCGCAGCCCCTGGTTGACAACAGCCTGGTTGCCGGGCTCAAGCTTGCTGTTCAGAACACGACCACGAGAGTCTTGAGGAGAAGGACCGCTCGCTTTTTCTTATTCTACCTCCTCTTCTATGTAAGTGCACTATACCCAGGCTGAGGCCGTGCGCGAGGCAGTGCACCTCGACTGACGCTGGACGTAAGTGGTTTTCGCCGAAGAACAAAAGTGCACAGAAAAGTATACAGAGGTAAAAGGAGGGGAAGCGAGTAAAACGCGAAGAGCAGAAATCGTCGCGCCCGGCAGCTTCTCCTCCGATCAATGGCGGCGTCATCCATCACTCGTCTGCCGGGCACGTTCCATTAGATGATCCTCAGATCCGTCAGGGCTCAGCATTGTGCGTCATTTGTCCAATTTTTGAACCGTATCCTGTTCGCCGCTTCGATATGTCCCAGTGAACACGCGCACAAGCATCCGGATAGACTGGAAAGCAGGCGGGGCTTCTAGGTGCCCTTACAAAAATGAGTTTTGAAACTCTATTGTTGGGCTATTTACCGCCTTTTGAATTTATTGAATTTCGATAGACATTCAACCCCAGCTGAGTGCAATCTTTACAGGGCCAACAGAATTTTCATTGTGTTCTACCCAATAGACTTTTTGTGCTATTTTTTCTATGTGCTTTTTGTTGTCAGTTTTCAACGTTCACGAACAATTAGCGTGTACTGTTCATGCTGACCCATGTTTTTAAGTAGTTTTAGGCACAAATGATATGAACATGATGTGACAATTTTGTTATGAATTTTTGGTCTCACTTGTAACCAACTATTGGCCACATTCTGCAAAGGGAAATATAAGAGCAGCATGCAGTTGCGTGCTCGTTCATGTTATATAAAAGTACATATTAACGGTGCACACTTAGCTCAAGCTTCGCAACACAGTGAAAATATGCCCTAAAAACTTCATGATGGCAAAGCCTCCACTAATAATGCAAATACATCGTTGAATGTCAATCAGAATCCGTAATGAATCAGCTTCTGTATGTCGCAGAAGGTAACTTTAGTGGTAGGACATATTTTATATTTATCATAAAACAAGTTCAGTGAGTCATCATACTAACAAACAGGATCCTAGATTGAACCTACCATGTAGGGCAGGACAGAGCTTTTTTAAACCAGTTGCAAAGTTCACTATATATATGCTACAGGGTCTGACATTCTGCCCAAGCCTAGGTATTTTTGCCCGTAGCTTTTGCCGCAAAATGAGGTGCAGTCTGCATTGGAATCGTATTCAGATATGTGGCGCAAATAAACACAAACACAGGAGAAGATACACAGCACACGCGCACACTACCAACTGTAAGAAGAACCGGAAAACACTTCCTCTTCTACACTCAGGCACGTCTCAACTTCCTCTTCTTCTCATTTTCCTCTTCTTTGCCCAGGGGGAAAATGGCACTCACTTCCTCGCAGACCTTAACCTTGTCCAAACATGGCGGTGACCAATCTCTTCTTCCTCTTCTTCTATTCTTCCTCTTCTTTCCCAAGGGAATATTGACACTTTCTTCCTCTCAGCCCGAAAACATCAACCAATCATGACAGTCACAAAATCTATACCGTCTTGTAAATCCACACCTCTGCTTTGCCCAGCAGCTCCTACCACGCCGGACAGGCAAACATCACCACAAAGTCACAAGTCATTCACTAAAAACACCACCACACATATACAGTAGGACATGTCCATCTACACCCCATAAACTTAAGTAGTCCCTATATAATGAGCAACTTTATCTTGCCAATATCTAAGAAGCCACGAGGCCCATGTACTTGAGGGGAAAAAATTCAGTAAACTCCCATGGCCCCAAAACGTAAGATGAGTCCAAGAATACCAACTTTAGGCCAAGATTAACAGCTAGAGGCCCGATAATAATCTCATTCTTTGCATAACTCAGGAGGATTGCTCAATAAAATTAAATTCTTTTCTACGTAAACTCAACGAAGCTTCACTAATGCATCTCTCATCTTTCTTCTGTATCCAATACGCCTCTAAAATTTCGCGTGCCATCTTATCCCGACTCTTGCCTAATATGTTTAGCCTGCTGAACAACGGCTCACACTTGCACTTTTGGCAGTGCAAGGCTAAATTTGACCCTTTGCCATTTACTATGGACTTCTCATGTTCCCTCATTCTATCATTAATGCATCTGCCTGTTTGCCCAATATATAGATTACCGCACGTCAGAGGAACCTCATAAATCACCCCCACCCGACATCCAATAAAACTCTTAACATGCTTCTTATCGCATTGCCCTTTGTTTTTTCTTCCTATTATTGCACATAACCCACCCAGTTTATTGGGTGCAGAAAACACAACTGGCACCTCAAACCTACTAGCCACCTTTTTCAGGCAGTGTGCAACTCTATGTATATAGGGGATCACTTGTGGTCGTTTATTCCTCAACCTATCTGGCGATCTTTTTTTCCCTTTCATTTTTTGAAGCAAAGACTCTGCCACCCCACATATAATCATACCCGGGAAACCAGCCGCATCAAGTCTTTGTAATTGATTATTAAAGCTTTCCTCTGCCATATGTATACATGATTTTAACAAGGCCGACTCCAAACAAAGGGAAGCTATCCCTCTTTTTATAGTCTTTGAATGGGCTGATCCATATGGAAGTAGCTCTTTTTTAGCCCTGGGAAAATATTTCCAACACACTTCCCCATTACAAATTTTCATATTTAAATCAAGAAACTGCAATTTGTTGTCCACCGGTAGCTCATGAGTAAACGTAAGCCCTTTTCCTTGTATCTTAAAAATAGAAAGCACACTTTCCACACTATGACTCACTGCAGCGCCCTTATCCACAATGACCAAGAAATCGTCAACATATCTAAATATTTTAAAACCTGATCCATTAAGGGCTGTATAAATTGCTCTATCAACACAGGATAAAAAGATGTTACATAGAACTGGGGCAACACATGACCCTATACAAATGCCCCTTCTCTGCACATACAAATCAGACCCAAACGATACAACAGTTGACTCTGCTGGTGTCAATGTGGACAATTTTCTCGCCCTACTTGAGTTTTACCTTAAGTCCACTGTTGTATCGTTTGGGTCTGATTTGTATGTGCAGAGAAGGGGCATTTGTATAGGGTCATGTGTTGCCCCAGTTCTATGTAACATCTTTTTATCCTGTGTTGATAGAGCAATTTATACAGCCCTTAATGGATCAGGTTTTAAAATATTTAGATATGTTGACGATTTCTTGGTCATTGTGGATAAGGGCGCTGCAGTGAGTCATAGTGTGGAAAGTGTGCTTTCTATTTTTAAGATACAAGGAAAAGGGCTTACGTTTACTCATGAGCTACCGGTGGACAACAAATTGCAGTTTCTTGATTTAAATATGAAAATTTGTAATGGGGAAGTGTGTTGGAAATATTTTCCCAGGGCTAAAAAAGAGCTACTTCCATATGGATCAGCCCATTCAAAGACTATAAAAAGAGGGATAGCTTCCCTTTGTTTGGAGTCGGCCTTGTTAAAATCATGTATACATATGGCAGAGGAAAGCTTTAATAATCAATTACAAAGACTTGATGCGGCTGGTTTCCCGGGTATGATTATATGTGGGGTGGCAGAGTCTTTGCTTCAAAAAATGAAAGGGAAAAAAAGATCGCCAGATAGGTTGAGGAATAAACGACCACAAGTGATCCCCTATATACATAGAGTTGCACACTGCCTGAAAAAGGTGGCTAGTAGGTTTGAGGTGCCAGTTGTGTTTTCTGCACCCAATAAACTGGGTGGGTTATGTGCAATAATAGGAAGAAAAAACAAAGGGCAATGCGATAAGAAGCATGTTAAGAGTTTTATTGGATGTCGGGTGGGGGTGATTTATGAGGTTCCTCTGACGTGCGGTAATCTATATATTGGGCAAACAGGCAGATGCATTAATGATAGAATGAGGGAACATGAGAAGTCCATAGTAAATGGCAAAGGGTCAAATTTAGCCTTGCACTGCCAAAAGTGCAAGTGTGAGCCGTTGTTCAGCAGGCTAAACATATTAGGCAAGAGTCGGGATAAGATGGCACGCGAAATTTTAGAGGCGTATTGGATACAGAAGAAAGATGAGAGATGCATTAGTGAAGCTTCGTTGAGTTTACGTAGAAAAGAATTTAATTTTATTGAGCAATCCTCCTGAGTTATGCAAAGAATGAGATTATTATCGGGCCTCTAGCTGTTAATCTTGGCCTAAAGTTGGTATTCTTGGACTCATCTTACGTTTTGGGGCCATGGGAGTTTACTGAATTTTTTCCCCTCAAGTACATGGGCCTCGTGGCTTCTTAGATATTGGCAAGATAAAGTTGCTCATTATATAGGGACTACTTAAGTTTATGGGGTGTAGATGGACATGTCCTACTGTATATGTGTGGTGGTGTTTTTAGTGAATGACTTGTGACTTTGTGGTGATGTTTGCCTGTCCGGCGTGGTAGGAGCTGCTGGGCAAAGCAGAGGTGTGGATTTACAAGACGGTATAGATTTTGTGACTGTCATGATTGGTTGATGTTTTCGGGCTGAGAGGAAGAAAGTGTCAATATTCCCTTGGGAAAGAAGAGGAAGAATAGAAGAAGAGGAAGAAGAGATTGGTCACCGCCATGTTTGGACAAGGTTAAGGTCTGCGAGGAAGTGAGTGCCATTTTCCCCCTGGGCAAAGAAGAGGAAAATGAGAAGAAGAGGAAGTTGAGACGTGCCTGAGTGTAGAAGAGGAAGTGTTTTCCGGTTCTTCTTACAGTTGGTAGTGTGCGCGTGTGCTGTGTATCTTCTCCTGTGTTTGTGTTTATTTGCGCCACATATCTGAATACGATGATGCACCAACTTGCCCCTCAAGCCGTTATTTTGTGCATTGGAATCCTCCACCGCTGTATGTCTTTGGAGAATTTAACTGTTATTTTTTTCTTTTCCTCCCTTTCTTAAAGTGGACACCATGCTAAAATGAAGTCACTTTAAACATTGAGGGGTTCTAATAATGACGGATTGATCCCACGCATACTATAGAGTTAACACGCATAGCAAAAACATTCGCGTATGAAATAAAAAGAAAAAGAAAATAGGATTACACGCGTCTTCTATCGGCGACTCGTCTTTTCAAAGAAGCATTCGGCCGCTGCCTTGCTACTGTCCACACCCATCTTTCCCCCGTGCCGCGAACGGCGCCAGCATGTCCGGAGGGTCGAGGGTTACTTCCTGTCGGCTGGGGGGAAAAAGGGGGAGGGGGGGAGGGGTTGCTCCCTCTGGGTCTCTGCTCTCTGCCTTCTCCGTGGTTTGTCTTCACGGAGATGACCTTGGCTGCAGCATAGCTGGAGTCGCGCAGCGGGGGCGGCGGCTCCCCCTTTTCACCGAAGCTGTTCTTCTGCGCCCCGTTTTCTTTGCACGCAGACGCGGGTACGCTGAGTGCGGCGATGTGCCAGTTCAGTTGGCGTTTTCCCGCCACCGTGGTCGCATCTTGCACTGTGAGCGAAGCACCGTATGTAGGTTTTTCGCTGGTGATTATCACGAAGATCGTTTTGTTCAAATTGGAGCGCGAACGTACGCATTTAAGTCTTCGGAGGAATCCGCTCTTGGGTGGCAGCTTCTGCGCAAGGAGGACGTGTTTAAGAAGTTCAACAGTCGCAGGCGTTTTGGATTCTGGGCGAAAAGCCGGCGCGGGCGGAGGGAGCGTCTGCACTTTGGTGAGTGTTTTACTTTTTCCTATTCGTGTTTGTGCCAGTCTTGTACAGTGTGTGCTACGAGGTGAAGCACGCATGTAAATATTTCTAGCAGGCAAACCAGCCTCATCGGAAAAAAAAGGAGGGGGAGAGAGTGAGAGAACGAGGCTTGTCTCTACGCGGACGCTGGGGCCGATGGAACGCCAGCTGGAATGGCGACATTTTCTTTCTTTTTTTTTAGCCGGTGACCGTTTTGGCGGATTGTTCGGCACAGTGCTGTACTCTTTCGATACGCTACTCGCGCTGAGACGTACACATTATCGAGATCATAATATGCCTCTGTCACACATTGTGGATTATTGAATCTGTGCAGCTCCACCATTTTTGCAGTGTTTGTTTTTGTTTCCACTCATTTTAGTGCCTATAGTTGGTAATTTTGCTTCAAGTTTTCTGGGTAGTAATGCTTGTGACTTGCACTTTGCTATTTATATTCACAATAGGATTTTTGACGGCAGCATATATTGTTTATCAGGGAGAAATGAACGATGTGGTAGTGCTGCCGAGCTGTGGAGGCGGCGGTCGATGCCGTCTAAGCAGTGAAAGACAGTGACAACTCATTTTAGACAAGACATTTCTTGAGCTATGACGTGGAGCAGCGCACAAATGCCTTTGCTCTATTTTTAGGTTAGTATATGCCGCAACTTAATTATGATTTATATTGTTTATTTCAGCATCACATGCGAGGAGTTCCCGGACGTATCAGCGTTTTACGCAAAGAACAGCCTGGCGTCATACCTTGCACATGAATTGAAATAAAGCAAATAAACAGCCCAGCTCATGTTATGGGTTCACCAAAGATGCATATTTTTTCTTTCTCATTAACGCGCATTTTTTATTCTGTGTTCCCTTTCCGCTGCGGATTAACAGAAAATGCTGCGTGATCAACGGTTAGCCAGGAGCAGGCACGAGGTGGTTTACATTAATGCAAAAGTAGCACAGCACATATCCTTGCTGCGGTCAGTCAACACATTCTATGTTCTGCTCGACTAATCAACAATTTAGTCAGTTTAGTGTAGGTTAATGAGTGAGTAAGTATAATGGGGCTTAAAAGATCTGTTTTGTTCTTTTATGCCTCACTATGCTTATCATTAACCAGCACTGATTAGACAGGATTGTTGATTGGTCGGGCAGAACATAGAATGTGGTGACTTATCGCAGCTAGGAGATGTACTGTACTACTTTTGCATTAATGAAAATCACCCCGTGTCTGCTCCCGGCAAACCGATGGTCGTGTACTATTTTCTGTTGTTCAGGAGTGGAAAGGTAGCAGAAAATCAAAAAGCGTCACTTGCAGAGTTTCTGAAGCATTTGAGCCTGAAATCAACAGAATTTCAGTTGCGCGAATTCCAAAAGCGCTCTTAAGAAACACATGGGCCACTATTTCATAAGCGCTCAACAAGAGGTCAACACTGCATCATCCAAGATGTTGCCGATTATCAACAGACTTTCAACAGCGTGTATTGACACAACGCTTTCGAATTTCTATAGAAACCCTACATGCATTTTTGTAAGGGTGGCGCCACATGCAATAGCGACGCCAGCGCCAAACTCGGCGGGAGCTCGCAAATGCTTCAGCGACGGCGTCTAGCTCTTCGTTCTGACGAACTGCGTTGTGCGCCGAGGTTGTTGGCCGCGTGGCGGCACGGAGTCGTTTCACTGATCTCAAAATGGAAAGGGATGAAAAAGGACGATTAAAAGAGAAGTCAGGTGCACAAAAGACAAACAATAAGCGGCATAAAAATAATCCGTGCTTTGACTCGGCAGAACAGTTTACACTTGGTTTGACGGAAACTCCAACTCCTTCGTTCGGGTTTTTTCGCTACTAGTGCAGCGGTACACACATTGCTTGCTATTTTCGCCGCGCGCGGATCGGTGGAGATTTTACTTCGAAAGTGCACTGCCTTTAATCGACTCTCGCGCGCAGCGTGCCTTCGCTGTGAGGTAGTGTAGTTCACAAAGGGATGTTGTTGAGAGGAGAGTCTTCGTTTGCTTTCTCCTTTTAGTGTGCTTGCGTTGGCTGCTGATCTGAAGTGCTTCCGACCAGGAAAGAATGATGACTGATAGTGTTCCAGTCTGTTGCAAGCTTACTAAATAATGTTTTCTGCTTTTCCTATGTAAGAGCGTAAATGAAAGTGAGAGCTGACTGTGCTGTTGATGCTTATCCTTTGGAAGATGAAATATGAAAGCCTAAAATATAGCTATAAGCATAATCGTGTTGCAGTAGGTCTGCTGCTTTAGTTTTGCTCGCCATGAATTCCAGCTGTCATGCTCAAAAGCAAGGAAATCTGTGTTTTTAAGGAGTGAAAATTAAACAGAAAAGTGCGAAAGAAACGATCTACAAGTTATTCATTCGTTTCCTAATTAGCTAAAAATATTGTTTGGTTAACCCCTGTAACACAGCTAGGCTCGATTGCCTCAAATGAGTGCAAGCTTGTAAATAGTTCTCTTGGATATTGTTATAAGCTATAGGTAACTGATCAAAGTAAAAGCAGGGCAGAAACAACGGTATTTCTACTCACCGTCAGTAGCAACGCCGATGGACAGCCTGGCATGCTGATCGCTCACGCTGCCATATTTTCTCTTTATTTGCAGCGGTCAATAATAGTCGTCATTGTCATAATCACAGCATTGTTGCTGATATCATGAGTATCAAAGATCACACTCACAATTAGCGTGATTAGGTGCCGTACGAAACACAAACTTCGTCCTAAAATATGTAGTTATCCCTGTTAAACGGTATCACACACAAAAAGGAAAAACGAACCAATACGATTATGAAATAACCAACCCACGTACGTGTTAAACAACGAAAAATAGATGTAGTGTATCTAAAAAGAAAAAAGAATCAACATAGTAGTGCAAAGAAATAAACGTAAATTTAAACAACAGGGAAGGAAGGAAGAAGAAAAGTGCTCCGGTTAAATAGGAAACCCTATTGGTCGCGACACATTTCATGGCTTGCCTGAATATTCACTTGATTTATTTGCATCACAGTAAAATGCGAAACATTACAAAAAGGCTCTCTACCCATTTCGGAAGCGGTGAAATAAGCAAACCTTGCATGAAATATATAAGGTAACGATGCTGCTTGTATTATGAGAAGTTTAGTCAAAAGGATAGCATATTTTGAAAGCTTTCCTCTCTCAGCATAGTAGACGAGAATATGGCTCGATGTAGAAAGATATGTAAATATAGTAAATTAAAGCCAACAGAAAAAATAATTCTAGCATAAATGTCGCATACAGGGAAAAAGAAGCCTGTATAGAGAAAGAAAAATAATTTGGCAGTGGCTTCACTCAGCTAAGCCAGGCTATACAAAGCGAAAGCAGTAGTATTCGTGGATGACACTGAATGTATTGTTATGATGAGAGCCTGCAGCAAAAAACGGCATATTAGAGGCACCTTGTCAGCTGACAGTTGTCTCAGGCTCAGCGCGCGCACAACACAAACCTCTTCTTGAGTCGCGTTGGGACGTTAAACCCCACAAACCAACTCACCTCTTCTTTCTCTATACGCCTCCTCGTTTTTGCATATTCCGTTCTCTCAACATAGCGTCCCGAAAATTCTTTCTCTTCACTGATTGTCTTTCAAACAGCGATTGTTTCTGAGCAGTGTCTCGAAATTCAATATAAAGGTACCATACATTCACCGATGGCAGGAAATGATTACGGTAAAAGTAATTGCGTAGTGCCATATCGTCATTTCCCGGCTCTGTTCATGGCTGGTTTTGCGACTATTAAGAATGAAAAATATCACGTAATGGAGCCTAAAGAACTGTACACCCCAGGAATGATGTTATTAATTCATTTCAATGTTGTGAATTGTAAAAAAAAAATTAGAAATGCACTCCGGGGATTCGAACAAATATTTAGAATGCTGAGATTAGTATTAATTCATAACTCCACAGAAGCGACGGGAATGGTGGGTTTTAAATACGCCCTTATTCGTTTTGATAATGTTTCCCCTATTTGTCGACAGGTGATGAAGGCCCTGTCGCTGAGACAACAGAATCACGCCTCATATTTGCTGCCCGTTACACTCCATCTTTGTGCAGCTGAAGCTCTCCGGGCTAGTTACGGAGTTTTACGAGAGTACCGGGTCTTCAAGCGTGCAACACGGAATAGTTATGTCTTCGTGAACGGCAACATGTCACAAGGAGGCGTGCAATGTCGTATGTCACATAACTGATACTGTTAGTAACCACGTAAAGGCCCTCGTAGTGAGCTAATAGCTCCTTGTGAATGCCATTCTTTCTTAGAGGTCGCCAAAGCCAAAACACATCGCCCGGAGTAGGGGTAACGTGCCGACGGCACTCATCAAAGCGTGCTTCGAAGCGTTCTTGCGAATCAATGGCCCACACGCGGGTTATGCGCCTAGTTCTTTGTGTGAGACACATGGTTTCTGCGATGCAGGGATCGTCACTTACTGAAAACGCCACGATGATGTCCAGACTGTATGTGGTGGACGGGCGTTCATATAAGAAAGTGCTGTACCAGTCGTCTCATGTGTGGCAGCGTTAAAATCACGTGGTTCACGGCCGAGTGCAATGAAAGCATATTGTTTCAACGTCCTGTTTATGTGCTCAGTAATGCCATTTGTTTGCGGGTGATAGAATGTGGAGTGGCGAAAATTCGTTAAGTACTTACCCTAGAGCTCCTTGACGACATCGGCAGTGAACTGACGGCTGCGGTCACTTATTATGACCCGCGGTGATCCATAGCGTAAGAAGACTGAAAAAACAGAAATAAGGATCCTTGATACGACGTAGCCTATAGGATAGCGGCCGTTTCGCAAAACCGAGTGCAAGCGACAAGTAAGTGACAACCGAAGCAACAACTTGGAAGCGGGCCCAGCAAGTCAATGCCGACTTTACAAAGTGCACACTGGGAGCTCCTGCAGGGTGCAACAGCTACGCTGGGGTAGCTGTAGGGTGTTAGTTGCTGACAGGGCCACGTATCTGTCAATGGCCGATCGCTTATTAGGGCCGCAAAATCGTTCTGTGGCGCGGCGTAGCGTTCGAGGCGATCCAAGAGGACCAGATTTAGGAATATCGTGCAATACGCGCATAACAAATGCATAGGGGCCTTAGGTAACAGCGAATAATAAACGTGGGCCCACTAAAGAATAGTTTTTCCACTGAAGACCACCGCATACAGAAAAGGCCAGTAGCTCGATGGGCCTGCGGGGCGTTGAAGAGAGGCTTGAGGCCGATATCTTTTTTGCTGTTTCGATTTAAATACTTCAGGGTCCAGAAACTCAGCAACCAGAACCAAGACTTGATTATCGAATTTGTCGATATCGCATTTAGTGGTGGCTAGGGGAAGATGCGATATGCAGTCTGTGTCCGCGTGTAATCAGTCATCGGCCGCTGTTATACGGACCCTCGATAGTATACTGTTTAAGCGGAGGACTCATCGCGAGAGACCATCACAGGGATCCCGAAGGCTGACTAGCCAGTACAGAGAGTGGTGGTCGGTTACAATGATGAATGGGTGCCCGTGGAAGTATGAGAACGGCTTGCGTATGCAATAAAATGTTCTTTCTCGTTGCAGAACTTAATCAAAAAAGCACCAACCAACACCACTCACATCCATGTGAACTACTGTTGGTACCAGAGGTTTAAAGTGGCGCAGGATAGGTTACGATGTCAACAGAATTCAGCTGATGAAAGAAGGTTTCGCATTGGAGGGCTTACTTCAATGAAGTGCCTTTTTGTAGCAGATCCTTCTCAGGGGCGGCAATGTCAGCAAAGCAGTGTATAAAACGACGAAGGTAAGAACATAACCCTAAAAACTGCGAACTACTTTGACAGTCTGGGGTGGTTTAACGACTCAACAGCCTCCGTTTTTTTTAGGATCAGATCGTACCCTTTGTTCGTGAATTAGGTGTCCGAGCGCGACTGCCTGGCACTCATTAAACCGGCACTTTTTGTAATTAGGAACAAAGCCGGCGCCAGTCCACAACCACAGCTAGGCATTCGTTACGTTCACTAAATGTTTTCCTAAAAATAACGACATCATCCAGGCAACACATACAAATGTCCCATTTCAAACAGCGCAGCACAATCTCCATAAATCTTTCGAAAGTTGCGGGTGCGTTTAAAAGCCCTACGGGCGTAATATTGAATTCAGTAACTCCGTCCGGAGTGGAAAAGGCTGTTTTCCTTATCATCAGGGTGCCCAAGAGTCGGCAACTAACCTGGTCTCAGATCGACGCAAGGAAAGTAAGATGCAGAAGAAAGGCAGTCTATGCTGTCATCTGTGCGAGGTAAGGGGTATACGTCTTTTTTGGTAATGGAGTTGAGACGTTAGTGGTCCACGCAGAACCTCCACGTACCGTCCTTCTTGCGCATCAGGATTACAGGAGCCGCTCAAGGAGTGCAAGACACCTCAACTAGGTCGTTGATAATTTTGCGCTCGGATACTAATGATCTATACAGCTTCTGGCGGAGCGGGCAAAAAGAACCGCTGTCGATGGCGTGACGAATTCGAGAAGCATGCATAGAAGGCGGTCCAGTGTGCTGGGCAGGTAAATAAAAAAAAAATGTGTGTATTGGAGCAGGAGGTTCACCAAGGATTAGCGTGGCGTAGTACTGGGACTGGTGTGCACCATGCCAGCAGTTGCGATTTTGCTGGCGTAGGCGGAGCGGGTTCGGTTGATGCGACTCCGACCGATGCCACAACGAAGGGTATATTGTGTCAAAAGGAGGCAAGCTTTAATTCAAATGGCAGAACAACAGGCCCAGGAGATTAATTGGTTGTCCACAGCCACCCGCGACCGTTCACAACAGAAATCAAACTATGAGTCTCAAGTTTTTCCTCTTGGCAAAAACTGAATAAAATGGCCTCACTAGAGCTTCAAAGGTACCACATATATGCTTGTCAATGAGTGAACTGCGACGCACGCTACAGACCACGACGGCAGAGCTCCTTCTTATGTAAAGCTAAATTGGGGGATTCTTCTAAATATTTGGCCAATTCTAAAAACATTTCAGCATCTCTAGAACTTCACTGAACATTCACAAAGGCTGTAAAGATTCGCCACTTACTCTGCAGAACGTTGAAGTAGGGGCACACTGAAACGTCACTCTACACCCTAGCAAAAGTTTAAGCATTAAGCTCATTAGGGAAAGAGTTTCGCCAGTGAGCCGCTCCAGCTGTATACATTACCGGCAGGCAGGTTAACTTTGTTTTTAAGAACAAAACAGGCAGAGAGAGGTACATCAGTGCACAGTTGATTTCCAGCGACCTCACCTCCATCGGTCGCGCTGGCGAGTTGTCGGGAAGAGGCGATGAGTGCCGTGGTTGCGACGGGGACCGGTATGGGCAGGAGACTGGAGGAGGACCATCCCTATAGGGATAGTAGCCAAGCAATTAAACCAGAATAAATCTCCGCATCGTATAGCTCTGAAACGTACGGCAGTGCTCGACCACTTTCAAGACGACTTCAGGTTCTTTTTGATGACAAGGTAGGTGTAGATGTCTTTGGCGAAGCCTTTCAGCAAGTGGCTGACCTTGCCTTCGGTGGACATGCGAGGAGAAGGGACTTCGCAAAGCTTCAAAACCACCTTCATGCACTTGCGCAGGTATCTCCTGGAAGCTGTGCTCTGTGAGAAAATGTCTGCTCGGCACGTTTCTTTGCAGCGGAGTCACTGAAGCACTTGTTTAGCTCTTATACAAAGCGTGTCCTAAGCGAGAAGGAGTCTTCGTGCTTCTGGTACCACATTAAGAGCCGGGTCTGTGAGCGCGAACACAACTTTGGTAAATTGGGCGGTCGCGACTCAGTTGCTATATCGGCTGACGCGTTCTTAGACAGAGTCAGCTATGCGTCCACGTTCTCACCGGCAGCGCCCACATAGGATTGGGGCTAGCGGTAATGCGGCCTCAAGGTGTTCGATGCTGACCTGAGCGCGGCGTCTCCGTTCAGGGACATCTCAGGGACGGAATGTTGCCATCCTGCAAGGAGTCGGCTGCAGCGAGGTCTGAGTGGTAGATCTATCGCTGATTAGGTTGTACAGAGCAAGCCTCCACCAAATTGTTACAGCGAAGACCTCATGTCAGCGGTCAGTTGTCTCAGGTTCTGCCGCGCAAAATTAACGTCTTCTATCTCCATAGGGCATAGCGTGTCATCGTATTTACGGCCCGTTACATATTGTACGATGGCGCAAGGGTAGAGGTACCGGAAGGGTAAATGAAATACAGAGTTCCAAAAATGCTATATACGGAATGGCGGCTTTCAAAAAAAAATTCACTGAAAGAGATCCTAGACAATACCGACTCACTCTTACAGTGGCGCACAAGTGTTGCTCTCTTTACTAAATACATTACGCATCTACAGAGTGTATCTCATCATAGAGCTACCCTAACTCGTTCAAGTGGGGTCACTTAAATAAAACCTGAACGGTATTCGTCATATTTTAGTAGATGGATTTCGCGACGTGACCAGGTGCGCACTAGAATTTTACCTGCATCATCCAATGAGTAATGGGACATTTTTTCTTGCACTCTGTGGTTTTGAATTCAATAAATACAGCTAGTACCATTGTCTGCTAAGAGTTTCGGTATTTTGTGTTGACATGCGTAACAATGAATTTTTCTAACAGAGTTAGGGAGCGCAGAAATGTTTCTTGAAAGATTATTCCCATTTAATTATGCGTTGCAGGCAAAATCAAAGCAAATTTTAAGGTAACTATGAAAAAAATTGTAAGTCTCTTTCCTAATGAGGCCGCCACAATTCACAAAATTTGTTTTTCCGTGCTACTCGTGAAACAAATTTATTCATGCGAAGGCACCACCTTATGTGCAGCGGGCCCAGGAGCCATAACCTCACATGGAGATGACACAGCCACAGGCAACACAAAATCAATCTTTTTATTCTAAACGAACAAAAATGGTGGCTGTTTCAGCATGACTTGAACCTATAGTTATACGAGCGAATATTTTGTTAAGCATGGTCTTGCATGGTTTATCAATGTTGTAGACAATTCCACGGTTTTTAGGGGCGCTAAAGCATTGCAGTAAGATTACACGTGATAACGCCGTCAGCACCGCCTCTTCATTCCCCGATTTCTTGAATAGCTTTTGCTTGACCTGGTATTTGGGAAAGCGAAGGCACCGCACGTCTTTCCTCAAGGTCTTTCGAAACCAGTGAGGTGAAATCTGAAGTTTCACCCTGAGTAGCACAGCTTGCACTCTAAAGGAATCTAATGTGCACAACATGAAACGAGGCGCTAGAGCAGAGCAGAGCACGCGGGCGAGGCTCTCGAGAGCTCAATGTTATGACTGCAGATCGGGAATTAACATCTGAACGCGGCTCAACAACAACATACCAAGGCACGAGTTAAACAATATGGCCCGGATTACGGCTCGAAGCGGCACAAGAAACTTTGCTATCCATGTAGCAGCAACTCTCGTCACACTTTTCGTACATCTTCAAGTTACGGCTTCCATCTTTTGTCTTCAATGCGGCGCCCGTCCGTTTGCATCGCGGTAACTCGTACTGGTCACAAAAAGCGAGACCACAAGATCGCGCCCCAGCAGCCATCCCGCTCATATTCCCAATGCAATATTCTCGCAGCCCTTACCTAACCTTGTTACCGCAGCATTCGCATGGCAAACACCGGCGAAGAATGCACGCATGTGCAGTTGCGTTGTACCAGAACGCACCTGAATTGTGGGCAAGGAAATTAGGGGTCGTAGAGGCCTACAAATATAATAAATAACAAGCAACCTGCAGAAAAATCTACAGAAAACAAGCAACTACAAAGTTAAAGCACGTTTCATTGCAGAAAAAGCCCAAGGAATATTTTTAAAGGCGTTCAAAAACGCAAGCAGTAATAAATCGGAGCTCCTTTCTCGGGAACTGGCGCCCCTCGTCTGTCATCGGAAATAAGATGCAGAGAAATGCAAATCTGGACACCCGCATAAATCCGGCGCTCCTAACACCGCCGGCATCTAGTCACTCGGTTCTCTCTTCTGCGCTCCCCAGAGTGCAGAAGAAAAAAACAAAACAAAAACGAATAAACAGAAACAAACGAGACAGCAGGAATTCTAAGAAACCTTCAATACAAAAGACGTGACAACCGGCGATGATATCGGGGGTCAAATGAAGGTGATTTAAGGCGACGTTGTTAACCGCTCCGTCCCGCAAACCTGCCTTCGCTTGTGCAATATTTTATTTTCCGATCATCTTTTTCGGAGCAACTCACACAGTACGGTTGATGTGTTTACTTTCTTCTTTCGTCAGATTGCTCAAGTTCCTTCTGAGTCAAGTTCGTGTTACACAAGCGACTTACGACTCTCGTTTGAGAACGAAGACGACACCCCTTTCACGTTTCTATGGCAGCTTCTGGGTACTTGGGAGGTACGTCTCCCACAGAGGAAGCAAGATTTATGATGCACCCGCCTGGGCCAAACTTTTTTTGCGGGAAAGCGCCGAAGCTGCTACGCAGCTGTTTTCGTTTTTGTCTTTCGCGTTTCTCTAAAGAGATTCTTGCGGCAGTGCTGTCTCGGCGGAGGCCTTTTAGGGAGCTGTTTCTTTGTACGAGGATTTCTTCATTCCACATCGTCTTGTTCAGCTCTTTAAGGATCTTGGCCTAAAAGGCCAGCGCACCAAGCGCTCCACTTCCTAACAAGCCGCTTATACAGACGCCGAAGTTGATTCTATTTAGTCGATAGCGCAACAGTGTAAAGTATACGTACGTTTGAGATAAAATGTTTCTTCTTATTGTGCTTGTCTCTCCCGGCTTAGTACTTACGGCTCTGTGTTGCTGAGACCAATTTGAAGGGTTTAGTTCTCAATGACAGCAGCTGCAGCCCGAGGCAGCCGCAGTGAATGCAGTGCCTGCATGCCTAGGTGCGTTGCAGAAAAGCCTAGTTGCTCAAAATATTTCAGTGCTTATGGAATTATGAGTGTCTCATGACCCATAGTACTCGACGGACAAGTGGATATTAGTTTTCAGCGTGCACATTCTCAAAGGGGTTGAGTGTCTGGCCACAGCTCATATAACCAGCGCAACGTAATACTCTTGTTTTGCGTATTTGGGGGCATCAAATGTTTTCTTTAACAGAGTCAGTGGACATAGCCGGAATATCTCACCCCAAGAGTCTCGTGGTCGTAGTTCGCATGAAGTGACGTCATCACATAGAGAAGGGTCATGACTCATTCTCGTCTGTCGCACGATGAATGTCTTAGACGGATCGACATAGCGGGCCCTTGAACATATTTGGCAGCCATACATATTGTTTGATATCCCAATTCCAAAATTATAACTCTCTAGCACTCGAACTTCAGTCATAGTGCATAGATGTCTGCCATTTTTCTCCTCTCTTTATCTGTTAAATACTTCGCATTTGAAAATAACGGCGCTCATGGGAAACAGCCAATGCATCGCGCAATATCTATGTGACCTCCGCTGTAGATTGAGCACATGAGCAAAGTGATGAGCTGTATTAAAGATAACGCTATCTTTTCATCTCTCTCACTTGGGGCCTGGCGAGTACAGCATGGACCGACGCAAAATGCCTCGCCACAGCGCTACGGTTAGCGAGCATGCGCCTGCGATGGAAGGAGTGTGCGATCGGCTCTCTTATTAAACTGGACACATTCATAGCCTCCGAGAGGAACCACCACATCCCTATAAGCCCGCTCCGGCGCCTCTACGCGATGATGACCTGAATTTGTGCGCACCACTTTGGAAGCGCTGAAGGGTAGCTGTGAGAATGGCGCCTATATTTGCAACATGCCATCACATTTTGTTTTTTTTTTTCGCCTTTTGTTGAAACCATTATGTATGCCTCTAAAGATTCATTGATTTGAATCAGTACTCCCTTACGTTTGTGTTTGTGTGTTCCACGTCATAACAAGTACGTATGTCGGTATGCTACGTGAACATCTTGTATCTTGAGAGGCAACGACACTTTTTTTTTTTCGTTCTCCTGTCGCTTTGCAACATTGGCTAGTTAGAACCAGACACTTTAGCACCGCTAGCACACGCAAGTATAGGCTCCTGTCGTTGACGTCATTACAGTATGTTGTGTCGGTCTGTCTCCATGTCTTTGTTCGTGCTTGAGCCCTACAAATAAATATACATTCGAGCTTCTGCTACCGTGCGCAGTTTTTCCCAATATGGGCGAATCTCCAGGACGTATATTCAGATGCAATTATAAAAATATATAAAAAATATCATAGTGGGTGGAACAGAATTCCTGAAAGAGTGAGGAGCAGTCATCGCTTCATATTGTTCGGAGGGCTTTGGTATGGTTAATTAACACAGCACTGCACAGTTAGCACAGAGGGAAATAAAGTACCACCCAGTTAACAGCACACACATTAACGTCGTCGTCTTTCTGCACAATACCTAAATTCATCTTCGTCACATGACACCCCCACCTCCTTGGAAGCACAGTCCCGGTGTTTGCTACGGCGGGAACGGAGAAGCGGCTGGTAAGGCTTGAGACGGGTCACATCGAAGATCTCAGGAGGTGGCGCGGCTGGCAAGGACTTCGGTACCAAGGGTTTGGTCTCATAACATCGGTTGCTTGGCGAACAACACGGTAAGGTTCTTTGTACCACGGCAAGAGCTTTTGACTTAGGCCCGACATGACGGGACAAGAGCCAAAGCAAAACAAGAGAGCCAGGTTCATATTGGACGTCAAGGTGGTGGCTTTCGTATCGGCTTTTTTTAGCTTCCTGCGGGGCAGAAAGTCGGCTGCGGGTAATCTGACAGGCGGCGTCAGCTCGGACAATCGTGTATTGAATGTAAATGCTGACGACATCGCGAGCAGGGAAGACCGTGTCGAAGGGAAGCACTGAATCTCGTCCAAAAAGAAGATATAAAAGAGTATCCAGTGGTGTCGTGACGGGTGTAGTTATATGCAAAGGTTACAAAAGGTAGGCTTACATACCAATCGCGATGATAATCTGAGACGTATAGATAGAGAGCATCTCTATGAGCGTGCTGTTGAAGCGTTTCGTGAGGCCTGTAATATGGTGGTGGTAAGCTGTACTGAATTTATGACGAACAGAGCATGAATGAAGGATTTCATTTACTACTCTTGCTAGGAAGCAGGGACCTCGGTCAGATAAAAGTTGTCTTGGAGAGCCACGGGGCAGTATGACGTCATTCGGCAGGTAGTCTGAGACGTTTGTCGCACAGCTTATTGGTGTGGCTCAGGTGATGGTGTAGCGCGTCGTATATTCCATCGAAACAGCAATACAGTTGTTTTCTGATACAAAAACTGGAAACGGTCTGAGCAGGTCAACACCGACGCACAAAAATGTGGACTGGATGGGAATCAATTGAAGAGTTCTGGAGTGAAGTTCGGAGGGCTTATTCCTGCGTTGACACAGCTCGCAACCTGCTATACAGCACCGCAGATATCGGTAGTATTAAGGCCGGAAGAAACGTTTGAGTACTTTGTCATAGTTACTTGTAACATCCGGGTAGTCAGCGGTAGGTATATCATGCAGCCGTTCTTAAACGGTAGAGCGAAGATGGCGAGGCACAACTAAAAAGACCTCTGAGAAATCCGGGCGCAGAATGGGGCGGCACAGGGTAAATCTTTGAATCACAAACTAGGCGACAGGAAGATGCGTTGGGTTGGGGGTGAGCTGGTTGATTATCTTTGTTCATGGCCGATATTAAAAAATCGGAAATTTAGAGGACGCTGTTGTCAACTGCGCACTCGGAAGAAGGGGAAGAATCAACTAAGTAAATAACGGGACAAACATTCTACATCACGATGATGTCGACCGGATTTATAAGTTATCGAGAAGGTGTACTCCTGGAGTCGTAACACCCAGATTCGAAGACGGCCAGTAGAGTAAAAAAAAAAAGAAAACCAGCAAAGCGGATGGCGGTCTGTAACAACGCTAAAATATCGGCCAAATAAGTAAGTACGAACTTTGGCAATGGCCCACACTAGAGCAAGGCATTCACACTCAGTAATTGAATAATTTCGTTTTGTGTCGGAGAGAACACGACTTGCATAAACGATTCCTCGGTAGTGAACGCTCTGTCGCTGAGCAAGAATTGCTCCAATGCCATGGCCACTTGCGTCGGGGCGAAGTTCTGTTGGAGTGGATGGGCAGAAAGGGGCTAAGACGGGTATTATGGTGAGTGCGGCAATAAGTGCCGAGAAAGCGTCTGCCTGGTCCGGGCGCCAGCAAAAGGGCACGTCCTTTTCAGCAGGTTAGTGAGGGGACGGGCGATGACTGCAAAATTTGGCACAAACCGACAAAACTTCGGGCGTAGAGCACAGAACTAGGAGCTGGGAATTAACTGACTGCGCGGACTTTGTCTGAGTCGGGCTGGACGCCGTCTGTATTGACTAGGTTACCAGTAATCTTAATTTCGTGGTGACAGAATTGGCAGGTCTTGGCGTTGAGCTGAAGTCCAGCTCGGCGGAAAATTGCGAGAATTGTAGAAAGGCGATCCAGGTAACTTTTGCAAGTGAATAAAAAAACAATAACATCAACTAAATAACACAGACAAGTTGTCCACTTGAAACCCCGCAGCAACGAGTCTATCATACATTCGAAGGTTGCAGGAGTATTACAAAAGTGGAACGGCATAACCTTGAAACGGCAGAGGCCATCAGCTGTGAAACGCTGTTTTCTCTCGGTCGCGTTCGTCACCGGTGATATGCCAGCAGCCCGAACATAGATCAATCGATGAAAAGTACTTGGCTCCGTGTAAGAATTTGAGGGCATCGTCTATTTGAGAGATGATAGACATTCTTTTTTGCTTCTCATGTTAAGGCGGCGGTTGTTGTTGTCCTCATCTAAACTGATGGTACATACCCACACAGGGGGAAATCAACGGAAAAACGCCATGCATCTCCGTTTTCATTCATCTTCGTCACAATATAATATCCCGCTTACCCTTTGTGGTCTGACCAGTCTTGTTTAAAATTAGGCTAAGTTGTATGTGTTATCGTTATTTAAAACGAATATCTTTTTTTTTTCAATAAGCGCCTCCATAAAAAAAAAATTCTTTCAGAGTTAATCAAATAAGCATTCTTTCATTCGAAAAAGGGGTTTAAAATTCCCCTTGCTCGTAATATAGGGCCTCTGTAGACCAACCGCGTGTTTTACAAACAAAACAGGAGGTTGGGGGGGGGGGGAGTACTCGCGGCCCCCACAGCAGACTGGGGGGAAAAACTAGGTTTAGCTCCGATAGGAATACATGGAAGCAATTGTTTTCAAAATAGTTGCACTTATTATGTCATACGCCGTTGCAGAGCAACCGTAAAAACCTTAGAACAGTTCGAAAACGACTGAAATGCCATTTCAAAGGAGAATCGAGTATCTTTAAAACACTGCGAAACCCATAAGGGTAAGAGTTGTGTGCCCTACTCATAGAAAATATGTAATAAAACTGACTGTAATATTTTCTCGTTTCGCAGACTATCAGCGGAAGCTGCCAGTATTTAAAAGCTGTCGAGTGCTTTGAAAAAATGCAAGGCAAGGTGTGCTATTTCAGTCCGGAGGCTCGCTGTTTAATGAACACTGCTAAATATATGTGTTTCGAAGCCATACATACCAGAAACATTCGCTGGGTGCTTCTTCGTGCCGAGAAAGCCTCTCGTGTAGTCTGATATTCTGCTTCATGCACTCAATTCTGTTACTAATACCTGTCGTTCAAGGTATGCAGCCTAGGAAAATCTACAGTAGAAAAAAAGAAAACATTTTTCAAACGTCATGACATCGCCCTATTGTAGTAGATGGTGGCGCAGCTGAAGCTCTATTCAAGCACGGAGGATGCCGGCGAACGCAAATGGGAGTTATGTTAGCAGACAGGCGACTCTAGTCGTTTGCTGCTCAGCGCGTTTCGTTTGTCGTGTTGAGTGACGATGGCATTCAGCTCATCTATTTACGACGGAATTTAGCCTTCACGGCAGCATGTCGGACTACACAAGAAGCTGTCGGGATTGCGAGAAGTTTCTCAGGGGTATGTCGGTGTTTGAAATAGACGTTTATGAAAGTATTTTAAAAATGGTCGGCGCAAAAGTGATTTTGCTAAGTTCACCTTGCATGTATAAAAATGGGTCGGGTTCATCAGTTGTGTCCCTTTAGGTTTCACGCTGCTTAATGAAAAAAAAAAGTACTCCATTCTCTGTAACGAGATTTCATACTTTCACAGACTGTTCAACGATGTCACAGTTCTTCTCCGCAGAAATACAATATCATAGATGCTTCGTAGAATAAAAAAAAGTATGGTTTGAAATCTTTTTGCTCCATGTATTCATAAGAGCAATAAGCCTTCTTTTCGCCTCCAGTCGGCCCAACGTGGTAACACCAGCCTCATTGCATCTCGCCTGCGGCAGAAATCGGTGTTGGTCTACAGCTTCATGTGAAAATAATGGTACTCAAACTGTGGCTAATTATGTATAGCTCACTGCAAAGCTGAAACTATATAACCGCAGATGCTATAACCAGTTGTCACTCCATGAATATTGAAAAGCACTGTTACATGCCTTTCCAGTTTTGAAGTTTGAAACGTTTCTTCAAAGTTTGTTTTCGGAAGCCGAGACAACAGTCAAACTTTCTTTAGGGTTCGTCAATAAGTCATGTTTTGAGAATTGCAAGTTGTGTGGGACTAGCCCTCTTATGTTTATTAATATATAGCTTTCGACAGTAACAGGCGAGCCGTATGCAATCGTCAAAACATAATATATGTACAAAAAGAATGGGCAAAAAGTGGCCCTCCCTGCAACGGTTCTTTCTCTCCACCCGCCAGCCAATGTATACTCATATTACCATAAAAGAGGCTGTGCTGTCAACAACTTTGCGCGGAAAAACTATGTGGAACCATGTGCACTCTTTCTATCGCTTGACAGTTGACAGGCATCGACGGATTGCGGTTTCATTCATGTCTTGTTTAGACGCTTCGAAATCAAATGACCTGTTTAAAGAAAAAAAAAACGTCTTGCTGCATTCTTTTAGTATTCTGGATGATAGATTCCTTTTAAACATTTTGGAAGTTCAAAGAATTCTGGACCGCTCTAACACAATAATAGGGTGCAGCGGTGCAGCCCGGGGGGCCTAAACTAGAAGTCTTAATGTTCCCTGCGTTCACCTGAACAGCAGCTGCTTGGAACAGGTGCGTCTCATTTTTGTCGCGACTGCAAGGAGCGGCATGTGGCGCAAGAGCGCCTTGGGGTGGGCTGCGTGTCGTCCTTTTCTTCAAAGTATGAACAAGGCAGAAGTGCGCTAAAAAAAGCTCGTGGCATTATTTCTATTTTAGGTGGTTCTTGCATTTCAATCCCAGCCTCACCCCAAAACATCCCGGGATACCAGTACTATTGATGAGCAGAGTAGCAGATTGATTTTCACAGTTTTGCAAACGGTACGTAGTGCCACCATATTGAAAATCAAAACAGCAGATGCGTTGCATTTTAACCTTTGCGGGAATATTCACAGTATTTCAAATATTGGTTTAATGAAGATCTGCGCACTTGTAAAATATATGAAAAAAATTTACAGACGTCGCTATAGTTTAACGACAGACACTCTGCTGATTGACTTAGCTGTGTGCAACGTATTTTTCGAAATACACATTTTCTAATTTTTGACGGATTTTCCTTTCTATTCTTGCGCACAGGTGCATACAAATGCAAGAAACGCACCACTCCTATCTACGCAATTTGAGTATTCGTGATAGCGAACGCGATGGTTAGATGGCATCCTCGAGGCGCTGCAGATGAAGTTATGTCATGTTAGGAAGATAGTGAGAGACCGGAAAGCGTGGCGTGACATGGTCCATAGGGTCACGAAGAGTAGGACACGACTGAACGACTGAACTGCACTGAACTGATAGACATGCGATTGAACATCTGAGGGCATTTGGAAGCAGATCGTCTACGTAGCACTTTCGTAATGCGGAGTGATGGTTGTGTTTGTTGTTGTGAATTGGCGCCAGTCACCCTGAGTATAGGGTTAATCATTTTGCTGAGAAGACTACTCTGTTTCAATTTTGCTAACTATTTGTGCCTCATGAGGTAAACCAGCGCGGAGAAATTGTGCAATCTTCTTAGAATGCAGCATTGAAAACAGATTGTGTTTTGCTGACATGATTTGAGGACTGCCCAATTGTTTCGTATTGCTCAGCAAATAACACCACAACTAAAATCAGGAGCACTGTTTTTATATTATCTTATGAAGTTGAAATATTGTAGCGATGAAGTTATGACATTAAACTTAAATGTTCTGCAGTTAACCACAACGAAGTTTATTCAATTGCAGATAAAGAGGCCTGGTTGCTAGTTTCCAAATACCTCGGCAAAGAAATTCCTCAAGTTTTTCTCTTTTAGCCCTGGCAGCCAAGAAATAAAGTACACGACAAAATAGCATTGGTGAAAACGATAGAGGAAAAAAAGACCGCTCGGCGACGCAACATAGAGCCCCATTTCAATGCCGCGTTAATTCGGGAATGCGTCTTGGAAAACTAATGGTTCTGTACTTGCTTGATTAGTTTAATGATCGAGTTTTCGTTATTATGAACGCAGATTCTGGCCTCTTGAGAAATTACATTGAACGGGGACGCATCTGTTTTGATATATTTCGCCTTTTCTCTACTTTATCGCACTTCGGCATGTTAATTTTTTTAGCTGGTTTTCCTTTCGTATTTCGTATGTATTCATTATCGGGTAAATAAGATCATAGGGAAGTCCGCAGCTAAATCATTGGATTTAGACAATAACAAATTCCGAGATCGCGCTGTTGCGCTTTAGACAATCGTATCACAAAGCAGCTAAAAGTGAAAAAAATTTGAAAATACTGTTTACAACAGGCAGAAACGTGTTTCCTAAGAACTGTGCAATACAGCTTAACTGAACTAGGCTTACCCGAAATAACCTGGCTCTACCTGACCTGACCTGAGCAGGGCTAACGCAACCTAACCTAACCTAAATTCACCTCGTCTAACCTAAGCTAACTTAGCAACCCTAAATCTCAACCTAACATAAGCTAACCTAAACATAACTTAATTTAAATTAAACCTAATTCAAACCTAACCTAATCTAACCTAACATAAGTATAACGTAAAATTAACCTCACCTAATTTAAACCTATCCAAACCTAACCTAAATCTCTTCTAACGCTACCTAACCTAACCTAACCTAACCTAACCTAACCTAACCTAACCTAAGCCGTAACCTAACCAAACCTAAATCTGAACCTAAACTTAACCCACAAATAACATAACATAACCTAAACCTTAGCCTAATCCAAACCTAACCTAGTCCAAACTAACTGAACCTAACCTAACCTAGCCTAAATCTAAACTTCTCTTTTTAAACCTAAGCCTAACATAAACACAAAATGCCATAAAAATAAATCTACCGTAACCTGAACCTAACCCACACCTAACTTATTCTAATCTAACCTAGCCTAAACCTACCCTAAGCTAAACTAACAACCCTTACCCTAAAGCTAAACCTAACCCTAACTCTAAACTTAACCTCAACGAAAACATAACCTAATATAACCCTGAACATGAGCCTAAGTCTAGTCTAACCAGCTACAAAACTTTCCAAAAGACCCATGTATAATAAAAAACGGCTTTTTTGATCTGTGAAAATTCGGGTGCATACTAATAATGGCGGCGCCCGCGGCCATTAAAGAAAACTGCGCCTCAGTTGCAAACGTTCAGATTGTTGATAAATGCGTCACCACCTAGAACATATAACTAGTGGAAACTTGATGTAGCAAAAATTCTTAAACATAACTGCCATACAGTAAGCTCCGATAGAAGAGAAGAAAAAAAAAGTGATTTCCAGAAGTCAGTGAGGACTATAGCAGAAAGCTTCTATCGACCCAAAAAATGCATGCAAAAGCTAGCCTCTTTTTTAAGCGGAGTTTCCAAGATGGTATGATTCAAAAGCTCCTAATCTAATCTAACATAACTAAACCCCATCCGGACGCACGCTGTCTTGTGCTTGTGAGGCGAAAGCCTTTCCAGGCTTATGGAACGGAATCCCGTGCGCGAGAGTTGTGCTCGGGATCTGTGGATAGAAACCGTGCGCTGATGTGTGACTTGTCAATAATCCTGATGACTTGATCAGAAAAATAAGAATCCTGTCTCCATCGGGAATCAAACCTCCATCCCTCAGATCCCCAGTCAAGCGCTTTAACCAACTGCGCCACGCCCAGGGTTGTGAAGCGCGCATCATAACTCTCCTTGTCTACCGTTAGGATGACAGTAGCGATGACAATGATGTTGCAATTATTGATAATCAAAATGATGACACTAGCAATGACAATGACGGTGCAGCTGATAATAATGATGAGAGTAAGCGTGATGCACCGTGTGCAGGTGCAATACTAAGGCTTTCTCATTCCTGCTGTGTAGATTCCTCGGTGTACTCAGGTCTTTTTGTTTTTCTGACCCCCCTCCCCCCCCCTCTCCTGATCGTATACTTTTTAAAGAACTCATATCAAAATGGGGCATCTGGTCATGGAAATGGGAAATGTATGAAAACGATTTATTTCGAAATAAAGCCGGCGTCAGGTTAACGGAGTTTGCACATTCTCCAAGAAAACGTGCACCTGCCAGTCTCTGCCACTCCTGTCAGTCAGAGTAACGCCCGCAGCTCATTCGACGATACCAAGCTGTCATCTCGCACGAACCTTCAGAATATTCCCTTCACGTAATTTATGACAGAGTTTTATTTGCGTATGATTTATTATGGTGTTTTATACGAAGAGATATTTCAGTTATTTGTTTCGGGCATATCTAGCTTCACCCACATCGACCTTTCGATTCTCTTCGCTCTGGATGGAGACAACGGGACGCAAGGCAAAACAAGTGAATTAATGCCATCTCCTGGGACTTCCTGGTTCCCCCTTCTCTCCTTTCTTCCTTTCTCTGTAGTTCCCCAGGGAACGGAGCGCTTGCGTAGACTGCGTGTAAGGGACACCCCGTACTCCGATAAAACCGGAGGAGGAAACAAAGCGTTTATGGTGAATAATGCATCATCCGTACCTCGCTCCCTCTTCCTCGCTTTTTCTGTTTGTATAGATGACCCCGCTTTTGTTTCCTATTTCATTTTTTTTTTCGCGCTCGCTGGTTATATCATGTTCCTCCGCCGTTGCCAGAGACTTATACCTGGCTTTGGACTTCTTCCAGGCTCCTTAGCCTTCTTTGAGAAGTCTTTCCTCTCTTGACCGCCCCTAACTTCGTTTCCTGCCCTAATTTGTTGTGGTCGCTGGCAAGGCCCGAGTGAAACACATAAATAAAAAGAAAGATGTTTGTTTTTGTTTGGGTTTTTTTTGTTATGAGCAATGTGGCTTGATGAATATATAGATATTTGTCTCGTTTAGTCGTTTAGTGGGACGTGAGCGTATGCAAAAGTAAATTCAACTTGGCATAGCAGGTGTCATTTTAAGTAAAAAATGATTCAGGTATGCTCAATTTGCATCCAGGTTTAGAGAAGTGTAAGGCATGTTGAAAGCAAAGGCATTGTCACCGAACAGGAACAGTGTTGTACTGCGCAGTGGACGATATCATTTTTCTCGTAAACTATTCGCCTCTAATTACTTGAACTTCGCCATTTATTTATCTACGACACGGGAAACACTTGCATTGACGTTTATCCAGATACTGCCCAGTGTTAGAATGAAGTACGATTACCGCGAAGAGCGACACAGGCTAAAAAAAGGTTTTAGGTTCAGCTGTACTGCGCCATGTTCTAATTTTTTAGCCGCTCCAGGGCGCGATCATTTTCTGCCAATTGGCGCGCCGCCGTGCGGGAACTTCCTTGGAGGCTGCGGGGCCGCGGTATCGCTGCGACCGCGCCTACCCGGTAGGCACGTTTAGCTAGGGTTCTGGTGCTAGAGAATATTTCAAAAAATATTTTCACCTCACAGTTGTGTTGGAGCAAGTTTATTTGCATTGTCGTAGAGTTACAATTGACTTTTTATTAATAGAATTTAGTTTTACGTTCACGTTATCTGTGTTCGTGCTCAGCACGCAGCCTCGCTATAATAATAATAATTGGTTCTCAGGAAGGGAAAGGCGCAGTATTTGTCACACTTGCTCTGTGGACACCTGAACCACGCCGTAAGGGAAGGGAGGAAGATAGGAATGAAAGTGAAAAGAAAAAGAGCTGCGCTATAATGCTGCCGTTTTGGTGCCTTACCGATGATTTGACCTGATTTATAGGAAAGGAAAGACGCGGTAACTGTCTCACTTGTTTTCTGTGGACACCTCAACCGCGCCGTAAGGGAAGGGAGAAAGGTGGGAGTGAAGGTGGAAAGAGAGAAAGAGGAGTCGTAGTGGAGGGCTACGAACGTGCGCTGACATCGCACAGCACACGGACGCCTATTCGTTTCGCCTCCATCGAAGCGCAGCCGCCGAGGTCGGGTTCGAACCCGGGTTCTCCGGCACAGTAGTCGGGCGTCTTACCACTGCACCATCCCAGCGGAGCGCACCTTACTGATGAGAAAACGTTTGTGAACAATTGAAAGCATTACACTTGCGTACGGGCCCGCATATAATTCCCCTTGTAATGACCTCTTCTTCCTTCCTGCTAGCCATTTAAATCCTCACCAGTTATGCTGTGTTGTCGCTTCCGTGGTGTGCGCCAGTAACACCAACCAATTACCGCGGCGTGCTCATCGGAATCGGCAAGCTAACAGCAGGCAAGTTTCGTTGCGCTTTATTTATAAACACCGCCGCATCAGAATTGTTTCTTTTTATCTCTAAAATTTTAGCGCCTATCAAACCGTAGCGCCTGCATGTCAAGTATAATAATTTGCGTTTAATCCTGCACGTACTACATTGTCGTACATGCCAAAGGAAGAAACAGCAGCACAGAAATGCTAGCTGGAGCATCACAACTCACTTTTCATGTGGTTAATGGAGTTTAGCAACCAAAAGAGGCACCGGCTATGAGGTACGCCGTGAAGGGCTCAGGGAATTTAACGAATACCTGGGTTTCTTTAACGTGCGCTGACACCGCACAGTACAAGAGCGCCTTCAGCTTCGTCTTCATCGAAGAGCGGCCATAGCTTCTGTGATCGAACGCATGTCTTCCGGCTGAGCAGTCAAGAGCCCTATCCACAGAGCCATCGCGAGAGCAGAACACCGTTCCTCTATTTCTTTTACGTTTTGAACAAATATTAACTCAGCACCGATGCTTTCGGTGCGTGTGAAAGATCTATTTACCCGTGTGGGCCAGGTAATAGCATGCAATGAATTTGTGTTTTTGAGTTTCAGGCAGAAACAATAAAAAGCTACTACACTCAACCGTTTTGCACGCTGAATTCTCTCTGAAATAAGGAAATAATTTGGATTGCTTTTAGACGGAGTGCAGACAGCGCAAAAAAAAAAAGAAAAGAAAATGGGGACGTAGGTCCGCGGCTTTTTTTTTTTCTTTTTTTTTGTGCTGTCTGCACTCATGGATTACCAACTCGCCCAAGCATCTGTTATAGTCGGACTTACAATCCTGTTCAAGAACGGCAAACGAAAGCCAAAGACGAACCATTGGTGACGGAAAACACACGTTTTGCTTGAGCAACGTTCAGCGCGAAGCTCGCCGATCCGGTTACATCTCACACCATGGAGTTCGATCCAAAATTATACATTCTCATGCGCAGAATAAAAAAAAAAGTAAAAAATAAAACGGGCAGTCCCAGAAAAAAAAAGAAAAAGAAAAACGCCACCACTGAGCATAAACAGCCATTTCAAACAGCTCGTGACTGCAACAATCTTCCCACAAGTGACGTCCTTCATACAAGCCCGGACAATTTCAAGAAAGCCATAGAGACATTGTTCTATAAGCACCAGGTTGTTTGCCCACCCCTCATGTAAAGCCCTCTCACTCAAGGGCCCTTGAGGTATCCGAAAAAATAAATAAATAAATAAATAAATAAATAAATAAATAAATAAATAAATAAATAAATAAATAAATAAATAAATAAATAAATAAATAAATAAATAAATAAATAAATAAATAAATAAATAAATTTACAGTTCGCAACCTGCATGGTAGTCAACCCTCGTATATTGCGTAAACGAGAAAACAGTGCGCTTCAAAATGCTGTAGTGCTCTCTGGAACAGGGACAAATGTGAGTAGCGAGGCACAGCACACACCTACACGCATAAGTATTAGAGCGCGGTAATGACGGAATTTAAGAACGATCCTTCACTAATACGTATTTAACGCGAGGCGGCCGCTTGATCCGCGGTCCCGCAGTCCTCTGGCCGCTTGCGCCCGACAGATGTCGCCTAGTGTCGAGAGTAGGAGCGCGTTAGCAGCCTGCGCGCGAGGGTAAAAAAGTCTGTTCTATATTCAACATAGACAAGATAAGGGAATTGAGATGTTGAGGTCTGAAATCTAGTGAACTTGAAATCAAATGTCAAGTTGAGGGCGGAAGTTTTTCAAAGGCGTAAAATGCAATATCATCGTCGAAATCAGCCATCCAAAATGGAAACTTTATTAAAGTGATCAGCGCGACTTCCATTCGCTAACCAGCTCTATAACGAACTCTCACTATAGTTTGAAGCAGAGACTTTACCAGCACATTTAGTAATAACAGACATACTTTGCATCTACGGCTCGTTTTAGTAGTGAGAAAAAAGGTTTCAGGCAAATAGCCTAGCGTCTGGAGCTCTAAGCGCGTAATTCCGTCTCCTCAACGGTAGGGTCCCGTAACTTCTTTCTCGTTACTGGTTGCCTCTCAGCTGGTTAAACAGCGATAGTTACCGAGAGGTGTGTCTGAACGCAACCTAAAGGTAACATACACTCACTAAAGGCAGGAAATGATTACGGTGAAATTAATTAAATACTGTTAGCGTTGTCATGCTGTTCTCTCGTGGCTGTGTTCACGGCTGGTTTTGTGGCTATTAATAAATAAAAACATCACAGGATGCAACCTAAAGGGGAACACCCCCCAGGAAAGATATTGGTAGCTTATTTTCAATGTTCAATTTAAAAAAGAAATTCAGAAAAAAAGTAAAAAAAAAACTGGATTCGAGCATACATTTTATTCGCAGGGTGCTCAAGGAAGGAATGTTAATCCATTGCGCCACTAAGCAAAACTAGTACAGCGTCCTTTTAAATGCGCTCTTATACATATTTACAATATTTCCGCTATCTGTCGCCAGGTGACGCTGCTCAGAGGACCCTACCGTTGAGAGAACGGAATCACGCGCTCTAAGCCGATAGATAGCTCTTTCAGATGCGCCAGCCATATAACTATATGACGTGAATGACGTCACTGAGCATACGCAGATGATTCTTAAAAAAATATACGTAGTTGACGATAACAGTATAGCAGATGCTTGCTGGATCATGTTTGACCATTAATGTCAACAATATTCAAATGTACAAAAGCTCCGGGAAATATTTTGAGACTTCTATGTTCTCTCTCTCTCTCTGTATCACACAGGCACACACATGAAAACACACACACAGACGCACGCACGCAATGTAACGTGCTTCATTGTATTATCTTTTTTTTTTCATACATTTTATAAAAGTGCCAGAGATGATATAATACGCCATGTTCGAAAATTTCGCGATACGAACCCAGTCCGCGTTTTTAGTTCCTAAATTTCGCCAGCAGAAGGTTAAAGTACCGGGATCAACCATAGCCCTACAGAGCAGGGCTGCGTGTTCATGGCGCAATTTATCTGCGATCATTCGAGGCAGGCTAAATTCGTCTGATGAATGATAGCTGTGCTTGCTCTTCCCGTCTTTTCAAGATGCTTGTCGAAATCTCCGAGAGCCATCACTAGGTTTGGAAAGCGTGCGCTGTCATGTGCCTCTCGACGAAGAGGTTCGGTCGGCAATCTTTGTTTACATGGGTTGTTGGTGATAACGCCCTGAACTGGTGCAGGCCTCCCACTTCATTGGATGGGGTGCAGGGAGGGAGTGGAAGGAGTGAGACTCCTGAGTTGGTGGTTGTAGTGGCGGGCAGAAACAGAGCGAGCATAGGGGGGAAGGTAAGTTGCGCCAGCAAGCCCGCGGACTGGCTTCGGGGTATAAAGCCGGAACGGGAACTCAGCCGCGGCCCTCGAGATCTGCCCGACATTCAGCGAACAGAGTCGCGGCCTGCGCGGAACTGTGTACACTGAAGAAACTTGGGAAACGGGATTACGTTACGGAAAGACACACGGCGGCGTGAAAACCTTGCCACGGGCTCCCCGCTGACACGAGTGTCGACCCATCTCCTGGCACCGGAGTAAAAAAAAAACAAAAAATAAAAACAAAGCATAAAATGCGAGAGAAAAGCACTGCGTGGAAAGCGGAGGGGATTGGAGGAAGAGAGGCTTGAGGGGAAGGCCTTATCGAAGCCTAAATGCAGATATATAACTGCTTGCGCGACAGACACACTAGCGGACGGGCGCTTCTTGTGATCGGGCCAAATAAATTGCGTAGGTCCCCTAAGCAGTCTATCAGGGGACCGCTTCCGGAAAGTAGGAAAATATATAATAAAAGTGTACACGGCAGAGATACATAGGGATGGAACAGGGATGAGTGGAGGGGAAAGGAGGGCTTCATGTCGCAGCCAGGGCTACAGGAGCCGGGCCGTTGAAAGCGCGGACATCGCTCGTGTCAAAGTCCTTCTCCTCCCCTCCGCTTCATCCTGCCTTCCTCACTTCCCTCACACGAAGTCGATGAGGCGAAGCGCTTATCCGCCCCGAGCCTGTCCGTCCCTACGTCGTCCTCCTTCGTACTCTTTAAAAAATCGGTGAGAATCTGGCGAGTCTTTGGCTCCTCTGACACGTTTTCACGTCCACGAGGCGCTAACTCTTCGTCTTATGTGCGCGTGTGCGTCTTGTTCGTTGTGCTATTTCTGGAACCTTCCCTTACATCTTTAGCGTTCCTAACAAAGACTAAATAAAGGAGAATAGCTTGAGAAAGCGGAAAATTTTCTTCTGCACTCTGTTCCAGCATCCAGTAGGTTGACTGAGAGGCTCTCACTGGGCTGTTATCCATCTGTAAGGCACGTTCTGCCTTAGCCAGCAACGTCGGCGCGCGATCGGTGGATCTTATGATTTTACTTTGCCCCACAACTTTACTCGGTGGTTTGTTCTTCCGAGATGTACGCCTTCTGCACTGCCTTGCACAGCATAAAGGTCTTTTCTGTTTATGTGTGAAGCGTGTGTGCGTGCGTGCGAGCTAGTGAACGTGCGTGTGGGCTTGAAGAGTGCTGGGAAGGCGAGGAGTGGTGCTGCGGTCTTTTTTTTTGTTTTGTTTTGCTTTTTCTGCTTGAGACTTGCCGTCCTCACGTTTTGTATTCTGGCACACGTATGAATCGGCAAACAAAAACCTTCCTTTTCCCCTGAAGCAATCATGGCTGGGTTCAACACGAGGGGAAAAAAAATCGAAAAGACGACGGCAAGTAAAAAAGGCTAAAATAAAGATTCGGGAAGAGCTTCCATGAGGTTTCAAAGACGGCAGTGAAAGGTACTCAGAGATGGCCTCATTTTTGCAAACCTTAAGGCCTAACTTGTTATTTGCTCTCTTTCTCCCTCCTTTTTTGACGGTTTTCTTTTGATCGTTTTATTTATTCTGTCATCTCACGTCAAAAGCCAGCGTTTGACATTATATCACGTTACCAGAGGGGCACAGCCAAGCCGGCTCCAGCAAAAACGAGTAAACTTTGAGCGTGGCGTCCTTCTAGCCGCACAGTAACGCGAGGTCCTGCATAGTTTTTAAATTTATACCGGGCTTCACTCATTCGCATGCTCAAAATTTGTATTTCGCTTTTTTTCCGCACTTTGTTAACTTGCAAGACATTTCATTCCCCAACTTCTAGAAACACATCTCCTTTTCTTTATTTTTCTTTTTATTTTGAACTTTGGTTCTCGCTGTCTCTGGAATACGACATATAGGCGATGTAATCAGCGATCAGATTTCCTACTTTCCTTGCAAGCGGAAGCTTCGTGCTTACTATTTTCGCTTGTGCCGAAGGGGGATATTTATCCGCTCACGCAAGACCCGTTGACGACAACGTTTGTCTGGCCGGCGCGGCCGAATGTCGGTCGACCGAACAGGCGCAATTTGTCACCGGCGGCCGTTCGTCCGTGTCGCGTTCCATTCCTGTCAGGGCCAGGGAGCGCTCGGCGTAATTGTGGCCACAAGGCAGGTAGGGGGAACCGAGAGCTGTGCCCCGAAAGCGAAACCTGCGTATCTAACCGGTGGGAAACAGAGAGGGCAACGGCAACCGGTGTTGCCACGACGCTTGCTTATTCCGTGCCTAACGTGAAGGGTAAAAAAAGTACGCGGGACAGGAGTTATTGAAGATGAAATAAAAAGAAAACAGCATGGGCACGTAGCCCAATAGACGATATCTGCTGGGATGAAAACGCAACGAAATGCTTTATTTCTAGAGGCTGTTGAGTTATTCTCAATACCTCTCATTCTATGTTATTGCACCGATGACATGCCTATCTGATTTAAATATGGAAGCGCGTCATAAAAGTGGCGCCTTTAACTGGGATGGCTAGCCTGCATCGCACGCAGTGGTGCCCATTAGCAAGTTTTATCAACAGTGTCGACTACCTCGACTGCAATTTGAAATATAAATAATAAAACAAAACGAAAAATTCCTGACTATTCGTCCCAACGTTGCCATTTCCATTGACCTGGATGTAATAAAAACAAAACTGTGTTTCGCTTTATCGTTTGTGTGGCAACACTGTACGACGCGATTCCTCAGCCGACAATAAAATACTAAAAAAACAAACACGCCTCTATTTGCATTCTTTAATCCCATTATTTTCATTTTCATCTGCTCAATATGGAAGCGTGCTGCCCTAGAACGTTCATCCTCAAATGACTGCGATGTTCATGAATGCCCGCGGACCGTAGGCGAGGCAAAAGGTACACTGCTTTGCGCAGTGTGGAATCAAAAACCAACTTTTCCAGGAGTTTCGCCACTGATGAGGTGAAAATGGGGTCGCTCTCATAGTAAACAGAAGAATGGACAAAGCAGTGCTAGGGTACAACCCCAAAAACAACCAAATGATTTCACTTCGGATATAAGGTCACCCTTTCAACATAACAGTTATCCAAGTCTATGCACCAACCACTACTGCTGAAGAAGCTGACGTTGAGAGCTTTTCTGCGGACCTGCAATGCCTTTTAGACCGCACTCCATCATCAGACGTCCTTTTTCTTATAGGAGACTGGAATGCTAAGGTGGGGAGTGAAGAAATATCCGGAATTACAGGCAAGTTCGGTCTTGGTGAGCCAAATGAAGCTGGGCAGAGGCTAGTAGAGTTTTGTCAAGAAAACAACCTGACCTTAGCGAGTACTCATTTTCAACAGCACAAGAGGCGCCTGTACACATGGACTTTACCGGATGGTCTGTACAGGAATCAGATCGGCTATATTCTTTGCCGGCAGAGATGGAGAAGCGCTATACAAGCAGTAAAAACAAGGCCTGGGGCCGATTGTGGCACCGATCATCAGCTTCTTGTTGCCAAAATTAAGCTTCGATTGAGGAAAACGCAGAAAACTAGAAGGCCTTTCAGGTATGATCTGGATCAAATTCCATTAGAATATGCTGTGGAAGTGAGGAATCGATTTCAAGAATTAGATCTAGAAGATAGAGAGCCTGAAGAGATGTGGACTGACGTTCGTGATATAATACAAGAAGTTGCTACTAAGGTAGTTCCAAAGCAAAATAAATGCAAGAAAGCAAACTGGTTATCTGAAGAGGCTTTGCAAATAGCTGAGGAAAGGACGATGGCAAAAGTTATGGGGGAAAGAGAAAGATACAAGGTTCTCAATGCGGATTTTCAGAAACTAGCAAGGAGAGATAAGAATGCCTTCTTGAACATACAGTGCCAATCAGTTAAGAACAACAGCCAATTAAGGAACACAAGAGCTCTGTGTAAGACAACCAAATATATTAAAGAAGCTTCTGTGCTAAGCTGGCCGTGATAAAGGACAAACGAGGCAGGGATCTCACTGAAGCCTCAGAGATAAAGAAGAGGTGGCAGGAATACACAGAAGAACTGTACAAGAAGGACCCGGATGTGCAAACACAACATAAGACGGTTGTGATTACTGATCTCGAGCCGGGCATCCTGAAGAGTGAAGTTGAATGGGCCTTAGCCAGCCTTGCTAAGAACAAAGCAAGCGGAATTGATGGTATTCCAGCTGAGTTGCTTCAAAACCTCAACCACGACGCTGTTAACACACTGCATACATTATGTCAAAAGATTTGGACAACCCTGCAGTGGCCACAGGATTGGAGGAGGTCAGTTTACATCCCCATTCCAAAGAAAGGCAGTGCCAAAGATTGTTCCAACTACCGCACGATCGCGCTTATTTGGCATGCTGGCAAGGTGATGTTGAAAATCCTCCAAGGTAGGCTGCAGCAGTATATGGACCGGGAGGTTCCGGAAGTGCAAGCTGGGTTTCACAAGGGCACAATAACTAGAGACCAGATTGCCAACCTTCGCTGGATCATGGAAAAAGCAAAATAGTTCCAGAAACCCATCTACTTCTGCTTTATTGATTTTGCGAAAGCGTTTGACTGCGTAGATCACAGCAGATTGTGGCAAGCTCTCCAAGAGATGGGAGTTCCAATTCACCTCATCTGTCTACTCAGGAACCTGTATGAAGGGCAAGAGGCCACAGTCAGAACTCGGCATGGTCTTACTGATTGGTTTCCGGTTGAGAAAGGAGTGAGACAAGGCTGCATACTGTCTCCCTGCCTATTTAACCTATATGCAGAGTGCATCATAAGGAAGGCCGGTCTGGACGAGTCTTCAGCTGGAGTGAAGATTGCTGGGAACCGTATCTACAACCTTAGATATGCGGATGATACCACTTTAATGTCATAAAGTGATGTGGAACTCAAGAAACTTCTGATGCGCGTACAAGAAGAGAGTGAGAAGTTTGGGCTTAAACAAAACATTAAAAAGACAAAGATCATGGCGTCTGGCCCTATCAAGTCCTGGAGCATCAAGGGACAAGCAAGAAGTGGAAGCTGTGACAGATTTTCTCTTATTGGGCGCCAAGATTACCCCGGAAGGAGACTGCAGCCATGAAATTAGGAAACGCCTGCTTCTGGGAAAGAGAGTCATGGTTAGCCTTGACCGCCTTGTACAGAGCAGAAACATTAGTCTGTCAACCAAAATCCGTATAACTCGTGCTATGGTTTTTCCAGTTGTTATGTATGGATGCGAGAGTTGGAGTGCGAAGAAGGCTGACCGCCGAAGAATTGACGCATTTGAATTGTGGTGCTGGCGGAGACTCTTGAGAGTTCCTTGGACTGCCAGAAGAACAAATCACGCGATATTGTCGACCATAAACCCTAACTGCTCATTGGAGGGTCAAATTCTAAAGTTAAATATTAGCTACTTTGGTCATTTGATCAGAAGAGAGGAGTCGCTGGAGAAAGATTTGATGTGGGAAAGGTTTAGGATTGCCGGAGAAGGGGTAGGCAGCGAACGCTACGGTTAGATGGCATCCTCGAGGCGCTGCAGATGAAGTTATGTGATGTTAGGAGGATAGTGAGAGACCGGAAAGCGTGGCGTGACATGGTCACGCCACGAAGAGTCGGACCCGACTGAACGATTGAACTGAACTGAACTCACATACGAGGCGGATTCCCATCCCTACCCCACACCTCACTAGGCCATACGGTGATAGTCTAGAATCGCTTAGGCTAGAAAGAAAACATTCTCGCCACCATACAATGAATTGTCCTCCTAGGACTCAACGGAATGGCGGCGAATAGAGACTTACTTATTTCCTTCGAAGGTGGCTTTAGATGGGAGGCGACACTCATCAGCGACAACCTAGTCCGGTAAAGCTAGATAAACCAGCTAGTCCGCAACTCATTTGGCGCCTGCGGTCCCCTGGGCTAGGGGCACCAGCCATCAAGAACCTGAAAATTATTTATTTCATAAACGTTTCCCCCCACGCTTTTCTCTCTCTCTCTCTACACACACACACACACACACACACACACACACACACACACACACACACACACACACACACACACACACACACACACACACACACACACACACACACACACACACACACA
This sequence comes from Amblyomma maculatum, assembly GCF_055883805.1. Taxonomy (NCBI): domain Eukaryota; kingdom Metazoa; phylum Arthropoda; class Arachnida; order Ixodida; family Ixodidae; genus Amblyomma; species Amblyomma maculatum. Next base: position 87,362,659 of record NC_139345.1, read on the forward strand.
CACACACACACACACACACACACACATATATATATATATATATATATATATATATATATATATATATATATATATATATAAGCAAATCAATTAAGGGGAAATGAGGGTGCTCGTTATAATACATGAAGGAAAGAAGCCAACAGTCGGCGAGGCCAAGGAAAGCGTTGGGGATGTTACTGTATGTCTTTTTTTTTAATGTTTACTTGGATAATCACAGAAATTAGTAATGTAATCTTGTTTAGGGGAAAGATAATTAAACACAAAGTAGAAGAAAAAAACAACGTGCCGATGGTGGGAACCGAACCCACGACCTCCGAATATCGCGTCCGGTGCTCTTCCAACTGAGCTACATCGGCCGCTGTCCCCCCTGCTACTTGCTTGGGTATTTATGTTGTCAGCATACGAACCTTGAGAGTGTTCACCAGCGCCACCCTCAAACATAGCTCTTGATCACGTTCTACGTGACGCTGGCGGTAACAAAGGACGTTCTACGTCCGCCGCTGTGTTTGAGGGTGGCGCTGGTGAACACTCTCAAGGTTCGTATGCAGACAACATAAATACCCAAGCAAGTAGCAGGGGGTGCATCGGCCGATGTAGCTCGGTTGGAAGAGCATCGGACGCGATATTCGGAGGTCCTGGGTTCGGTTCCCACCATCGGCACGTTGTTTTTTCTTCTACTTTGTGTTTAATTGTCTTTCCCCTAAACAAGATTACATTACTAATTTCTTTGATTATCCAAGTAAACATTAAAAAAAAAGACATACAGTAACATCCCCAACGCTTTCCTTGGCCTCGCCGACTGTTGGCTTCTTTCCTTCACACATATATATATATATATATATATATATATATATGTCTGCTTCATCACATTTCTCCCCCTTTTCTTTATCGAACCGGTATTGGGGCGGAGGAAATATGGGCACAAAGACCTGAAAAAAAAAAAAAGGTACATTTTCAACGTACTTAAATTGAGTGAGTAGGACATGTTGAAGTTTTGCGCAAAGATAGTTTCGATGGACGCAGCATGAGAGTGTGTTGCAATCTGCACGCAGGACGATCGGGTGAGTTGTGAAATCGACAATAAACAAAAAGAAAAGCGGCGGTAGCTACGACGTTTCAGAATCGCTTCGCGCGTGAAATTACTGGGTTTCGTATCCACTCCACTGCAACGCTTTTTTTTATTAGTTTGAAAGTGCTACAAACGGACATACAAGCGTTAAACGATTTTTCTAGGCTCTATCCTAGAAGGCAGCTATGCTAACCAATCCCACCTTTTACGCGTAAGACCCATCTCACCCAATGTCAAGAAGTCTTTTTGAATAAGCTCATCACCCATGCGGCTTACACGCCACGTAATATGGGCCACTGCATGGCGTTATTAGACAGAGGAAATGATTACGTGTCCCTACAGCACGACTCTAACGCGCGGCGGCATATCTCGTCTACTCTAAGATTGCCCTGCTTTTTCTACTGGACGCTCTGAGATCGTACCCTACCGCCTGAACTAGCATTCCCTTCCAGGAGCTGACTCTCACACAAATATTTGCAAAGTATGGCTCCCATAGTGGCCTGGTCAGAGCAATCTGATTTGAGTGACGACCTGTGCAAACACTGAAGGTTCTGCTTACACCCCCGCCCCCCCCCCCCCCCTCCCCATGGCTATGAGCAAGCCTTCGTATTTAATGAAGGACTTCCAACTCAACTATCCTGGATTTAAACTAGCATAACCGATGATACTATGTGAAAATAGTGTTCAAAAATACCTTACTACAACATGTGGACTGTGACGTGATGATCTGACTGGCCATTCAGGTACAAGCAATATCGCCCCGCTGCAGGTTTAAGAGACCCGCACTACTGCAGCTGACTACTAGCGTTTCAATTCGAGCGCCGACGGCTGCATTTCGAGAAAGGCGAAACTAAGTGGCGTCCGCTTGCTGTGTAATGTCAGTCAACGTTAAATAACGCCAGGTAGCAAAATTTCCGGAGACCTTCATTCCGTCGTCTGTCATAGTTTCACTCGCTTTGGGACGTTAAACTCCAGAAAGCAAACCAAACAAGCAATATTGCTGCTCGGCTTTGACGAATCGTATCAGCACCTTTGCACTGAAAAGTACAGGTAAGGTTTGTCAGCTCAGTGCGAAAGCTAATTACTGCAAATATATATTTTTCGCTCCTAATGATTTCAGGTACTTCACTTCATGGTCGTCCATGTAAGTTTACTCAAACTCCCCGCAAATAAAAGAGAACTCCTGGAAGCCCTTATCAGACTCCGAAATTAATTTATTAATATATTTATTTACTTATTTATTTGCAAATACTGCAGGCAACAGTACTGCCCAAGCAGGAGAGGGATTACATGTTCTGCAATAACAGTTCTGCAAACATATTTTCATTACAGCAATCAGCAATAAATTAAGGCAAACGGTTCCATTGATGTCTTTGAGGGTAAAGTATGAATTCTGGTAAAGGGTAGTACTGGCGATATATGGGCATACTACTTTGGAGTGGCTCGGTCTACTAGATCTCTGAAGTGCAGCAAAAATACAGGTATAATACTGCTTGGCCCAATAAATCCTCTGTAAACAATTGTTTGACAAAATTCGAGCCTAAAAAATTTACTGCTTGCTCTGCTCATAATAGCCTTCAGTTTATTTTCTACTGACTCATATTCCATTCCGCGATAATTTGACTTTGTTCATGAAAAAAATAATAATAAAGGAGCGGATTGTCCAGAGTGAAGCTAGGACACCTAATTTCCTCAGTATGCAAAAAAAAAGAACACGTCCTGCATGCGCAGAAATTAGTGAAACAATGAGGCGGTTATTTAAATTCTCGCAAGTGTAATGTAGGTACTATATACTTTTTTGACGAGCGACAGCAACGTAATCTTTTTCAGAACACACGAGAAGAGCTGCATAAATTTAATGCTCAATTTTAATGTTCTCAGTTCTCTCCAAGAAAATTTATGACATGTCGCGAACGCTTTTAGTTTCACGTTTTGTATTCTTTTCTTACTTTGCTTGATCGGAACATTCACCGCTTGAAACTTCAACGGGCCGCGTCAGAGGAAAGGCTAAGAAATCTTTAGTTCAGTTTTCGAAACAATCGATGACATTGATCTGCGAGCAGGGAATTCCCACCAGTGATAAATTGCCTTTCAGTACAAGTTTTGGCAAAAGACACTTCGTATACACAATATTGGCCTTGTCTTCGACGGCAGAAAAAGGCACTTTTAAAATCAGCAGATTAAAACTGCGTTTACGAAGCATGTACTGAAATTTCTTTCTCTCTAAATCCCTCCCCTTTTTTCTCGGAGCGTTCTGTGGCACTAAGGTTTTGCTGCTACCTGTCAAAGTGCAACGCCGAAAAATGGCAGCGCAAAGACCTCGAAAGCGTTTAATTAACTCCAGTGTTAATGCGAGCAGCGGCTAGTGAGGCTGCCGAACAGCAGCAGTCAAGCCAGACACACAGCCTCCGGGTCCCAGACATAGCCCGCCTGTCGCCTGGCGAACGGCTATTGGCACAGAGCAGTACGGGCTTGAAAACTGCCTCGCTCTATGGCAAACAAAGCCATCGTGTGCTTCGCTGTTCATGAGGCATTGCACTCCTAAAGGCACACAGTGAATACTCGCCGAACTACACCAGTAGAAATGCTTATATGCAATTGCCTGTTCATAATCTAGGCAAATATATTTTGCTTGACGAGACCACCAGATAATGGCACATTCGCTAGCATAATTAAATAAGCTATCAAGCGGAATTACCTCAACAGGTATCATGTGATGCCAGGCCACACAGTATTATGCTAGTACGTGCTCGAGCAGGACGTGCTTTTTTGCTGTTTTCAGGTGAGGCAGTCCACATCTGAAATGAAGCTCACAAAGGGTGCTGGACATCAGATGGTTTTAAGAGAGTCCTGAGCATGGCGGCGTTCATTTAAAGGCTTTGCGAGGCATAAGCGACGTGTCGCCACGTTAATCTTTACTATATTAGGCGGAAGCTTTTCTAGGTTCAAGGAGCGAAAATCTGTGTACAGAAGTGATGCGCGTGATCTGTGCGTCGCGTCTATGCGCTGATGTGTCACTCGCAAATAGCGGACGTGTGAGGAACGGGATTAGGAATGAAAACGATTTATGTTGATAGGCAACGGATAACGGTTATAAATAGACATCGATAGAGCTAATGACTAATAAGGATGAATAAACTTAAAATGACTTCTAATGACCAATATATGTCGATCTATGACTAGTAACGAACGCAATGATAATAATTGGTTCACAGGAAGGGAAAGCCACAGTATGTGCCACATTTCTTTCTGTGGACACCTGACCCTGCTGTAAAAGAAGGGACGGAAGAGGGAGTGAAAGTTGAAAGACAGAAAGGGGTGCCATAGTGGAAGGCTGCGTATTAATTTCTACCACCCGAAGGTCTTTAACGAGCGCTCGGTGGCTGCTCCTGGCACTACGGGGCTGGGACTGGTAGGTCACTGCCGCTTGCAGCGGGGGCTAGCCTGCCACCGAATTTTTATCTGTTGTAAGCCGTCATTGCACCTGCTACCGTTTCGGTGGTGGACGATGGATGTTGCGGTGCGCGTCTTTCTCACCCTTTTCTTTTTCTTTCTTCTCTATTTTTTCTTCTGTCCGCACGAGGCTGTTGTTGTTGTGGCTGTAGGAAGAAAGAAAAGAAAATGCACGGGCCTGCTACTGGCTCTGTAGCTGAGCCACCTTCGCTGCCTCGCCCCACCTGGGGGCCACACAGGACCCATCTGCCCTAATTCACAACATCTGGGGCAAATAAAGTTGTCTCTCTCTCTCTCTCTCTCTCTCTCTCGCTGCCTCGTGCAGACATAAGAGAAAAATAGACGAGAAAGAAAAAAGAAGAGGTGGAGAAAGACGCGCGCCGCAACAACAGCCGTCGTCTGCCACCACCGAAGTGGGGGCGGTGACGGCCTGCAAACAGATAAAAATAGTGGCTGGCTAGCCCCCGCCGCAAGCGGCGTTGACCTACCGTCCCAGCCCCGTAGGGCCGCGAAGCGGTTATTTGCAGCTTCTGCTGCCTGTCGGATGTGAGCCTTTGCATACCATGCACATGGCTTGACAGGTAGGTGCTTGGCCGGCTGGTGGGGAGTCGTGAGCGACGCCGCAGCGGCGGCAAGTAGGTATTCATGGTTGGGGGCACACGTCCGCTCGGTGACCCAGCTTGCGACAGTTGAAGCACGCCTCCGGGCGAGGCTTCAAAGGGAAGACTCCAAAAGTAAACCCCAAGTACCGCACGTATCAGGGCAGCTCGGTGTTGGCGAACGTAACGACGAAGTGCTGCGTCTTGCCCATACGACGCGCAGCAACGATGGGAGATCGGGATTACGAGCGCGGAGCTCAGCCAGGATCTCGGCATCGTTTTCCTTAACTGTAGGCTCGGTACAAAATCCCCCGTACGGAATTGTCCGCCCACTGCAAAGCAGCAGTCCCCCAACTGACCTCGCCACAAGTCAACCACTTCAGCTGCAGGAACCAAGAGATGATTCCCCCTCTACGTGGACGCAGTGGGAGCAGAGATAGGAGCAGGTCATCGTCCCAGAGACGCAGCTCGCGGATCAACTCCAACTTCGGAGAAGGAGGAAGACCTGCCAAACATTTGGCATGGAAGACGCCACTTACAGACGACAAGCAACGCCGAGCACCCGACCCACAGGTAAGGGAGCTGGCAGAGTTAGTCCGACAACTGCAACAACAGTTAGCTCAGTCTAACGCAAAAATCAAACAGCTAGAAACTGCAAATGCGCTATCAAAAAATAGACAGTCGTCTGTGGCTTGCGCTCGCGTTGAAGTCAGCCGCAATGAGGACATGAAAGTAGATCAAAACCGCCGTAACAAACGAAAGGCACCTTTGGTACCTCGGCCAGATACAGATGACTTAGAGAGTAATTATGAAGAGAGATTTGCAAAAATAGACCAAAGACAAGCCAAGGTGGAGGAAACTATCAAAGAATAATACCACAGCTTAACAAAGTAACTGACACAATGGAAAAGTTTCCGACTACTTTCGAAACTGTCCTAGCTTAACTCGACACGCTTACAAACAGGGTTAACGCACTAGCATCCCCTAGCAATCTGATATTTCCAACGCCAAATGTAGGCTCTTTGCCTCCCGCCCACACAGCATTCTCACGCCCAGCTGACGGTGCTTCGGCGCGTCCGTCCCCCAGCAGCATTCTCCGACCCAGCGTATTGCAACCCGCGCGAGCGGAACCTTACCCGATACGCGATGGCTAGTACACCTGTTATAGTGTGGCAGTGGAACTGCAGCGGATTGCGAGCCAAGCGCAAGGCTCTGGAATATGCAGTTTTGGCCCAAACAAACAGGCCAGTAGTCATAGCAATTCAAGAGACGAATACAGAAGTAAAGCTTGCAGGGTATACAGCATACAATGAGAAAGTGTTGGCTGAGTGCCGGCCGATCACAGCTACACTTGTACACCATAATCTAACTGCAAACCAACTAGATTTGGAAACACCGGAGGTCCCATTTATACAAATCCTGCCGAACAAACGAACACAATCTCCTCTTTACATTCTAAACGTATATAGTCCACCTAAAGACAACAGCACGAAAATAACCACACTCTTCCGTAAGGCGCATGTAACCGCTCATAATGGAGTGTTGCTGACTGTTGGATACTTTAACGCACCCCATGCAGAATGGGGCTACTCAGTTAACAGTAGAAAGGGAACTAAATTATGGGAGACAGCCCAGGCGCTAGGGCATACCTTACTCGTCGACCCTGATAAACCTACGCGCATTGGTAACAGTGTAACCAGGGATACGTGCCCTGACCTTACCTTTGCCAGAAATATCCCCGATGTGAGATGGGACAACCTAAATACAAACATAGGAAGCAACCACTAGGTACTATGTACCACTTTCCGAGCCACGCATTGCAACATGCGTCGCCAGGAAGTGAAGCACACGAACTGGGACGCCTTTAGATACGTGCGCTCGCAAAGGCCAGCGGAAAGTATAGTAGATTTAAGACAATGGACGGAGCGTCTGTTGCAAGACGTCGCAAACACTTCAAAAATTGTTACCCTGGAGGACAGCAGTCCCAGCCCGGACGCTAAGCTAGTGCACATGATTGAAGCACAAAGGAGCATTCATACTCGATGGCGTAAAAATAAGCACTACCGACGTTTAAAAATTCGGCTACCCCGGCTTGAAAAGGAAATCGAGGCTTACTCGTGGGAACTTAGCCGAGAACAGTGACATCAGACTTGCGACCGCCATAATGGGCAACTGGGCAACAAGAACACGTGGTTTTTACTAAGACATTTACTGGATCCTACGAGCACTAAGGCAGATTCCCACAAGAACCTACATAGGATCTCGCAATCTTTCCAAGACACCGACGAAGAGCTCATGACCACTTTAAAAGATAAATACATTAACACCTCCCAGGATATACCCACGCCAGATGGGTACTCAGGATTGGATAATCCTCGCATGGATAGCGTCTTTACCGTAGCAGAGATTAGGGCTGCTTTTAACCAAATTAACACCACCTCGGCACCGGGGGAAGATTGCATCACTAATAAGATGTTGCGCAATTTAGAAGGCTAGTCAGTAGAGGCTCTTACGGACCTCTTCAACAGGTACTGGACAGAGGGCAGCGTCCCTGAGGAATGGAAGCACGCTAAAATTATTTTCATACATAAACCGGGCAAAAGACTCGAGATGGGGAACCTCCACCCAATCTCGCTAACGTCATGTCTCGGGAAGGTAATGGAACACGTTGCCTTAAACAGGCTCCTTATGCACACCGAAGCGGAAGGCACATTTCCCCCGTCCATGATTTGGTTTCGAGCAGGTCTTTCGACTCAGGACATTATGTGGCAAATTCAACAAGTCATTCTAGATACAAATCGCATAAGAGCCACGCGAACCATCCTGGGACTCGATGTGAGTAAGGCCTTCGACAATGTGTCACACGCTTCCATCCTCAATCACCTCTCACAGTTAAACGTAGGCAAACGGACATACGACTACATCGCTGCCTTTCTGAATGCGCGTGAGGCTACGCTCCATTTCGTTGACAAAGTTAGCGACAAAATTACACTAGGGACGAGAGGAACACCGCAAGGCGCCGTACTTCCACCTTTTCTCTTCAACATCGTTATGAGCGGCCTCCCGCGTCTGTTAGATGATATCCCACACATACATCATTCCATATACGCCGACGACATCACCATATGGACCAATTCTGGCTCCAATGGAGATATTTCAGAGTCATTACAACGAGCTATCGACACGGTACAGTCTTATGTGCAGGAAAACGGCCTTACCTGTTCACCGGCTAAATCAGAACTATTAGTTATAAGGAACAAACAAGCTTCACAGGTAAAACCAGATTCTCGAGAACCTATCCAGTTACACATTGACAACCATCCGATACCCCCGGTAGCCACGATCAGAGTTCTCGGAATGTTGATTCAGAATAATACGCAGAACACAGAAGCTACACGCCGGCTACGCGTCACGGCGCACCAGATAGATGGGCTGGTGAGACGCATTGCCACACGTCGCAGGGGTATGAGAGAAGCCGACCTGTGCAGGATCACTCAAGCGTTTATGATAAGCAGAATCATGTACGCTTGCCCGTACCATCATCTGCGTCGTAGGGACGAAGATGCCCTAATAGCATAATTAGAACAGCATACAAAGCGGCCCTTAGCTTACCAGTATACGCTAACTCAGATCGACTACTGCAGTTAGGAATTTTTAACACGCTATCTGAACTAATTGAAGCCCATAAGACAGCACAAGTGACCCGCTTGTCACGCAGCCTTGCGGGACGCGTAATTCTCGTCAAGCTCCACATACACCCCACTGAGGAGGTGTGCGCAACATCCCATTTATCGGCTGAGATAACTAGTAGACTAGTTGTTACACCAATAGCCAAAAACATGCTACCAGGTAGACATGATGCCCGCAGGAAGACAAGGGCACAGACCCTTGAGAAACAGTACGAGGATGATCCACAAGCAGTGTACGTGGATGCAGCTCAACACATCAAAAACGGAGCATACGTGGCATGTATGGCCACTCCAAGGTCAACCTTCATTAACACCATAACATTTCATGCTAGCTCCATATGCGAAGCAGAGGAAGTAGCTATCGCACTGGCCATCGCGGATCCCCGCACCAAAACTATTCTAAGCGACTCAAAAAGCCCCGTTCAAAATTTCGCCAAAAATTCTGTAAGCGCACTCGCGGCGCGAATTCGGCGCAACCGATCTCTCAATCACAACATCAATCACGTATGGGTTCCGGCTCACGCGGGTAACTCCGGAAACGAAGGGGTCGACCGTCTAGCCCGAGGCTTAACCAACCGGGAGACGGGAGATCTATCGGGAACGGACGCGCCTGTCGAGGCACCGCGCACATACGCGGAGGTAACAAACTTTTATCGCGAGCTAAGATGCACGTACCCCGCCCCTCACCCCAACCTCGACCGGGCGCAAGCCACGACACTCAGACGCCTACAAACAAAGGCCATTCTTAGCCCCTACCGACTATCGTTAATTACGAACGGAGAATTCAACCCTGCATGCCGTCACTGCGGTGACGGGACGCAGGCCACTCAAGACCATATACTGTGGGAATGCGCCAGCAATCCCCCTCCAAAGACACTCTTGTCAGCTCCCTCAGCGGAGGAATGGGACAAGCTGTTGGCCAGCCCAAGAAAAACTACGCAACTGGCCCTCATCACGCGAGCTCAAGAGGTCGCTCCCGACTGGAGGCCACCCTAGACTCGCCCCAGCCCGAAATAATTCCTTTTATTTCGTGGCAATAAAAGTTGTTACCACCACCACCACCACCCGTAGGGCCAGGAACTGTCACCCTTCACCACCTCTCCGACCATCCGCACGAGGCAGCGGAGGTGGCACGGCTACAGAGTTACTAGCAGGCCCGTACATTTTCTTTTATTTTTCTACAATCGCAACAACAGCAACATCGCACAGCACACGGATGCCTTTTCGTTTCGCCTCCATCGAAACACAGCTACCAGCGGTCGGTATCGAACCCGGGGACTTCGGCACAGTAGTCGGAAATCTTTAACACTGCACCAACGCGCCGGGCAGTAATGAAAGCAACTGACTGAAAATGAGTAAAAATGCTTAGCTATCAGTAGCATTGACTAAAATGACTAAGCATTACAGATCATGACTACGAAACGATCAGTGTGTCAAACGATGACTTGAAATGACAGCAGTTTATTGGAAATGAGTATAATGAGTATTGCTGCGAAACACTCAAAGCTCTATTTGTTCTCCGTTTAGCAGCCGCTGGCATGGGGCTTTGCCACTCTGATTATGGCACGCGTATCAATTCTGTATTCTTTGTTTGTTCATACTCGTTGTCGCCAGTAGCAGCTTTATCAGTTTCTTTGTCGCACAAGATGCCCTAAGATGTACCTCGAAGATTCTGGCCACTCGCGTGTGTTTCTGCATTGTTCCAGGTTGTGCTAGCCGCCGGTTGCGGTTTTATCTCGATCTTTCTTTGCAGCCGCTTTAAATCGAGCGCTGAAGCTTGAAACCGGCATTCGTAGATCGACAACCGCCGAGCACGTTTGTTTTGCCGATTACTTCTTTTCGGGCGCAAGTCAGTTCAATAAAGAGTTGATTCCTGCGAATTTCAAGTCCCTCATTTGATGCAATGGCATTGTCCCCACCACGTGACAGTATGCATGAGTCATAATGACTTCTAATGCCTATGAAATGACCAAAATTTCAAACAACGACTTGTAATTACCGCAGCTTATTTTAAATGAGTGAAAATGCATAGCAATGAATGTTAATGACTACAATGGCTAGGTATAACTCCTCATGACTGCAAACGAGTAAAAATTCTCATCAGTGAGTGATAATGGTTATAATGAATACGCATGACTCATAACTACGAAACAGCCAATATGTAAAACAACGAGTTGAAGGAAAACCTTTCACGCCTTATGGTGCGCGAGATTCTGAGAGATGCGTGCGCATTTCCTTTCCTGTAAACCAATTATATATAGAACGCCGGTGAACTTTCATGCGTTAAACGAACTCTGGTTGTGTTCGACAAGGGGCGCGCGGTGTACTGTGCCCAGCAGCAAGGCTCAGGCTTCGCATTTCTGCACGGCAGATTCCGAGAATCTACAGTGGAGATTCTGCAGTGCTCTCGGAATTTTATCGTCATATAGAGCTCGTGTGCTAAATATACACGCTTGTTAGCCTGCTCACAAAAGCTGGCTTCCAAGACGGTAGTTTCATTGTATTATTCAAATGGCTTGTGTAGGTTTAGAGAAGATATTCAGTTGAACAGTTGAGCATGATGGAAAGTAAAATGGTATTATATTTCGCTATGGCACGTGCGCGAACGTGACGAACCGTCATGCATCACGGTTATATTGAAGCTAGCGAATTCATCGTCTCAAGTATGGACGGGTATTTTATAAAGGGTGCACTCCCAGCTACGTGATGGTGAATGGGCCTGCGTGGATAACAGCTCTTCTTTGGCCTTTGAGACATTCAATCATAGCTTGTTTTCAGCAAAGGTAAGTCTCAGAAAGCACGTTTAGCGCATTTGCTAGCGAAATAATTTCCTCTGAGTTTGACGAAAGTGTAGTTTTTGCCTAATAAATAAGTTCCCTTTAGGTTGCCTGGTAAACTAGATAGGTTGTCTAATTAGGTTATATAGCTCAATATTTAAGGTTATCTAGCTATGATCATTCCGTTGCCCAGACGTTCGAAAAGCAACAAATGTAGAAAGGATGCAGTCGTAATTTTTCTGTCATACGTATATTATCCAGCTGCCCATGTGCCTACATTCAACTTTGTTCATCAACCGTGTCCATGAATCAGCTTATTTTCTTACCTTTCTCCTTCGCATTTTTTTGCTTTAGATTATCAGGCTTTGCAGACTGCAAATGGGTCATTATGCGAAGAGCTCACCTGAGCTCACCAAAGAAGACACTGCAAAGACGTTTTAATAAACGAAGTGGTAAAATCCTTACTCATTTCGTACTGGATAAAGAAAGAGACCCTAGAAAAGCGTAACTTAATCATATATATGCTGAAGGAAATCCACAAGCAGTATTAAAGTAAAAAAAAAACAAGCATGCGGGGACATGAGCAGTCGCGTTCGTTGCGTGGAGGAGAACGGGAGGAATTCGTGATTTATCACCCAAAATATTATAAAGTGAGCGAAATTTTTGTTCAGTAATTTCCTGCGAAGTCCTTGTTGAATTTTGTCTTGAAAGTAAACGAAGTATCATTGGTGTTGCAGCGGTGAAATGTATTTACATGCCTGATACAATTTAGCGATCGACACCTTGGGCCGGGTAAAAGATATTGCAATTACCGGATTTTCTTTTTTGGATATGCCTTTCGGCTCCATCGGCAACCTTTACGCAGCTTCAACAACTACTCTAAATTTTTCGTGCTATTCCGTCGCTGTTTCCGCTTCGTTCCACGAGCCACCTCCACTACGCTTCTGTTCACATCATTATGTTGAATTTATGAAACGCAAAAATACTCCCAAAAGAAATTGACAATGAAACAAACAAACAAATAACAAACAAACAAAAATGTGCCGACATTGATAACCAGAGCACCTAATGGCGAAGGCGTGGGGCAAGCTGGGTAAGTGCACGAACCGAAAGGCGAATACAGCGATCGAAGGCGAAAAGCGTGACTTATTGTGATTAATGAATTTTCACGCGCCAATGCAACACTGTTAGGCTCTAAAGCACGCTGTAATGAACGACGCGGCGGGAAAGACTACCGTGCGGAGTATTTTAGCAACGGTGAAATTTGAATTTACTGGAGGTTTTGCCTTTAGCCTTCAGCCAAAACGGCCTGCTATAGGTTGAACTCGAACATTCGAGTTCTCCTTCAACAAGCAAGGTGCTCTAGATATTTCCTGGAATCTATTTCTATTATTGTCATCGCCTTGACTGAGATAATGAAGCATGGTAACAGCAGCAAGAGAAAAGAGACGAAGGAAGAGTAGACGCCAGAATCTCTGTACTTTAGCCAATTTTTATGCCTCGGACAAAATCCGTAGGCACACTAGGTAGGAGCGTACAGACGAAGCGCAGGAAACCAGGCCGATGTGAGGAAGACTTCGAAAACCCAAAGGGAATACAAAAGGAAAAAAATCGGGTTGGTTCTGGTTCATCATGTTTTTGCATTTCTTTTCTCTCTTTTTGCTCGCTCTCCTCCTCCCACATCCTTATTTAACAAGCGAATAGCGAGTGTATTCGTTAAGATATTCGATGTTTTTCATTCCCACTCATGTTTGATTGTATCAGGTGCCAGCGAGTAGTCCAGGTGTTTGCTCTTGTCAACGTGGATGTCCTGAGTGTATATAGTTATTGACTATTACACGTACTCAAGAAAGAAGAAAAAATCGCTTGAGGTACACACTATAGAAAAGTGCTTCAACAGTGCGACATTTCATCGAAAGCACTGCCTCTAACATGAGCGATCAAATTTTCTCACCCGTTAAGTTAGGCTGGAGCTTTAGCCGACCTCCACAGTGCAGCCGCATGGATGGCGATCTCTTCATGGCCTTTACCGCATGCATAACCGCGCCGGCACGCCGTTTACAAAACGTAATAGCCTATCTAGCCGATGCGTTAGAAAAAAAAAAGGCAGAAGCAGAGCTCGCCTAACATGATCGACTGAGCCGGTCACAGCAGAACGCGAGCCGAGAATGCGACCCAGTGGAGCAGCTTCTTATGCGCCACCGTCGGTTCATTAGCTGGACTCGCTGCACGCCTATTCCCCTGATAGTCACCAGCAGACGGGGGTACAACGACCAGCAGGAATGAAGCCTCACATGCACAGTACTCTGCAGATGCTTCAGAGTGCGAGAGTTACGCAATCAGAGCACTCTTCGTAATGGCGCCGTTGCAAAATTCATGCAAGAACAAAATGATTTTTGTTTTGTTTTGTGACCATATCTAGTTTCTTCTTCTAATCCTTGCGCAATGGTGCGCATGCAGCCATCTCCACCTCCTGCCGCCATCTCCTAAGAGCAGATCCGTTAAGCACCCGGGCACAAAGAAGATGAAAATGGAGGGAAATAGAAAAAAAAAAAAAACTGGGATCCAGAGATCATTAGCTGGACTGGGTTTTACCGTGACTTAAAACAGACAAAATTTTTGCTTCTTGCCTTCTGAGAACGCTTGTCACAAAGGCTGGCAGCTTGTATCCAATAAGTAGTAACATAGCTGCGAGCAGCTAAACCATCGCCATTGCTACAAGCAATCTGAACCACGCAATAGAGTATATCGTTCTAGCGCATGACTATATGGCCTGGCCGATGCACTTTACATGAGAGCCTGGATAGCCGACGGCTGCGCCGAAAAGAAGGGGAATTTTAAGGTTATTTTGTTCTTTGCGGCGTTCTTTTGACACACAAAGTTAACAGGGTCGTTTACAGTGAAGCGGCTGGTTATTCTGCAAGGCCGTGCTAAGAATAGGCCGAAGAGTTATTTTGCCGTTGATTCTCCCTGTCCTTGCTCAACCTCACACAGCCGTTTTCATCGGACAAGAAACGTGTTGGTTGTGATGGCGGCACATCGCTTGCGCTCCCCGGAGAGTGCTGCGCATAGCGGTGCGTAATAGCGGGTTGCATCTTCATTGCTTCCAGTTCTAACAGACTGCGTCCGCTCTTTTTAGGTACGTACTCTCCTTGGTCGTAACTTAAAGTAAGGCTACAAAGCCTGTATTCGAGGATAGAGTTTAAAGGTGATACCCAGGACGGGCTCAAACTAGTGGAACAGGTAAACGTGTTCCATCCGTGTATACTATGAAAAGGGTCGCGAACTCTTCGCGTTGCATAAGTGAAAGCTCGGAGGACAGAACAAGACATCGCGCAACCGGTAATTTATTAAGCGAACGCGATAGATTATACAGCTCGTTCGATTGAAAGGCCACCAGTTAATACATTAGTATAGTATAAGTAGCAGCAGCAGTGGTCGTAGTAGTAGTTGTAGTAGTAAAAACAGTAATACTCCGCTTTGCGCGTGAAATATAATCATGGGCTGCGTAAAAAACTTCACAATTCTACTTTGGGTTTCTAATGAAATCATTGTAATTAATTGTTGAATTAAAGAAATGAAAAAACATTTGTTGTATCGCGTTTTATGGCACAAAGCAACTATGGCTATCATACGCCAAACGCAAGGCTAGCAAAACAAAATTTGAAAAAAAAAATTCAAAGGTGTCATAATGCACAAAATGAAAAGCCTACGCTTAATGACGGAAATTTAAAAAAACTGGAGTAATTTTTGAATAAAAGACAATTGGGAAAAAAAGAAAAAAATTAGAAAAATGGGAATTCAGAGGTGTCAAAATGCTCAGAATTAGAAGTGAATGGTTCAGAATGGTAATTAAGAAAATTTAGAGTGTGAATTTGATCAATAAACTTATTGAAAAAATTGAAAGATAAAAAGGAAGAAAGCCGCTTCAAAGTTGTTAGAATGCTTAGTATAAAAAGGTAGTGCTTTATAATAAGAACTAAATGTTAGAGTACTTTGATAAATATTTAAATAATATAATTATTACAAAAATTGATAAATAAGGTTCGGTGGTGTCGAAATGCTTAGAATGAAAAACTTATGCTTGATGGTGCTAAGTAAGAAAACTAAGAGAGTGTAATTGATTAGGCAAATAAGTGAAACAGACGAAAAATGCGCTCGAAGGTGTCAAACTGCACTTAAAACGGACTGTTGGGCTAGCTGGTGATCTTTAGATCGAATTCACGTGGTAACTAGCGCTAAAGACAGGGACAGAGGAGAAGCGGACACCACGAACGCTAGACATCAACTTGGCTTTATTCCAGGCAACACATTCAACATATAGGCAAACAATGTAGAAACACCAAACGCTGAAGCGCATGTGCAGCGGTACTTTCTGGTTCAGGAGTTGTATTTCTTTAGATGATAGAGATAACGATGGCTTGCTTACGCACGACTTTCGTTCAATATCAATGAGAAATGCTTCGAGCATTTCAAGCTCCTTCTGGTCTGAACTTTTAAAAATGACCCATGTCTGATTGTATATCAGAGCACAATTATACTCACAGCGTTTACAATGTGCCGCTAAGTGTCCCGAGCCTGATATTGCCTCGACTGCCAGCCTGTGCTCCGTTAACTGAATATTGATACAAAGGGCAGTTTGGCCGATATAGCAATTCCCACATGATAAGGGAATTCTGTAGACCACATTGGTCTTGCAGGACACATACGGCATTTGATGTTTTATTCGGTAATGGCGTTTTTCCTTAACAGCATTGCACAGTTTTCCGAGTTTATCTGGTGCAGTGAGCACAACTCGGACATCGCCTTTCTCCGCCACCTTCTTTAGACCGTGTGTCAGCTGGTGAATGCGCGGCAGTGCTACGCATTTAGCCCGCCCATGAGCTTGCAGCTCAATTGTTGCCTGTTTCCCAGATTTTATTAATTTGATAAAATCTGCTACGCTGATTTGATAAAATCCCTCACGCTGCTACGCCAATGCCTCTTACCGGATCGTACCGGAATTTTAAAAGAACGATTACATCACCTTAATTCATTAGGAAGTTTACTTCAAAAAAACAAAACACATCGATTACTTTCTGTCTATTGATTACGAGGCATTTACTAAAGTAATCGTTAATCGAGTCAGGACAATCTCGTGCTTCATAATGCAATTTACCGGACAGGCTTTATTAAAGTTGCATGACAATAAACTACATAAATGCTGTCGTGCATGAGAACAAGAGGCGCGCAGTATATGAGCAATCTTTATATAATTACTGCCTTCATAAATCATGGGTAGGCATTAGCGTCGTCCTAAATCCCATCGGTTATGCAGGAAATACGAAACCACGGCGTAGAAGAGCCGCATTATGAAAATAAAAAAATATTAACGTGAGAGCGTTGAAGTCCCGTTACTCGAAAAGAAATCCGGCGTCAGCATCGGCATAGGGAGCGAAAAACCACGAGCATGGAGCTTGAAGCTGAAAGCTGGTATGGTCGGGCACTGATTCTTCGATGGTTTGTTCGACGTAATGAGACCAAATGACATCAAAAAGTTCAGAGCAGCTGCTAGCTCAGGTTGCTGGTTTGAGGGCGGGAGAGCGCGGAGGGGGGGGGGGGGGGGACATAAAGAGTCAACATTCTAATGCTCTTCGATGCCAAGTCATGTCCGCTACGCTTTGGCTACGCAGACGCGTTCATACGGCTTGGATAGGGGGGGGGGGGGGGGGGGGGGGTTATATGTCGTGTTGCAACCTACGCTACCAAACAATACCCATAAAGGCGCAGCTTAAGTGTCCTACGTAATTTTTATAGTAAGCAAAGCCGACGTAGTTTCTTCTTCTTAATCTTCTGCTGATCTGATTCTTCTTCGGCACGGCGCGGCGCGGTGGGCGTGGCGTGGCTACCGACCGGGTTAATCCGACGGCTTGAAGATCTGCGGTCGCTCTGAAGGTCAAACGTTGCTACCGGACGGTTTTACGGGATGGGCTGTAACCTTGCGTATTATTGCTTACGCAATAAAAATCCTAATTAGGAAAGCATTAGACTGGGATCCACGATCTCGCAACTTCTAATGTCGCTTGTCTACAAGAAGTATTTAAAGGCCCGGATTGGGAAAATTCGGGGTAAAATTCAATGTAGAGTACTTTAGTTATATGATATTCTAAGTGACAGATTGCAAATGATAGTCAATGACTTAAACGTGCAAATCAGAAAGCTGGGTCAAAAATTTATATGAAGAAAGGAGACGGAATGTTCACCAGTCTAAGAATAAAACAGCTGTTCATGATTGGTAATTGTGCCCTGCAGGTGGTGAGGAAACGCATCGTCTTAGGATAGGTGGCGGCCGCAGATCTCGGCCACGAGAGTGAAATAACTAAAAGAATACGAATGGTGTGGAATGCATTTGTCATCTAACCTCAGATACTCAGCATAGTATGTCCTCATGAGAAAAAGTATGTAGCAGCAGTACCTCACCGGTACTCGCCTAAGAAGCCAAAATGTAAAGACTAGCAAGATGGGCTCATTATATATTGAGGATAACGCACAGAGCCGTGAAAAAAAAAAAAAGAAGAAAGATAAATATCCCATTAAGCGGCAAATTGACAGGAAGCAAGTAGAATCGATCCAGGCACAAACACAATTCACTGAAATTCTAGCCGAAACCAAAAAGAAATGGCCAGAACATTTATAGCGATGGCAAGATAACCGATGTCCCATGCAGGCAATGAACTGAATTTGAAGGGAAGGAATGCGTAGCAGGGGGTTAGACGCGCGGACGAGGTTAGGAAGTTTTCCAGGCTAACATGGTGACAGCTGACACAAGAAAGGGTTTCTTCGAGAAAATAAACTTGGGGCCTTTCTAAATTCGTCCTTAAAGGTGGAAGTTTGACAACAGTTAAGTCGTCAGTTTCAGTGTCTGCTTCTAATATCAAATATTTTACCTTGCAATTGAATTACTTACTGTTTTCATCTTTATGTTATTACGTGCTTTGGCTGTATTCCATGTGTTCCACACACCGATATGTCGCTTCTCTCTATGCACTATGGCGGTACCGAACATTTTGTTTCTCCTCACTTTTTCCGTGGTTTTTAACAGATATTTCGACGGAAAGCTTTTGATAACGAAATAGAAACGCTAGCTCGCACATATGGAAGACGTTAAATGATTTACGTGCTCTCATTGCATTCTGACAACCTCTCCGCACTGGATAATTCATTGTCACCTCCCGCCGCATCTACGGGATATTGCCCTCTGTGGGAAATACTTTAGGGCTGCTTACATTGCAAATCATTCCGGAATGAAACCTAACGGTAGCGCACATTTATCGAATATGTAATTTGGAACATGTATGAAATATGTAATTAATTTGTAAGGTTTTACGTGCTCAATAAATGCAGCGCTAACCCACTCGCCACAGGAGCGACGACCATAAGACCGACCTCAATAGAGCGAGAAACCTACGAACAGCTCGAGGAGTTCGCCCGGCGACATTTTGACGGCCCACGCCATGAGAAAAAGGATTATTCACGCCCTATCTATAGCACGGTCAGGTATCTTTGCCCGGTTTCATCCGCTTGATCATGTCTAGAGACATAAGCCAATCAGCGCGCAGAATATCTTCTCGTAACCTCGCCCTCAACAATGGCCGCCACCACAAGCCATCTCCATGATTTTGCGAGCGCATTTTCGTAGTAATTTTATTAGAAGTGTTTCATATGGCAGGAATCGTCACGTTTTTGATGAAGTATAATCAAATCTAGAATAAAAGCTATCACATGACTTTGTACGTGGAAGATGCGGCGTTTGGAAGAGTTGATGCCGAGCGCAGCGCAGTGGCGGCGACTTCTAAGTCAAGTGAATGCAAGTGCTTAATTCTTTCGACCATTCAATAAGTAAACACTGCTTGTAATGAAATTAACACATCGTAATATCGTTGTAATGCAAATAACGTATCGAATTATAAAATCATTTTTCTCGCGTCAGTTGCGATGCGGGAGCAATTATAATATCCCAATGTGAGTAAATATGCATCGACGATCTGCGTTGCCGAATTTGGTCGCGGGGTTTCGTCTCTCGTTCCTGTCGCTGAAGTATGCATGAACATCGTTAGAACCAAGCCAGGCGTAAAGGTCTACTAAAATGATGTCTTCTAACGCTAAAGGGAAGGAGAACCTTAGAAGAATAAAAAAAATAAAAAAGCTGTTATGGCAAATGCCAAGAACGTATTGGCCGATTACGCAGTGTAATAAGATTAAGAGGCGTCCGTGTGCTTTACGATGTCAGTGCGCGTTAAAGATTTACAGTTTATTATTATTATTATTATTATTATTATTATTATTATTATTATTATTATTATTATTATTATTATTATTATTATTATTATTTATATTTAAAGATAATGTCACTTTAGTGTATTACGTATCATGCGCGTATAACGAGGACATTTTTTTAAAGCATCCAGAAAAATATTTTTCTGTAGTACTGAAATATAGATAGATGAAAAAAAAAAGGACAGCAAAGCAGGACAAGTGACGCTGGATCGTGCACGATCAACCCCTGAACCCGGTAGCTCAGGCGGGAAAATTAGCTTCAATGTTTCGCAATTTGCGCCCAGGAAAGCGGGGGCGTCTGGCGGCGGCGTTGTGTGAGCTGTCTGCGCGGGAAAGTGGAACAACCCTGAATGTGATGCGGGTTGCCCAGAAAGGGTGCAAGTGATGGGGTCGCTAAACCGTGCTAGCGGATGCTCCTCGTTTTCAGCACCGCTGCGTCACCTTTCCGGAAAAAAACTAGGAATGAAGAGATGCCAGATTAACGATGACACGCCTATTTTTGCGGACTGCCATTTATCTTCGGTATTATTTTGTGAACAAGAAGAAAATAATGGCTGCGCCTTTTGAGCCACCATGCCTCTTGCCTCTAGTTCAGGCCACGGACAGCCGCCCCTTTTCCATGCAACGGTTTAACGAAGCGCTTTACCCTCCTGACAAAACCATGCTTTATTTCCTTTGAACCCATCTTGCGACTCCTACAGTCTTTCGGTTTCCAAGAGGAGCGACGGCTGCGTTCCGTTCTTGCGATGTTCGACTAGGTGCATGCTACCTCTCTAGAAAAAGACTTGCACCGCCGGTGCTGCTTCTGACGACGGCGACGAGAACGACGACGAGGAGGGTCAGGTTTGCGCATGAGCCGTGAGAGTGGCTTCCCTTCGCTTCCTAGCGCACACCGCTCAGGAGAAAGGGGACAGTGCGCGCAGAGGCGCAGCTCTGCGGCGGAGTGAGGGAGGAAGGTAGAATGGGAGGGGATGCCGTCCGCTGCTGCGGGAAGAGATGGGGAAGCCGCGCTTTTCCATCTCCCGTTTCGAGAAAGGGTGTTTCCTCTCTCGTCATCTCCTCCTCTTCCTGGAGGAGGGTGAGGATGTGGAGCCGCAGCGGCGGTCGCTGGAGGAGAAAGAGGCAGAGGAGAAGGCAGCGAGGGGTCTCGGGGCGACTGGCTGGCGCTCCGCACTTGGACTAGGCGCCGCCAGAGGCGTTTTCTCGGGGCTCGGGGTGCGTGCTCCCTGCGGTGGTCGGATCTCGTCACTTGACTGTGTTGCCCCATTTTGCTTTGTGTTCAGTATTTTTTCTTGCTTTTGTCATCAATGTCACTGGATGTGACCGCGCCACTTACTGCTCCGGATCTCTCCGTTTCTGCTTGTTTAAACTTTCATGTTTCGAGCTCGTCAACCTTTCTCGTGTGCTCGTTTGGATTGGTATCAACGATCGGCTGTCGCCACCGTGCTTTCTCCGCTCCCTTTGCGTGTCCCAGTACAAAAAGAATTGGTTCCGCTGTGAAGCCGTGATTCTGCGAACACGTCGGGCGTGATGAACGTGACCACTGGAGTTTATCTTGTACGACGTTGGGCGATATTGGAGCTGTTTTCATAACAGGTAAATATGCGTTCTTAACTGCGCCTTTCTTTTTTTTACTGCGCAAGGAGAACTTATGCGCCTCTCTCGCGCCTTCCCTTCCCTCTGAAAAATCTGCCGTCCGTGCGAAGTGAAGCCCTCTGGCGTCAGTTTCCACCTCTCCAGCAGTACCTCCACCAGCCATCTCCTCACCTCATCCCCTGGCTTCTTAAGGTGCTGCCCATACACTCACTGCCCCCTTTGAACCACCTTTCTACCTCTCCTCACCTTTAGCTTCCAGAGGCACCGTCCACCGCACAACTGTACCTTGAAAAAGCGCCGCTCGCTACCAATCCTCGTAGATCCGCTCTCCACAAGACCCTCACTTTAAAGGGAGCCCATGCAGCAGTGGAATGAAACGTAGGCTGTGAAATTGAACCCAAACAAGCAGTGTGAAGGCCACTTGCCCTCCAGAAAGAACTCCCACCACACTCTTAGACGGTTCCCCCTCTGCCCCCCCCCCCCCCCCTTTGCCTTCTAATGGCGGAAACGCATGACAGCGTCAATCTTGCGGTGTACATAAACGCTTGTTATCCCCGTTAGAGTTAGAAACGAGAGCAACCAACTGGGCTATGGCATGTGAGCCTGGTGAAATTAAGGAATAATGAAAGACAAAGGCATTATTTGTAAAATTACATAATAGTGAAAGCATTATGGAAAATTGAACACTGCTGAAGCAGCAGCATTGCGTCTGATTACCTGCTCGACTTTAATTTTTTTATGAGTTTATTCCTTTTGTCAGCATTGCGTTGATAGTCATTGAATAAATTAACGCACTTCGTTACTAACATCAGTGCGCGATGAATGATGAAACGTACCTAGAGAAGTCGAATGGTCTCTTTTAGTTTCCCTCACATGCGCTACTACTCTAAAGTGTTCAAGCTACTTGAGCCTCATGAGAAAGCGTGAACGTAGGAAAGAATCGCTGGCGTTCAATATATTGCTACTATTGTAGCTTGCAATATGTGAGAAATATACACATGGTACTGTTACGTCCCATTTACCTACTCCCGATATGTAGATCGAAAATGTTTTGGTACTCATTTTCTTGGTATAGAAAATGCAAACCTATAATACTTTGCTGGTCGGCATTGCTCTCGCACAGGGTACCCTGCAATGGAAGACCGGACGATCAGGACGATCAAACGGATTGCTATGGAATGCAAGGCACGCACGTGGACAAGACGCGTGGCTCATGAGCGGCAGCTACGTCTTTACTAATTCAGGCCCCTCTCCGGTGTATTTAGGACTCTTTCCCACCATGGCCTGTTTAAAAGAGCTGCACTCGTGGGCCAGAGACTGTGACCGTGAACTCCACCACTGTCGCCAAGTTGTGTGCGCTTTCGCCGCCGTACCACCTTGACAGAGGCAAAACGTGACACCAGAAAAGTGAAACGTAATAGGCTTAGCACCGCGGCACGGAAGACAGAAAAACGAGACTTCCAAAAGAAAAAAAAGGGGGAATATATAACAACGACAAGAGGAACGGAAAAATAGAACTAACTAAATTAAGCCAATAGCAAAAATTGTATTGAACAAGTGCAGAGATGGGAGAAAGCAAGGGAGTCGTCATGTGCCTGGAGTCGTGGGTTTGTGCCTCGCTGCTCGCATCCTTGTTTGTGCTGACTTCGACCGCGGGCGCGGCGGATGCCAATCCGGTGACTTCAAGCCGGCCCAGCCCACGCGTGGTGAGGACCAAGTACGGCCAACTGAGAGGAAAGCTTATTACCCTAGGCTCCCGCTTCGGGACCCATTTGCCTCCTGTAGAGGCGTTCATGGGCGTGCCATACGTGAGCCCACCGTTGGGCACGCTGCGCTTCATGCCGCCCGTCAACTCCCCACACTGGGACGATGTGCGTGCGGCCGACACGCCGGGTCCCGCGTGCCCACAGCGGTTACCGGAGTTCCTACGGAATGAGTCTTCTCCGGCCGCGGCTCGGATGCCGCCCGGCCGCCTCGAGCAGCTACGGAGGTTGGCGCACGCCGCCCTGCTCAACACCAGCGAGGACTGCTTGCATCTCAACATCTACACGCCGGCATCAGGTCAGTGTCCGATTTGATGCACGTGCATTTTCGCTGACTCTCTTTTTCGCCTCGTTTCCCGTTATCCGAAGCTCTGTCCCGAAAAATCTTTGCGGTTGATTGCCTAAGCTGGCATCGTGGAAACACCTGTGACGGATTTGATGATTCAAATCATTTGTCTTATCCTATGTCAGCGTGAAGGCAACTTAAGGCTGAATGAAGACCCACTATTATGTGGTTTCTAAACAAATAGACTCCACATATTGACGAATATCCGGAGTTAAAATGGCTGTCATTATTATTTTTTAGAATCGTGCTCAGCTAAACGTCTGTGGCTCGAGGGCGAGGAGGGGGAGGTAAAAAGGCTGTTCCAGGCTAGTACTAGAACGGCGAAAAATAATAACGAAGTGATTTCCCTATCATGGCCTGATGGTCATCCTCCGAGCAACCACATGCAATAATAAGAACGTTGATTTGACCACACTGCAGTGGCGGGAGAAGTGTGATGAGCGTTCCGGCTCCTGCGATGCGTTTTCGGAAGAGGAGTATAGATGGCGCAGCCTGCCCGCTCACTAGTCGGCAGCCGCCGGCGGTTCGTCCCTATGCTCAACATTTTACTGCTTTCGTGTGGCTTAAAATGCGAATGTGTAAATGTAATTGGTGTATTCTTGTTCGTATACAAGTAACACCTATTGCGCTGAATCTCGCACCACGATAACATATGGAATGCAATGCACGCACCCGCGCTCGCTTTATTATGCAGTACGCAAAAAATGAAACCGCGGACTCGCAAGAATCACGAGAAAAACAAACATTATTCCCGCACAAATATTGCCTAGAGTTCTCTAGAAACGCTTAACAAAATATGTTATGTCAGCTGCCCTAATTTGAGACGCTTATTTCTATTGGAAGAAGACGTTCTATTTGTCTGGTGCAGCGACCTCGTGAAGTTGAAGAACTTCAACTTCAACCTTTTTGTTTAGGTTGACACTGTGTGTTGAACAGCCAGTGTACTTTTCTAGTTAGGAAATCAATTCGTCCAAACGGTCGCGGTGCTGTTCACATGTAAACAATGCACATGTTTAGTGTCATTTGAACACGCCTTCGAAAGAAAAATTGTTTTCTTGGGAGTAAGGAAAGGCTTGCCACTATAGAGGCATTGAAAGGGGCTCTTCCCTTAATAAAACATATTTTCAATAATAAAAGTAAATTATTCGACCATCCCAGGGCCTATACTTATAACATTTGCCTTTTCTAGCAAATGGTCAGGAATATCATAATTTGCTGAGAGCGATAGAACTTTCACGAATGCATCACGACGTTCGCTTTTTGAGAAAACTCAGGAAGCTTATTCACAAATAGGATCCTTTTGTTGTGCGCAGTTTGACGGATGCTTTAAACTCTAGTGAGGGGCGAAATACACAGCGTGAGTTTCCAGTAAATGTGGACAAAATATTGTAAACAGGTTTTTGTGAGAAGGAAACACGCAGTATCTGTCACAGCTTTCGGAGGATACTTATCTGCACCTTGCGTAAAGGAAGGGAGAAAGGTGGCAGTCAAAGAAGAAAGGAAGTGGCTTCGTTGTGGATGTCTGCGGAATACCTTCGACTATTTGGGAATCTTTAACATGCGCTGATATCGCAGAGTACACGGACGTCTTTGCGTTTCGAGGCGGGTGAGTCAATGTCAAATTTTAAATTAGCGACTCACAACCTAACTTTCTGATAGGCGTATCGTCCTTCGCATTTTTCTTGCAAGCTGTAGCACGGATTAAATATCTCCTCGGTGTTCTGTTTCTATTGCTTAGTAGCTTCTCCGAAAAGTACTTTTGAAACTCTATTTGCACAGCTGTGGGCACCAACACAGGCCAGCATCTATCAATCAGGATGCGTTCTCCATTGGCCGTTCGCTCACAACACCTGGACGTGTAACGCCGGTTAGGTACTTTTTCTCGAAGCAGTGCCTCTGATTTCTTGCCAAGGGTGCGCGGAACCAGATCAAAGGGAGCCGAAATTTGGGTTACGTGACGCAGAAATCGTCCCCACCTGCGATCGGTCAAAAGAGCGCAGCAACAGTCCTCGTCTCAGGCGACCTGCAAACAAGCACCGGCGCCCTCTCGTGGTTCTCTCCTGGTGTCTTCAAAGCGGCCCATAGGAGGCGCGAGGCGCTTAACCCTTTCTGCTCCATTCAAGCCCTTGTAACCAGACAGTGAAACAAGGAAGCCACATTTCGTAATTTTATATATATATATATATATATATATATATATATATATATATATATATATATATATATATATATATATATATATATATATAGTGAAAAATAGACTACTGGTAACTAGTAATATTTACATGTTGCCACTCTCACTCAGTGTCTTTTTCACTGGCTAGCATCCCCTATCAGAACACCAGTGGCAACTCTCATTCCTCGTTAGCAGTCCGCCTGCACGTCAGCGCCAATAACCAGTAGTTAGCAAAAAGGTGGTCTGTAGTATATAATAGCTAAGAGATACGATGCCTATGTGTTTCATTAGTTTTTAGGGGATTAGGCTAACGCCAATATAGGACTGAAGATAAGTGACAATTGGGAAAAGGCATACTAGATCCTGGAGGTAGATGAAAAGGCTGATGAAAGTGCTTACAAATATGCAACGAAGAAGTGCCTTTGCGATTAATTTGATTTGTTGAAAACGCAGTGACACGCCTCTACATACTTTGAATACTGAACCAGCTAATATGCTAAATATTCACCGTGGTGTAGGGAGGCAGCTTTCTCTCGAATGATAATTTGGTAATGGTATCTCCGCAGCGTTTGCAATTACTGAAGCTACAGGTGGCGCAGTTCTGTAGCAACAAATCGTAAAAACTGCTTCATTTGAGTAGGCAGTGCCCAATGGTCTCGTTCGGATCTGTTTTTCAAGAGGACTTGACCATGATGTATAATTGTCCTTTTATATATTAAGCGTAATTGCAAAGATTTTAATGCTTAGACTCTTTCTGAAACATTGTTTATATGCCCTTATATTGCATAAGTCGCAAACCTTGTCTCGCAGTTGCGTTACACTGCAGGTATATGTATCTGCTTATGTTAGATGGTCGCAAGCAATCATTTATCAACCGCTGTTTAAAGGAAATGTTATAACTCTCGTATGAATAATCTGAAGAGAGGAATGAACTAAAGGCTGCAAACAGGTGATCGCTCTTGAAATTCTCATTTTTTTTGTCTTGTTTTATAGAAACGACTGGGGTTTGAATTAATGCAGATAATGTTGTTCATGTCCTGGTTAATTCTAAGGATTAATCGCCGCAGTCGAGAGCGCTTTCCTGAACTCCCTGTATCGCGGACGGTTAACATCGCTAACTATACAAACTTGTAATGATGGCGGCGTGTAACGTAAGTTAGTAAATAAATAACAACGAAGGATGTGCAAACTGAGGCTGGGTAATAACACAACAGTGATCATCTCTGGTCGCTCACATTGACGTACAAGACAACCCTCATATAGGCAGGAAATTATGCGAAGGCACAGTATTGCAGCATTATGCAAATTCAGTGTAGAGTCCCCGGATTTAGCACACGCTTGTGAAACCCGGAGATTGGTCACAGAGAGCCGGAAGTCTGTTGTGCAGGCTTCTACGCAACTCATTAGACGGCGCGAAATCATAGGCGCAGACTTAATCGAACTGCGCTCAGAGAAACCGATATCCGTGAGTTCACGTCACTAAGAAAAATAGAGCAGAATGGTATTTGACTCCATACCACACGTCATGGAGCGCGTTGAAAATGAGTCAATGTCGCCAGTGATGTCACCTTGCAGCTTTTCAAAATGTTTTAAAGTTGCCAACGAGCGTTGCTGTTTTTTATCGAGATTATGAAGCTTATCGAGATCATTACGTGAGTGCGTCACTGAAAGAAAATTAAGCGTAAATTACCATCTTCCCGCTGAAGACGCGCGCATAGAAGCAAATCCGTTTGAAATGCTACCTGGTGTGCATACAAGCCGACTTGCTGTTATAAATTATAAGAAAATTCTTTCGAAAGTGTCTTAAATCGTATTTAACCACCGCGTTTATATAATATGTTTTAGACTAAATTTTCTAACTTCCTAATGAACGTTCTAAGTTTTTAAAATGTACGCACTGAGCTTTCTTCGTTCTATTGTGTCCACATATGGATAATTTGAAAGCGACAAGATAATAAAGGTTAAAGACATTTAACGCGTTACCGGTATATGTTGCCTTCCTTCGATTGAGTTAAAATGTTGCTGGCACACAAAATAACGTTCTTCAATTCGGTTCTATTGTCTAGACGTACCCTGTGTCTCTTGGCATTTATTACACTTTTTTTTTTTTTTTCTGCTAGCACGTAGCACTTCACTATGTTCCTTCACCTGCTACAGTCTCAATGGCTTACACGCCTTTAACTATAGGTTCACAGCAACTATTCAATTGACTTATCATTTACAGAGCGATTTTTACGATTTTCCAAATATCAGTGATGCACAAAGTGCAAGTATGGGAAATATATGTGCCAGTTGCGTTTGAATGGCATGTGCATTCTGCACTCTACTTCTTTTTGTGGTGATTGGGGGAAGGGGTGGGGTTTTGCATTAGGTTTAGTGGCCGGAACGGTTCATATTTTTAATAATCACATTTAACGTTTAAACACTATTGGGCATAAGTTTTGCCTGCCGATGTAATGGGGCACAGCTCATCGTTCTTGTGCGTGGGCATGAGAGTGAAAAAAGATCGTGATGCAGATATTAGCCGCTTACTTTTGCTCCCTCTCATGTACCTTGGTGACAAACTATAACCTCGATGACATGTGCAATAATGCGCGGTGAAAAGGTCGAAGCAAAGTGTTATATCATCACGGGGTTTATGTAACTGTTTACCAAGATGGGCTGGAGGCATTTGCGCCTGCTCGGCCATTATCGTGGTGTGAGCACTTTAGGAGATCTTTTTTAACATTTCTAAGATTTGGCCGACCAACGGGGCGTGCGGCACGCTGTGGTCAGCTTTGATCCAAACACAGCATAGCCGCCGCATAATTCAGTGGGATATAATACTTTAAACGGCTGCATACGTTTTAATTTCGCATACTCTCACTTAAAGCTCCAAGTATTGGTGAACACTAGAAACTTTTTTTGTGACAAAATCGGTGTTTTTGTAGCTGCTGAACTAGCTAGTAAACCTTGAACATTCTATTGCCTATGGCAGCAGATATTAAGACTTTTGTTGACTTGTACATCGCTCTCAATTTTCAGAACTATCGTCACTGAGAAAATGGAAGCGCTTAATGAACAAAGCAATTGTAATTACTGTGAAAAATCAAAGGTTTCTCCAGCCACAGTTGGAGCGCTTTGACTCACTGTCACTGGATGGCGCCACTGCCCCGAATGCGCCTCTCCAACAGGGCGAACCTAAATTATGGGCCGTATCTGCATTGTTTATAGAGTTCTACATTGGGTGCTGAGCACTTTGTTCGCAAGCTTGATTACTCCATCCTATGTGCTTAAAAGGTCTACTGATCACGGTACAGCAAGGGCAAGCAAGGGGCCTTGCATTACACGGAGATTTGGAAAGCCGATGATTTGGCAGTTGGCTAAGATTTACGCCCCGAGGATTATTAACGAACATAAAGCACCTCATTACGGATAGATGCTTTGAAGGCGCATGCACGGATGATATGGCTGAGCATGCATATTTTTTCTGCGCAGAAGTTTTGCAATATTTGCGTATATTTGCTTGCACTATATGTGGGTCGTCTGCCATCACCATAGATTCATTGATACGGCAATTACGAAACTATCCACGGCAACTAGATACGGGAAAACGATATGCTAAAATTCATTTTGCGGCGAAAACCAGGAATTTCGCCGTCCGGTAACACATTAAACGGTAACATAAACACGGTAACCATATGTTATACCTCTTATAACATATATAGCAGCGTTAAAGGCGTAAATGCTTCAAATTGACTCCAACGCACGGTAGATCCGCTGCAATTTTTCCCCTTAATCATTTCGCCGAAAGGCTCTGTGGAAATCTTGAACTTGGTCTTCCTAGGTGTAGCCAGGTATGTTGAGCATATTTGGACGAAGTTTTCTCGGGCAATGTCTTAGCGGGCCTAGAATTTACGCGAATTAAGGTTTATATTTGGGATTTGATTCCTGCACGCGTACCGAAAAATGGATAGGAGTATTTTTATATTACTTAACGGAACTGCTTCAGGTGTGCATAGCCAACCGCAATAAGTGTTTTTATAGCATCAGGTGCGTCCGCTGTGGTCACTATACTGAATATGAACATCTCATTGTTTCTTTCATGTTCAGCTAGGAAGAACAATAGTAAATGGAGTAATCGCGAATTCAGGTTTTTGATACTAATCACATATTATTCTCCTGATTCTACCAAACTAGTCTCGAAGGTTTATTTAAAGAAAGGTTTTGCTAGTAAATACAGTTAAAATATCTAAATAATTTATCCCTGATCATCTGATCAGAGGGTTTGTATAGTACTTTGGAAAGATTCTTTTGATGTCTAATTTTTCACTAGCCTACATGCTTCCGGGCATATCTAATCATTTTCTTAGTATTTTCAGGAACTCTTCGAAGAATAACAAATCAGTATTTTCAATTCCTATGGACAAACGGGCAACACATATTTAACGCTACTCACTGATCACATTGCACGTTTACAGCAGCCCGCATAACGTTTCCGGAACACTAAGCAAGAGGCGAGGTACTCTAGGAAATGTTTTGCAGGTCGCAAAACAAAGTTCGTCGTGTACGCTTCAGTTTGTCACATTGAAGTAAACGAACATTTTTGAGAAGCTCTATTATCTGAAAAAAAAAAAAAAAAAGGTGAGCGCCTGTTCGCTTCTTTTATTTCTACCATGTCTCTAGAGAGCTCTGCGACTTGTCATTTATGCGTACAGTTTATTGCACTGGTCCCACAACTATCTTATTCTGCAGCTATGGACTAGGGTGGCGCCGGAGGATGCTGTCAAGGTTAGGTCTCATGCAAATGCAATGGCAATATATTCAACGGAAGGCGATGGTCCCCGATCAGGTTGAACAAGGCGGCACGCTGCTCGTCCGCCTTGGTCCAAACACAGCATCTCTGCCACATCATTAGCTGTGTTATCTGGGTCTAAGCGGCTGCATTCTCTTTCACTTCGCATGATCTCGCTTATCCTTCTCTGTAGAAGCGACCTCAGAAAATGTTTTCTAGAAAATCAGCGGTTTCAGAGCTGTTGAGCTCGGCTATACACCGGGAACAACCTCATGCATTTGGCAGAAGTTTTTCAGGTTTTTATCAGCTGGAACTTTAGCCCCTAAAAATCTGGCAATGCAGTGATCATTACTAATAACTGTGGAAAAGAAACAAATTACCCACAATTAAGTTATTTCCTAATACGAAATCTGAGCGTATCTCATCACCTGTTTCACCTTTTCGGTAGATTGAGGAAAATACTTCGGGCAAGACACGTATGTACAATTCCAGACAACTTTTTTTTTAATTTTTCACGTGCATTCCTTCAAGAAACACTCCACTAACAGTTCTTGGCTGTCATGAAAGAAGCGTTGTGTTCGGAGAAATGAAGATAGCAATTGAGTTATCGGGAGGTTGCGGGAAGCAGCGCATGGGCCCATAGGAACGTTGCGCGACTAACAGGTAGCAGCGACTGATGACTGATGCTACATTGCCTAGAATATACTAGCACTATACTGATGCCGCTGACGCCATTAGCGAGTGAAGCGAATGAGAACGGGATGCATGCACCGTGATCCGCTGATAGCGAGCCGGCGTTTCGGCAACCGGAGAGCATCCTCGCCGCCATGCTGGAAGAGGGGGGAGGGACTCCCTCCTCCTCTTTCTGCATGGCCGCGACGGTGTTCTACGCAGACGCGTTGACTTGACTCGCTAGCGGCGGCAGCGGCATCAGTTAGTCGCTGCTAGCGCTACAACCGGCGACCCCCCCCCCCCCCCCCCCCTCCCCTTCCTTTCCTTGTATTTTCCGGTTGCTGCGCGCGCTCGTGCCCCCATCGTTCGCCACTGAGTGAATCCCCCTTCCCCCTTACTTCAAGGCTCCGGTTGCCGAAGCGCCGGCTCGAACTGGGGGATGAAATGGGGGTGGAGCTAGTTACGAGCACGGTGGTTACGAGGCCGACGCGGCCGGCGCCGACAAAGACTCGAAACCCAGGAACGGGCGACAAGGAGCTGCGCTGTAATATTTTCTCTAGCTATATATGAAGCGTTGTGACTTACTGTCGCTGGATGGCGCCACGGCCACCAAACGCGGCTCTCCACCAGGCAAATGAAATGTATCGGTG
Source organism: Amblyomma maculatum (assembly GCF_055883805.1). Classification (NCBI taxonomy): domain Eukaryota; kingdom Metazoa; phylum Arthropoda; class Arachnida; order Ixodida; family Ixodidae; genus Amblyomma; species Amblyomma maculatum. The sequence continues at coordinate 87,394,539 of NC_139345.1, forward strand.
GTATATGCGCTGTATGTAGAGCTCTTTGTTACGGATTGAACATTTTGCTCGCAAACTTAGTTACTTTATTCTGTGCATTTAAAATTTCTACTTGTCATGGTACAACCGGAGTAGACAAGGTGTCCAGTATTACACGAATATTTGAAAAGCCGATGAGTCAACAGTTAGCCAACACGTGTACCCCGAGGTGAAAATTATGAGCTGTGTATACAGCCCCTCAGTGCGGAGAAATACTTTGAATGCTCATATATTTGTAATATAGTCGAGCATACAAAATATTTCTCCGCAGGATGTTTTGTACTATTACCATTTTATGTTCACCTTATTGCTGGCCCTTCTGCGATCATCATCACTTTTTGGTCGCTACAGTGACTACGAACTGCGGCAGAAACTAGATACGAGGAGAACGATATGCTAAAACGTATCCTGCGTTTTGTACCGCTATCCAGAGATATCGCCGATTGGTGACAAGATAAACGTTAACGCAATCAGGGTAACGGTATGAAATACCTTTCTTATAATACCTACTACGGCGTTAAAGGCGTACCTGGTACAAAGTTTCACCGGTGCGGGCAGAATGCGCTGCAATTAATTCTTTTTCGCTTGGTGGTATGGACCGAAGGCCGTATGGAAATCTTAAACTTGCTTTTCTGAGATGCGGCGAAATGTATGGAGGATATTTCTATGAAGCCTTCCCTAGCAATAGGGTAGCGGGCCTCGAATTTACGTAAAACAACATTGGCATTAGTGATATAATGCACGCACACGTGCTGAACGGTGGACAGGTGCGTTTCTGCGTTACTTAACGGAACTGTCTCCTATATGTGTTACGAAGCAAAATCAGCATTATACAGCAGCAGGCGGGTCCACTTTTGTCAGCATGCTAAATATGGACATCTGATTGTTTCTTGAAGTTCTTCTACAGGAAGAACAAAGGGGGATGGAGCAAGCGCGAAAACAACTTTCTGCTACTTGTCCATTATCTTCATTTGACTCCACCGCACTTTTCTCAACTATTTATCACTTTCTCTTCACTGCACCTAATCACGTTCTAGTAGTAAATCATTGGGACATAAATATTAGTATTTTCAATTTATTAGGACAAATGGGGAACATATATTTCATGCTGGGCATTGATAATGCTCCACTTTTACGTCAGCCCACAAAAAGCTTCCTGAACATGGAAAGGACGAAAGGCCGAAATCCCTGCTTCCCTAAGCATATGGTTGGTTAATGGGGGAAGCGTTTTGCAGGTCGTCCAACAAAGCCTATTGCGTACACTTCAGTTAGTCGCCTTGAAGCAAAGAATTTTCTTTAGGTTTTTTTTTTTGTAAAATAAAGCAAGAAACGGTAAGCCTCCGTTCGACTCCTGAATTTGTAACCTCGTCTATAGAGAGCTCTACAGACGAGGTTAGAAATTTATTGTGCGGCGCTTTAGTTCACATGTAATATCGGCGTACTTCTTGTCAGAGCCTCTTTACGACGCTGCAGCACGACTTCCACGGAACAAGCTTGGCTTAACCGAAAACAACTGCTACTCAATCTTACTATCCTGAGAAGTTTTGGCAGAAGCCAGCATGCCACGATTATATAAGCCTTGTTCTAATAGATTTTCCCGAAACCATTTCTTTGGAAGGATCGTTCTACGTCCGCAGTTCCTCAGTTACCCCTATCTCGGCTGAGGACAGCCTATTGCTCTGCGCCTGGGTTGAAGTGGCATGATGGAAGATGTGTGCCGATATGCTCTGAAAATAGAAAAGACAATGAAAAATGAGGGACGCTTTCAAGAATGCGCCGTTAACACAAAACAGCTGCAGCAATTTCGTTCGCTGGTAAGTACGAAATTTCTGTGCTCGTTTTCATACAGGCTTCAGCTAACACATGAACAATATTTTGTTTAACGTTAAAAGGAAACTGATGAAAACGACTTCTATATTTCGCTCTCAGCAAAAACCTATTCCGCAGACCTGTGTGGTTTTGTTTGGATTCTAAATTGGATTCAGAACGTTTCCCACCTTTCGGTTCAGATTCATAGCTTTTACACCGATATGGAGCCCGTCATTCTGATGTGAAAGTGCGTGGAGATGTTATTTTTGACTCACGGAGCAGCATTATACTGTACTGTATTGTATTGTACTTTACCATACTGTACTGTGCTGTAAATTACTGTACTCGACTGGACTGTACTGGACTGGACTGTATGAAGCATCTCAGTCTGTTTGTGAAAGCGATCGTTGAGGGCGAAATCTGTGTGTAATCGTTTGGTCTTCCTTTAGGTTGTAAACACTCTGTTTAAAGAACTCCCATTATCGTTAGAACGCGAAAATCTGAAGATACCAGACAACTTCCCCTTTGCTGCAGTGTCCATGAAAAGCACTTCTGTGCACGGTATCAATCATATTCTCTTCGACGTGCTTGAATGCGTTGCTTCGCTTACTAAAAATTGGTTCACTGCTAATTTTTCACTCAAAGAGTAATCATCCTCTTTACTATGGTTTAGACTTTCTAGGGGCGAAAATCTGAGACCATTGCTAGATGTCAAAAAAAACAAAAAACAGTACCTGCAATTTATGGGCAGCCCTTACATAAAAGAAAAATAGATTTTGTGGCCAGTAAGAAATGAAAATAGAGGCCATTTACACCTGACATTCATAGACATTCATAAAGGTAAGCACAAAATTACAGGTTGGTATTCTGACTGCGTTCGCTTTCATTGTCTTCATCAAACGTAATACTCATTTCTGCGAGAAATGTAGCAGAACTTTCTATTCCTTCGCAAAGAAAACACAGAGATTTTATTATTCTGAATATATGGTTTACGCTATCTAATATTTTGCTGGCATTCCATGGACAAGTCAACGAACAACGCCGAAATAACAATCAAGGAAAAGAAAGGGCACACCGATTGAGTCTATGATGTGTCTATGTATAATCCGGGCAACTCAGCTAAGTAGATGCTGTAATGCTGTTGCGGGCGTCGGGTGCATAATGACAGTTTCTTTCTCTACACAAAACGCGAAAAAGTATGAACGGCCAAAGAGCTTTATCCCGAAAAATCGCACCACCTTGCCCTCTTCCCCCCCCCCCCCCCCCCCCCACACACACACACACCTCTTTTTACCCGATAGACGCGGACTCTGTTGTGATTCGGTTTGCGTCAAACAAGCGCCTATGCCATCTGTTCCCCATTATTAGAGACTTAGTGAACGCGAGGCTCTTTTGGACGGCGCTTGCCGGCTTAGCTCTCGGAAATGCCAAGTCGAAGCATGGAGAAAGCCTGTTGTCTCAGACCGTCATGTATAAAGAAAATTAACTACATACATTATCGTACGATGTCACTGTCCTTACCCGAACCCACAATAACAGAAACCACTCAGCATCGCGCTGATTTGCTGGGCACCTACAGAACTGTTTCGGTGGAAGCACCTCAGTGTTGGGCTGCATAAGCGCTATATAATGAGAGTGGGTGCATTCTAATGCGATTGTGCCTTTCGAGCATTACAGCTAAGGTGCTTACCAGAAACCAGCAGAAATGCTGGTCGAATAGGGTTAGAACAATGGTAGATCTCGCTTCCAGCTTTGTTATTGTGTAGTTGTCTTCTTAATAGAGAGGCAGAAAAAACAAAACAAAAATTGTGTCCCGATGCTAACCTTGCAATGCGTCATTGACAACAATAAAACTAGTGGTATTCGGCGTGAAATATATGGGCTGAAGAAGGAAGCTCCCTTCATTGTACAGAGAGTATCTAATTTTGTCTCTTGGTCTTGAAAAAACAAAATGACAAAAAGCCAGTCTGTTTGCGCCGTTAAGTCATGCTAAACTTTAAACGTGTGTTGTCTCTTCCCTTATCAATTCATTTACGACTCATTATCAATTCGAGTGGCAGCATATATGATGCAGTATCGTGAGCTTGACGCGTGCGCTTGGTTCCTGAAGGGCAGCCATGACGATGAGGAATTCAAGGGTCTCAAGAGTAGAGGCAGAGATCAGACCGCTTCTTATTGTTTTTGAGACGTCTGAAGTTTAACTCTGTTAGTGTAAGCGGCTGAGTTGTTCAGGCTCGCGACTTAGAGTTGGGGGCCATGGCATGAGACGGAGGGCGGGGTTACATTGTTAAAACTTTCCAAAACACTGATTCCCGGCGCAGACATGCAGTAGTCCTCAGAAAAGTCAGACTGATCGGAAATGACTTTGTTAAACTTTGAGGGGCGTTTAGCGTCCCTCATGAACCCGGCCTCATGAACTCTGCTCGCTTAAGGATGCGCGGATTTTCATGTATCTATTTTCGGCTAATGTGAGTTATAGCTTGTGTCACCTGTCCGCTGACATTATCCGTCTGACGGGCTATAGTTCCGTGGAATATATTAGAAAGATAAGGCAACTGTGTTTCAATCGCAGTCACCAGGGTCTCCAGGGTCGCGAAGTGACTCTCCATATAAGTAGGAACCTGTCTTTTATGGTCATCTTCAGCGTCGAGGAGGACGAAGTAGTGATTGGTTTTCAGTAAGTCAAGCTGGCTGGCTAGTTGTTCGTTTTGAGTTCAGAAAAGGGTGAGCTCGTGCCTGCGTTCCTGTGGCTGAGCGATGCTCATTTGGGGGGGGGGGGCGGAGGGAAGGAAAGGAGGCGACCGTCGGCCAGTCGCGTATACCTTGGGTTATTTGCTGGTGGCGCCACGAGATGAAGCGCTAAAAGATAAAGCAGAGGACAATCGTCAGACTTACTTTGGGAGCACATGTTGTTGTTGTTCTCTAATTTGATGGCACATACCCACACAGGGGGATCGGCCAAGAACTGGAGCCACTACTAATGAGGCAGTTCAAGGTGATATGGGATGGTTGGCGTTCAAAGCGCGGGAGGCGAAATCTAAGATGCACTATAAGGAACGGTTGAGGCAAATGAAGGAGAAGAGCTTGGCGGCAAAGATTTTCAGGTACCTCTACCGGAGCAGTATTGATACGACATGGAGGAGAAAAGCTAGATGGCTTGAAAATTAATACAAATGTTATGGGGAAGAAAACGATACAAAAACTACACCATGACCTCCGATGGAATACTCATATTAGCAACATTACTTCAAAAGCTCTGAAACGACTATTCTTCCTTAACAGACACCTGCGACTCGCGCACAACTTCCTGCAACGGCCTGAAACACAACTTCTGGCTTATAATACACTCATAAGACTAATACTAGAATATGGTAATATTGTTTGGCTTCATCATACTAAACATCTCACAAAACAAATTGAAGCTATGCAGCATAGGGCTGTCAGGTTGATATTTAACAAATACAGAATAACTGATTCACCTTCAAAAATGCTAAATGATGCCGGAATGCTAACTCTACAAAACCGAGCCAAGCTAGCGCGATTGAAATTTCTGTATCAACTGAGCCATGGACAAATAAAAATTGACTCTTCCAAGTACATCTCCCTCACAAACACTAGACAAACGCGTCATAAGCATCAGCATACGCTCTGCGAATACTCACACACCACAGATTGTTTTATATATTCATATTTTCTACAAGTAACTAGAGAAGGGAGCGAACTCAATATTTCAATTACAAACACTAATTCACTAAGCAAGTTCATAACGCTTGTACAAAATGAATTACTAGGATCACAGTTGCCATGATTAATAACTAATTTTGTGTAATGTGTAGCGTCTGTATTAGGAAAAACTTTTATGATTTATACTACTTCTTGTATTGTACTGAAACAAAGCCTTCGTCATGTGCTGAGCTTATAAGAGTTTCTAGTGCTGAGTGTATAATGTTCGCTAACTTTTAGCTTTTTGTTCCTTTTGCTTTATTTTGTTCTAAATGCAGTCTTTTCTCCTTAAAAAATTAAACCATCTATCACTTTCCGTCCTGTATGACAGTTTGAAATTGCCGCATTTATTTGGCTCTGTGTTACGTTGATTTGACACTTAATTTATACATGTAATTGATATGATGTTCATTCTTAAGTACCTCAAATAACACTGCTTTGCATCCGGCTTTTTCTTTCCTTTTCAAAACGTTTCGTTCCAGTTTGTACGTATTATTCGTGTGTCCTTCTTGCTATAATCTCCAGCGAGGTTGGCAGTATTGTTAAATAAATAAATAAATAAATAAATAAATAAATAAATAAATAAATAAATAAATAAATAAATAAATAAATAAATAAATAAATAAATAAATAAATAAATAAATAAATAAATAAATAAATAAATAAATAAATAAATAAATAAACAAATAAATAAATAAATAAATAAATAAATAAAATTTCCATTGGTAAAAGAGAATGCTGGACAAACCGACGTTGGAGCTTTCTATGGCGGCTAAGGTTAAAATTCAAAAGGAAATGTTTTTTACAATTCCAAAGGTAGGGGATTACTTTTTGAGGCTAGGGCTGAGAGCTTGAGGACCTAATGGCAAAAATTCGACAGCACAGGTGACATTTGCTGCTAATGCATTCAAAGCAGGTAAAAGGTTGGACATATTATTATAGAATGTAAGGCAATTCAAGCACCAGTACACGACGCCGACGTAGGGATTCGAGAAGGACTTGTTTTGGTTTGGTTTGGGGGATTTAAAGTCCCAAAGCGACTCGGGCTATGAGAGACGCCGTAGTGGAGGACTCCAGAAATTTCGACCACCTAGGATTTTTTAACGTGCACTGACATCGCACAGCACACGGGCGCCTTGCTTTTCGTCTCCATCGAAAAGCGGCTGCCGAGGCCGGGATTCGATCCCGCATCTTTGAGCACAGTGGTCGAGTGCCCTAACTACTGCGCCACCCGGGCGGGGGAAAAGCACTGGGGTTTAGGGGCAATCATGGCATGCTAAGTTATGAAACAGTGGAAGCAAGTAAGAAACGACTTGACGATTGGTGAAAAAGGTCAAGGTGGTAGTGTTGGACTGTGCGGAGGAAACAATCAATTAACCTAAAACAGTATTGAGCGCTCAAGTATTACGAGCTAAGTGACACCTATGACCACCCCGTTACAAAGGTGATGCTAATATTTAGCTATCTATCCATCTACTCTTCTTCTCTGGGTGATGGCGTTGATCTCGTTGTCTTGCCTTTGGGTTTCGTCCCGCCGCGGCTCTGCGCCTCCTGCTGGCGTCTCGGTAGGGGACTGCAATGTCCTGGGCCCTGGCTGTTGAGGTCTGATAAATTTCTATGTGCGATCGCGGTAGCTGGTGAGGCCTGGGCAACGGGAGGTTATGGACACCCCTCCCTCAATACTCGCTTCCACGTTTTGGCCCCAAAGGCAGCATCGCCCATTAACCATGGTGGGACAGCTGCTCGCCCGACGTCCCAGTGTGCCACAACTTTGCCAGATTTATCAGCACATGCATTCGACGCTAATGTCCAGAAGATAACATATTTGTACGGAGTGTGTTGTGCTGTTTACAGATTATAGGAATTTTCCTGGGGCCAGTAGTTAAATATATCGTGAAGTTTTTTTTTTTTTTTTATCTAGGTGCAATATTTTTTTCAGCGTGCCAGAGCTGCTGATATGTTCCATATTGCGCCAATAAAAGTAGTGCTTTTTCATTTTTTGAAGACGCGCATATCCACGCGTATACCGGGATGCAATACTGATTTGCGCGACGCACTAATGCAAGCCATGTCCTCTGCCGACGATATTCTTTCATAACCCCGCGGTACACACACAACAGAGACTGTCCGTTTCCAGGAGGAAATTGATGTGGAGCCCATTGTTACGCAAGCACCTGCATTTCGATCGTCGCTTGTTGCCGCGAAAATGGATCATATTGGGGATTCTTTTTGGATTCTCTTCCGTAACGACATCAAACGACTGTTCCAGGCGTTAGCCAGCCCACAGGATGACAAGTGCTCTTGTGAGGTGCTCACTTGTTTCGAGAACTGCACACTCAATGTGCACAATATTGCTTTCTCTCGAAGGCCAGCAGCCGAATGATGCCTGCAAAGGAAGATGCCATTTGCTTTATTGGAGGTTCTGGGTATTAATGCGCAAATTTATATAATCAACCTAAAGGAGTCAATTGCGTAAGAACCATGGAGGAAACTTGTCAGGAAGTGAAAGCTTAGCTCTTGTAATGAGATCATCGAGTCATATAATGCTTAATGTGGCTGTCCTTCACCTCAGTTACTCCATATACTGCGATGGTATCGATAGATCAATCAGTCCATCGATCAAAAAAATCGATCAAATAATCGACCGATCAATCAGTCAAATGAATAATTACCAGCCAACCATTTACATGAGTTTATATAATATGCCTTATGGCAAGTTTGCGTACAAAAAAAAAAAAATCTATGCCATATAACGATATTTGGTATGGCAGAAAGTGGGCAGGAGTACAGCACAAAGTTGGGCTGATAATAGCATATAGTTTTTACTAGTGATTACCGTTCAAAAGCACAAGGTGGTATAAAGCTAACGAACGTCCTTCCGAAAGCTCAAGTTACCCTTATAAAATTCTCTGCATCCGCACTTTTATGAAACCTCTTCAACAAAGGTAATCGCGATCATTCCATCCAGGATGCAGATACCTTTGTATTATTTCAGTGATTAACAACAATATCAATACAGAGAAGGAGCAAGGTGGGACGCTCCTCATAAAGGTGGCAAATTCAATCTGAATGTTGTGAAAAAAAAAAAGGCGCAAGTGCGTTCACCAGCGTTTCAGTTCACTCTGAACGAACACAAAGGAGCTAAAAAAACAGGCGGGAAATAGAAATAGTTTCGGAAAAGGATAACTAGAGACGGCGGTGTTTTATTTACAGGATTTAGAGTAGCAAAGTGGCTCAGAAATATGAAACAGGCTGTAGTGTAGCACCACAAATATTTGCAGCGCCTGAAATTCATCAACATTCACTCACATCGCAAATTACACAGATCTGTTGCTTTTCGCCTGTGTCTGAAAGCAATCGCCGCAGCTTAGATGATTCCAGTGTATCGGTCTTCCACAAAAAAGCCACCAGTTTTTAACTTTCATGCTTTGGAAGGGAGCCACGATTATGAAAACTGGCATATAGAAGGCGCAAATATGTAGTTTTTCCCAATATTAGATTTTCAGCTCTTCTTTCTTAGTCGAACACCGGAAGCAAAACTACAGAATGTATAGGATGCTCACTCCTACCTTCGCTATACAATATAGCAGAGAAACATGGCTGATCGACTGGAGGTCTAGCATGATTCCATTACCTCGACGGTGGCGTCGCACATAATGAACGGGCGGAATATAAGAGCGTCCCCTTAACGTGGTGGTGACAGTTGCAACCATACTCGGCTTCTTTTCCCCTTATATTCCTTCAATGTTGTTATAAATAGTTCAATTGTTTCGTCAATTGTATTACAAGTCATTATTCTTACACTTCTGGCCTTTTCACCTTACAGCTTTTCAGCCACCAAACTTCCAATCGATTTTTTCTCACTTCCACCGCAGATTCATTCACCCGACCACTGGTATCTCTATGCCCTAGTGCCTTATGGAGAGGGATTGTGCCTGCGTCAACATTCGAATTAATACCACCACATTCGGCTACCGGGTGTTCAATGGCTTCTACGGATTTACCACACACCGCACGTGTGTCATCTTCATGGCTACATTTTCTGTACCTGCGTATTATATGGCACCCTAATCTATAGCTTCAAAGAATAGGGTACTGAGTCTTGTGTTATATAAGAATAATTCCTCACGGATCTGCTTTTTACAATTTCGATATATTTCTGCGCTCTGCTCTTTTCTAGTGAATTTATGCAATTTTTACCCCCTGAGGGTTTTGCCTGCTGTTTAAATCTCTTTATTACTCCGTTCTTTTGTCTTGCATACTTATTTTTATTATCCTAGTTTTTCTCTTTTTTCAGCGTTGGGAGTCTTGCATACTTATTTTTATTATCCAGTTTTTCTCTTTTTTCAGCGTTGGGGACTTTCGCTATAGGTATTTAAATATTTTATCCACTCACCTATTGTTCAATTTCTTTAGGCGTTCATCATATCTTATATTTTATCTTTACCTCTCCGAGTTTCGATACGTGCCCACCCGTATCTCCCTGTTCGGCCTCGCTTGTGGTTTCGCCATAGGCACCTAGTGCTAATTCTCCAACAACTCTCTGATTTATTTCGAATTTGGACTGTACTCCTGCCTCTAGGCTCAAAGCCGAATTCCCGAAAGTAAGCCCTATAACCACTAGTCCTTTCCAAAGATCCTTTAGTACCTGATAAATGTTGCACCCAACATTATGCTCTATATGCTTGAGAATCCCGGCATATTTTCGCCGTTTTGCTTTAACACACTATTCGTGCTTTTTAAGGTCATTCCTTCGTCTACCCATACCCCGAGATATTTATATTCTGCCTCTCCAGGTATTTCGTGGCCTTGTATTTTAAGCATATATCTGTTGAGTCGCTGAAAATTGTGAGAATCGACTTAATTGCTCTAAACCTGAAGCCGAGGGCATCGCTTTTGTCTCCACAAGCATCCACTAGTGTTTGCAAATGTTTCTAGTTATCTACAAAGAATACAAGATCCTCCGCGGACATAAAACCGGGATCCGCTGCTTTACTACCTTCCCGCCTAGATCTACGCGTGTACGACAGATTAAAACCTAAATTACATTCTTGTAGCCTATTTTCATATTTGCCATATAAAGAATGAATGGCAGGGGTGATACAGGGCAAACTAGTCTTAATCCTTTGCATATCTCGTCAGTTTTCAAATTTCTTATTCCTTCCCATGTAATTTCTACTTCATTAGCACTATATTTCTGATAGGAAAAAGTTATTTCAATACTGATTCAGTGATCTTTCAGAACGTTCCACAGGAGTTCACTATTTCAATGTTCAATGGGAGTTCCTATGCCCCATTTATGCCCAAGAAGGCTAAATACGTGTGTCCGTTCCCCGCCCCAACTATTTCTATGCATTGGTCAAGCTGGAATAGGCTATTATCTAAGTGCCTACCGATTCTAACCCCATTTAAGGTTCTCTACGTATCTTATTACTTTATACCCATGGATGCAATTTTAATTTCATCGCCTTGTTGCCAGCCTGTATATAACAGGCTCCATCATAACTGGGATAAGTGATTTTATGGGCACCCTATTTCGTTTTTCCTTTATAAATCAAATTGACTTTACTCTGTTTCCAGCTCTCTAAATATCGCTGATTCGTTATGATGGTTTTCAATGCTTTTAACAACATTTCGTTACTCCTCGGACAAAGTTAATTTATCAGTTTGATTGCAATTTCGTCTATCCCTGCGGGTGAGCTTTTAGGAGCGCTTGCTTCTGCCTTTTTCCAGTTTATATTAGCCATTTCTGAGCTACTTTTGCCCCAGCTGTCTTATGCTGCTTCCTTAGTAAGGAAGATTACTCTGTCGGCGCTCCAAGATAGCCGATGTCATGTAGTTAACAGCTTTGACTCTCTCTGCGCACTTTCCCTCGCCACTTTCCGGCTGCGCAGGTATGCTTAGTGGGCAATAGAAAACTTTTTTATCCAGCTGCGCAGCTACACCTAGTGGGCAATAGCAAAAGTTTTACCAAATCAGATCAGAGTACAATGAAAATGCTCTCAACTCCTCTCTCCCCCTCTGTCTCTCTTGGACAATGCATTAATGCTACACACTTGAACGGAACTTCAATCCGGAGTTTCAATGCACTTTGCCGCATGTGTTTTTCTTCTTCCTTTTTTTTTTAAACTTGAAAGCAAGCAAACGATGCGTTCCATTTTCTGACTGTTACCTGTTATACTGCATTATGCGATGATTTTTAATCGAAATACTGCTAAAACTTCTAAGTATTATTAAAATAATTCGTAATGCAAACTTTGGGTGCTGCTAGTTAAACGTGTATGCGATATTTGAGGCAAATAATTTCAGAGGTGCTTGAATATATATATATGCGCAGTTACAAGCCGATTGTACTTTTCTCGTTAGCCAGAGATGATTGATTTGATGGTTTCATTTATGGGGCTTAAGATCCCAAAGCACCTCAGACTATAATAGACGCCGTAGTGAAGGAGTTCAGAATTTTCGAGCCATTGGTGTTTTTAACGTACGCTGAAATCGCACTGCGCCCGGCGACCTTCCTTAGTATTTAGGCTGGATTAAGATCCAGTTTTTAGCCAGTTTTATTTTAAAATGCTGACAAATGATCAGTGAGTCAGGGAGGAGACAGAAAAAATTAATTGTCGTACCGTACCCCTGGGAGACGGGAAACATTCAAGAAAAAGTAATAACAAACAAATGCTTCAATTTCCTCTATATGCAATACGCAGCCCTAAGCGCTACCGCTGCGTTTCAAGGCATTGCCATGGCTACAATAGCAGACGGCTCTCTTTCTTCTGATCCTACGCTCTTTTAAACTTCTCGCAAAAATACAACGCTTTCTTCGGCTCACACACCGCATCTTCGTCGGCCTGTGTGACAGTCTGAAGCTGTTTAACTTTGAGCTTGAAGTTTCTTTTTTTTTTTGCATGCTTTTTTTTTACCTTGCTCAACTTCACGTCTTTTCACGCTGCCGATTCTCTAATACTTTTCTCGGTTATGACTGGTGTAATGCGCATTGCCGCACACCAAGAAACCAATTTGCGTTCAGGCCTTGTTGTAAGCTCGGTTCAATAAACCGCTATATGTAGAGAAATGCCCGATATTGCTGTGGTCGTTGCTGATGGGCGGGACATTAATTTCCAAAGCCCCTGTTTGTGACGTCCATCGTTTCAAATCCCTAGCGCAGACATCTCTTCGTACAACAAAGGAATACACGTTTGGGTTTTTTGCGTAGTCTCAGATTTTGGCAAAGTAATAAGTTTGCTTTCAATGTTCTGCCGCACGCAGCATTTGTCACTCCTTTTTTGTGAAGTTTGATTTGTTTCCTGTCACAACAGCGATTTCAACATCTGAATTTTCGGGTCACATTAAGAACTGGTGGCCTTTCTTGGTGAAATATTGTAGAAAGGAGCAAAACCTTGCCATTATCTCCGGATCCTGCAGAAAGTATTTTTATTTCTTTTTAAAATGATGCACAAATTGTCGCCGATTTTAATGCGGTAGTGTTAAGGATACTCTTCCTCAGAAACTCCAGCATCAGATTTGTGGGCGTGGATGTTGGGCGCGTAAAATAATTATTACAGGTGGCACTTGGCAGGCTACATGGCCTTGCAATTGCTAGTCGTCGGGTTGTTAGATGTCACAAGGTCACGTGACACCGCCGAGGTCGCGTGTGATACTATCCAGGGATTCGTCTTTGACAGGGAAGGGTGAGATCGAAATCCAGCCTTCAAGGACCCTTGGATTTGTGGTTAGACCAGCTGCCCCTAAGCCCCTCAGGCATAGTCGCACGCCTTGGTTAAAGCGGGGATTTTTATCTATACCTTCTTGTCTTTCACATAATACGGTATCTCACACCTGAATGCTAATGTATATGTGTCGGATAAAAGCAGCACAAATTAAATACTAGCGACTAAGTTTGTAACAAAGTGAGTGGATGTGAACGATGATACTTAAAGTGAGCCGCAAACGGATGCCAAAACGTACTCTTAAAGGTGGAGCTTAAGTGCCTGCTGCATTTTTTATGTATTAGGTTAACGAATACACGCTCACTAGTTCTTGTAAGTATGTAGCCTAACGCGTTGTATATATTCAGTCTCTTCCTTGTCATTAGTGTTATCACTGGTGACGTGCGGACTAAAATATTTCTCTCCTTCTGAAGATTAGATCATAAGCATTGCATCGAAATGCATCGAACCGCTTTAGCATGACGCACGCAGGTACTGTCGTACAAACAACTTATTTTGATGGCTCATGTACGCGGAGACACATAAAAACTCCTTCCACTTTGTGCGTTTACAATCTTACCGAAATATATGTCTGGTATTTTCGTAGTAGTTCTCTTTGTTGAGGAGAATACCACGCCTTGCTATTTGATTGCATTGCTTTACAAAGATAAGGTATGTTATTCAACATACTGAACGCTACAGGCAGATCTTTTATTTATTGCACATTTGTGTTCCAGTGCTCCAGATTGATGAGATTGTCATTTGTAGTTATAATTTTCCCTTCCTGCTTCGTCTTCCGTACAGTTCATTATTTACACAAATAAATGACTAAAATGGCACCTTGGTTGTTTATTTACAAAAGGGCCTTGTGGCGCTTGTAATATTGGTAATAGTCGCCTGCAAAGATTTTTCGCGCGTTTTGCCCTCGTAGTTTCTACCATGTGCTTTACCTTTTTGATGTTTTAGTATAAAACGAAAAGCCATGTCTGAAGTTCGGCTCTAACCTTACTGTACGCTAGGCGTAAAAAAAGCAAATAAGCACGAATCCTAATGACGGGTGGTGACTGGACATAAAACGATAGCGAAGTCGAGAAGTGAAACTTACTTGTGTGCTCTCGCCTTCATCTGCTGACAAAATCTATTTAGTTTTTATTCCCTAACTGTCCTTTAAGCCGCTTCTTCAATTTGTTCTCCGGAGGCTTTCGTCTAAGGCCGCATTCTTTCAGTTTAGTGAAGACCCACTGGGCGCAGTCAATTTCTCGATTTAATATCAGACGAATTACTCCCCCCCCTCGTTCTTGGTAAACGCAACATTTGGCTTTAAAGCTCGACACCCAATATAGACGTTCGTGGACAATACAGAGTTGAGGAAAAAATAGTGAAGCAAAAGGCTCGATGGAAATATTGAAAGAGAGGACATATAAAATCTGTCTGCAAATATGTTCCAGACGTGGATTTCTGAGAGCTTTGTTGCTCACCTTATTAAGAACTTGTTAGTTGGATTCTGCTTTTCCCGAACGGGCAAGCGCTATATACTAAAAAGGGGAGGGTTGTATTATCTTCTTGTTTATTTTGATCTTTGGATTTCGTGGCTATAAGCACCCGATGTCGGCCGAAGAATCTGCCAGCCGTGGACAGCCCTTTAGCAGTTTTTTTCCTTTCGTACTCTATTCAGTGACCGAGAAGAACGGGTTTTCTGCCTTGAAAAATAAAAATACACTTTTAATTTTGGGAGTAGTGTAGTAAAGAGGGGACAGCGAACATATTTTCGAAACTGAGACGGCTCTTGGTCCATCTCGGCAGGTGATGGGAGTATCTGTTTGCTTGTTCGTTTTTTACCAACTTGCGATAAAAAAAGCCTTATCCTCTCCCCTGTTCCCTTTTTGTTTTCTAAAGTTCCATCCTGAAATATCATTTTCTCACCTTGCTTGAGCCTTGGGGTAGGTACAGCAAAAGGTATTCCTTTGTTGGCGTCTTTAGGTTTAAGTTTCTTACTTTAATAAAGACAGATGCATTATAAATTAATCCAACTAGTGGAAGAGTAGCTAGAAAAAGCGTCCTTGGCTTTGAAAGGCAGCAAGTATCAGCCCTGCCAAAAATTTCACTGCAAAAGAGCACCTCCAGGCATGGGCCGGGGGCGGCAATCTTTGAGACGCGAGGACCAGTGAGCTAAACGAAAGACGCAATTCACGGGACACCCGACCGCATCTCTTGTCTTTCGTTATGCCCACTACATTCCAGGGTGCTGTTTTTCCAGCACGTGATTCTCTAAGCACTTTAAAGACACGCGTCCACGAGCACATGGAAGTTTAATAGATGAAAAAACAAAACAAAGTACATGTCTTAATAATGTCGTTATGCCTATCAAATATAAAACAACCCACAAGCTGCTAGAAGCTCTAGTATGAAAATAATTAGGTTGAATTTTACGATTTCAGCTACGATTTTAAAAAATATCTCTTGCAACTGACGTAGCATTCCAATCTTGGCCATGCCGGTCGCTGTAGATACTTTCTGATGCAAAGAACATATCTTGAATGCAATGTAACACGAGCATATTGAACCAGGCTAAACTTTCCATTTCTAATTCTGTTCATTGTGTTGCAGGTCCGGTTGAGAAATTTTCAAAATTTGACGTACATTATTCTTATTTTAACTTCCCTTTTGCTTCATGCGTATCGCCTGCGTACGAACGCAGAGAGCAGGTTTGTCTTCGGTGCCCAGTTAACATAGTCTAGCCCTTACAACACAACCCGAACGGCAGCATGGTAGGAACGAGGTGGATTTCAATGCGTGCACAAAGAAGAGAGTGGGAACGCATCGTCCTTTGTAATATTTTGCAGTTCCGCATCGCGACAATATTTAATGTGTGTGTTTATGTTTCTTGGGCCACAGTAATTTAGAGGCAATGCAAAGTATGAAAGTCTACTGAAGAATAACAGCACGATTGATAATAACAGTATCCATGAGCTTTCTCCAAGAGATATATCGTCGACAAGAAAACAGCGCTGCGGGATTCTGCGTACCAGCCTCTTGTATAGCGAACTCCTGAATAATTCTCACTAATAACTTACGATATATTTTTTAATATTATGACCTTTCATCTCATATTACCAACAGGCTCATAACTTTATATAGTTGTCATTTGCAAAGTCACATATTTTCTTTTGTTCTTTCACTGAATGAGTTTGCGTACAGGCGCAAACACTCGGCTTCTATCCAGCGAGTCTTAGTTTTCATCTTCGTGGAGTGGCACGGGTTGAGCACTTTTGTATGCGAATTTGTGACATGGTACGTGCTAACTGTACACACAAAAATCGCATTAGTACATTACGAACAAGATGAAGAGGATATCCTCCGGTAGAAGACATGGTCAAAAATAAAGATGCCCTGCCGTTGAAGGTTTTCTCTCCACGATGTCTTTCAAGTTAAAACGCAAAAGAGATTTCGCCCAGTCCGTGTTTACCGTCTCTACTTCATAGATTCATCTAAAAGGCCTGCCGCCTTCGGTCAAGTCGTGTTGAAACTTCGGCTGATAACTTTTTTTTGGGTATCTTCACCTTGCAAGTTTCTCGTACACATTTCTTATTTCAGTTTTACTTCCCAAACCTCCACAGGCTCTGAGGAACGCTATAGTGGAAGGCTACTAATTATTTGTGCCATCCAGAGATTGCGGAGTGAGGTCCCGCATTACACGGACATCTTTCGTTACACAGCTGCTGCCGATGAGATGAACCTATTCTTCGGGATCAGCATTCGAGCGCTCATCATCAAGCCCCGGCGGCGGAGTTTTAAAGGTTTGAAACTTGTAAAAGGTCACATTGAAGTGTCTTCACCGATTAAAGCTCACATGTGTTCGAAGTGGAGGACACAGCGGTTACAAAGGCAGCTCTTATGTCGCTTTATTTATTCCTCAATCATCATGCATTACAAAGACTGAGAGGACTACTAGCGAAACATACCCTGAAAGAATCAATACTGATTTTGATGAATTCGTCAATTCTGAGCAGGGCGTTTTATTATTAGGTAATTGGTTTCAGTGGCTCATAGGAAAAAAAGACACAGTATCTGTCATACTTTTTCTGTGGGCACCTGAGTCGAGCCGCAAAATAAATGAGGAAGGTCAGAATGAAAGCGGGAAAGAAAGCCGTGCCGTAGTGGAGGGCTACGGAGTAATTTCGACAGTCTCGGGATCTTTAACGTTCACTGATATCTCACAACACATGGTCGCCTATCCATTTCGTTTCCATCGAAACACAGCCATATGCGGTCGGCCTCGAACTTGGGTACTCCGGTAGAGTAGCTGGGTATCTTAAGCACTGCGCCACCGGGGCTTGACGATAAGGTACTGCGAGTATTATTCTTCTCTGCTTAGGAACAGCCGTTGTGATATCGGTCACCAAGGCGACTTCGTCATCGGGTCTCTCTTCCTTTTGTTTATTCATTTGAGTTGTAAACGGTTCACCATATTTATTTTCCAAGAGGTAGGCATGGGGGGGGGGGGGGGGGGGGGGGGGGGGGAGGGCTTAATCGCGAATGAAATGACAAAATTTGAGTGCATTTGGACAGCCGTCTGTTGAATTCTCATTATCCGGAAAACAATTTCGACAATACCATGCTGAAAGTTTATGCAGGAATGTTTTTTTTGGGTAGCGTGTTGTGGCACCTTAGCATGCAACATATTCTTTCCTGGGATGCTTCTAGTGCTCTACGTTTCATTATCAGAAGCGCACCCATCATTAGGCTTCATGGCAGTATGCGCTGCCTGTGCCCGTTAGAGATCCCCAGGTGGTCTAATTTACCTATTTCCGACTTTCTTCTCTCAATATATCTTGACACCCCCCCTTTCCTGAAGATGTTAAGGTGCTCATCGTTAAGTGAGGATGTTGTTGCTGTGTTTTATTTCCAGAAAAAAGCTTTTCATCTGAATTGCCATATTGATTACACACTTCTAGTCAAGGAAAAACTATACAAGCCAGATATTGTTGCGCATCAGTGGGCTTCACGACTATATTTTTCCTAGCTTACCTTCAGTATTATCCAGCTACTTCAAAGAAAAAAAAACCCTTCAGTTTTTCGTGGAATCCTTAACTACTCTGCGCGGGCGCAAGGCGATTGATGAAAGTAAGACAGTGCCACCATAGTGCTGTGATAAGCATTGGATGAGTAGACCATAGCCACCAATATATTCATAGCACTACGTTCTAATTACCTACAGCTAGTTCTAATTATACCTCAACTTATTTATCAGTACGTTTCTCAAGACGGTCACCACTGCTAACAAAAGCAGAGGGCTGAGTTGCTTATAGCAGCACTCGCTTGCGAACAAGGGAGAGGAGCTCCGCTCTTATTTCTGCCATGAGTCGCGCGAAATCTCGGCGCCCGGGCCACAGAGGAAGCCAGCGCGGGCAAAGCGACGAATATCGGGCCCGCTCAGGCAGTGAGACCGCAACACAAACAAGCTCTGATGAGCTGCACGCGTTCGCTGCGCCGCGGCCTTTTCGCAGCACCTTTCCTTTATTCATGGCTGCCGGGGATGGGACCTTTTCATCCTGCGATCCCCGCTGGCGTGGCCTGAATAAGCAGGCAGGCTCAGATATTGATGGGGATTGAGTAACACTGGCCCGGAGTTCTTCGCACGGCACACCGTTCCAGAGATATAAAGAAGCACGCTCAGCATGCTGCCATAAAACTTGCGTGGAGAACACTTTTCTTCGAAGATGTTTTGTGAAAAGAGGAAAGATCAGCCGCGTTAAAGTTAAATAAGCATTTTCTTTACCTACCGCCCTTTCTCATTTCTTCACGTGTGCTTCGGCACCCTTTGTGCTGTGGCAGGCGGCTCTATCAACACAGTTAAGCCGCTGTTAATCGGTTAGCTGCGAACTGCTAATTAGGGAGTCGATAAGAACCTGTATGACGTGCTGATTTTCAGCAGCTTTTATTGGAGCTTTTATGCTAGCGATAGCTAGCCCGAGGACGAGATTTGTAGGCGAGTGAAGAGAAAGGCGCACTACTCTGTTGAACCGGCAGCTTATGCGATAAAATTTATTCCGAAAATAAGTTACGCTTAAGCATTCGCACACGTTCCAGACGCATTGGTTTGTAATGCCATCTACGATACTTTCAGTGAATGCATACTTGCTGTATAAATGTGTGTGTGGAGCGCGGTTGAGGGAAAAGAGGTGAACTACGTGTGGCGATAAAATATTTCACAAACGGATTTCTTTATTTCAACAGAAATGAACGAAAATGTAAAAAAAAGTACAATATTTCTATAAGGTATTCAATGTGAGCATTAAAGAGAGGTTTATTTTTTTAAACCTAATTGGTCTAAAAAGTTGTGTACTCACGTCTAGATATAAAAAAGGAATAAAAATTAGGAAGGGCGATTACATGAATATCTACCACAGCTGAGAATCCTCATTCCTGCAGGGCCTTTTCAAATTGAGGCGATCAACGTAGAAAAAACATGCACCGTGTGTAGTCCATCCGTTTATCCCACGATGTGGATTATTGTGAGAGTAATTATTTTCATGATGCATGTTCATCAGTGTCTTCAGGCCAAAAACTTTCAAAGGAGAGTATGGTTGCAGTGCCATAGCTTACCTTAGTAGACATTTATATCTTCTTTGGTATGTGCTGGTGACTAATTGCTCCCTTATTGCATATTTCCTGTTGAAAGAATCAGGTGTAAAGTGAGCGAGCACGGGACTAAAGTTTTTTTTTTTCACAAATGCTTGCACGGACGCCCTTTCTATAACAGCTTTTCTGTTGCCCGTTACTGTGCTACCCTGCCTATATGGGCATTCACTCTCTAAACGACATTATGTGCGACTAAATGTACCCGTGTGCCAAAAAGTGCCAACCAGAAAATTCAAGTAGCACGAACTCTGCCTTGGTTTATGGTAAACCACTCGCGCCTCCATGGTAACTGAGGCAGCTTGAAACTCCCCTAATGCTTAATTTTGTGTCACTCATTGCGTCATTTGCACAAAGCATGCACGATATTACATCACACATATAGCTCGAATGCAACATGTGCCAGACATGATTATTGGGATGGGGAATCAATCCCAGACCCTCAATGTCGCTTCTTTGGATAGAGCCGGACAGTATCAGCATCCCGTCGTATGCAAGCTCTTCCGCCGGGTGTCGGCACTCTCGGCATTCTTAATGACTGCCATTTTGGCGTTTATTTTCTTCTCCGCTCTTTTCCATAAGCGATTAGAAGGAGAATAACACGCGCTGCTTGCTTAGCGCGCCGCCCAAAGGGATTAACTTTTCAAAGTGTTAATGGCCTCTTTCTGGTGTAATTAAATTTTCTTGCCTCCAACGCTGTCATATTCGCGCCGCTCTTCATTCACTCGCATGCAGAAGAAGAGCGAGAGAGAAGAAAAGAGAAAGGCTATGGATTTCAGGGTGGTTAAAACTTTCAGCCAATCCTTTTACACCGCCGAAGCGGCTTCCGGCTCTCCTAAGCCTTGTTTTGTGGCACGTCGCTAATACCACCGCGTTCAGTGCGGAACGAAGCGATCTCAATTATTCATGTATGGTTTAATACACTACGCTCTCTGCCTGCTGCCTGTGTTCTTTCGCGCGAATGTAATAATATCGTTTTATCGCGCGGGTAACGTGTAAGGCCCGCACTCCTCTCCAAGACTTCTCATCTTAGCTCTTCTCCCTTTAACGGGGACTCGCGACGTTCACGGGATTAGGGAGCGAGCCCCTATACGGGTGCTGTCCACGTGGGCAGCGCCGCAACGCCATCGCAAGCTCATCAGTGCTCGGAACAAAGACTTAATTATTTTATATATACAAAGCAAACCTCCAGCCACCGTGAGCGTATCACCACCACAGAGCTGAGGTTGATTGTTTATTCATTGCTGTGGCGGCATAATTCTCCAAGATTTGATATTAACAGATTTTTCACAGTACTGTAGGTGTCGGTAGTGAAATGCTTAGAGTAGCGAAGAGGGCTCGCAGATCGAGTAGTTTTTCTGCCCTTCGGAGGAAAGTAGAGTTAAGAGCAAATTCCATAAATTAAAGGGCAGAACTTAATAGGGAATGCCATGTCACAACGAAGTAAAATAGAACACTTCATGTTTTACTACCGTTCTTTTGTTATACACATCTGAAAATTAACTGCTGTCGCTAACGTCACGCTGAAGTTGCCCCCCCCCCCCCCCCCCCTCTTTTTTGTGATAGAATAAACTGAGAGCGAGGATACACTGAACGAGATAAACAGTCCTTGAGAGATAACAGACTCTCGACTACGCACAGTGCTTGGGTAACACATGACGTGCCGCTTGAAATGAAGCCTTTCACAGACTTTCTTGTTAAATTTTAATAGAGGAGATCACGTTAAGCCTCTTCTTGGACTTATAGAGCAGTCTCAAGGTGCTCCTCCAAAAATAAGAAATATAAGGCAAGAAAGAATTCCCAGTTGGTAAACGTAGATAAAAGGATGAGTGCAAAAGATGAGCACCTACCCCTTCAGCTTTACTTCAGTATGCTTAGTTAAGCGCAAGGGACTGTAGGCTTTGCTCTTTACAAGCAAGAAACAAAGCACGCCCACATTTTCTCTACAAGCGTGTGCTAAACTTCTAGATGCGCTAGATGACAGTGCAGAGTTTTGGTGACATTGTTAGTCGAAGTGAGTTAAGGCCGCGGTTTTTTATCCTGATGTTTACCAAGGGGTGGGAGCATCATCTGTGCGATGCTCACTTAAGGCCACTCAGTGAGTATCAAAGGGGGTGCTGTGGATACTATAGTGTTTGTTTATTTTCACCCACCTGTTGCGGCCGCAAGCTGGACAGTCTGCAATCTCCATTATAACCGATATAGCGGTATATTGTCATGCGAGACGTCACGATGCTCATCTGCGCACAGAAAGATACAGTAAATACAAACAAATTGACTATTCAATTAACCAACAAAGCAATGATATTTGTTCCTCAAAGCGCCTATATTATTTCCTTATGATATGTGCGAAATATTTCTTGTTTGTAGTATTGCTAAAATTAGTTTTGTGGAAAGCCTGTATCTACGACATGCAACGTTTTATACGGAGTTAAATCATAACTCTGTCTCTTGCACACGACTGGGTTAAAGGTGAAATATAGGAGAACAATACCTCGAGTGCTCATTTTAAAGATATCGAATTTTGATTAAGTATTTTCATAAATTACTATATGTCAAGAAAATATATATTATTCTGTTTGTGATTAATCGCCTGTCTGCATTTCGCGTTGAATAATTAACTTGCACTCTCGAAGTCTGCATAAACAATTTAAGCTTCTTTTTTAAGTATTATATACAACGGAATGTATGAACAAATTACTGGCGCCAAAAAGGTTCGCGGTGTGACAGAGCGAGCCGAAAAAGCTTCAAACAGAACCCGAGGCAACTCTCTGACTCGAAATTAAACATCAAGCCTTCATTTTAATCTAAACTCAATAACAATTCCTGTTGCTTGGTACATCAGAAGTAACGGTTCAGACAATGCCGTTAGAGAAATTAACACCGCCGTTCGAAACGCAGAACTCATAACAAGTCAATAAAAAACCCTTTACTCAGAAGTTCTGCGTTTGGCTTTCGCGTCAGCGGCGGAAGGACTGTTTGGCCAAGCAGAGCTGACATCCCATGCATCGAATCACGGTGCAACGCTGAACAAATTCACGTATTAAGTCCGCATATTTTCTCGTCAGTTGTCCAAACGTCCCTTCTCCAGCGTATATAAACTAAAGCCTGTACCGTTTACTAAGAACGGCGCAGGCAGAAACCAAATATTAGCAGAGAAGGAAAAAAATATCCCTTACACAATATGAATAACAGCCTGGCGCGTCGACGTCCTGACAAGCGAGTAAAATTGGTACGAGCTGCAGCGCGCGGTAGGGGCGACCGAAGGGAGGAGAGAGAAGTTTTTAACGGTGACAGCTGTCAGCGACAAGTGTTTCGGAGAAGAAAGAGGCCGACGGAGGTATAAATGAGAGAGAGACAAATAACTCCACCGGCTCGTCAAACGCAGTAGAAAAAAAGCATGTGTTCATGAAAATGCAAAGAGCCGGCGGCAAACTAACGGGTTATATTTATATTTTCGCCGTCGTCCTCGTCTCGCTAGTACACTGGACCAATCGCTCCTTACCGCCCCTTCTGCTGACGACACTTCTGCCATGCGCTCTGCAACGCGGCTGTGAGCGCTTTTGTTCCTCTCACAGCCGTGCTCTAATTACACTCCGCTCTAAATACACTGCCGCCGTAGTTTGACGGCAACACACACGCGCAAACGCGTTTTGCCGAGCGAGCAACGTAAAATGTTTTATGCAACGGTGAGGAGTAAGCCTCAGGTTCCGCCGCGCGCACTCACATTGGCGACGAATCGCCGAGCCAACCCCCCCCACGAACCTTTGACGACGCAGCGAAATGAAAACGCTTTCTGCTCAACTACACAGCGAGGGCTGTTGAAAACGTGTGTTCGGTCGTCGCGGGAGATATCCCCATTCCTCTTCACTGTCCATATGTCTCCAGTTCCCCCGTTTCACCCTGACGCTCCCGCGGCGTTGCCGATTCCCTTTACACGCCTGTAGTCTCCGCTTCACTGCTGTTTGGCGGTTGTCGTAGTCGCGACTGGGGGGCGATAATGCAATAAACGCGTTGTGGCACCGCTTGCGGTGGCGGGCCGTTCAACGCTGCGGAATAATGCGGTCCCGCGGCTTTAACCACCAACAGCCATCGCCGCAACACCCATGGCGCGAGCCGCGGGGCCGAGCCGTGAAGTCCGCAGCATTGTCGCGACTCTAGGCCAAAAAAGCGCGGCTGTGCTCGGCCGAGCGTGGCGAACGCAGGAGCGTTATTGCTCAAGTCCCGTAATTGAAATTAGCTGCGATAAGCTTTGCGGGTTCACTTCGACATCGTTTCACTGCAGTCGTTTAAAGACGGAGTATATTATTTTATTGCATGTTTTACCTGTATCTACTGTGTCGCAACAGATTTATGGATACCGTAGCCAGAAAGCTAACGCCATAATTGCAAACTGTGGTTACTTGTTAACATACAGCTCAGTTTTAGAGATCGGGCAAAAATCGAATTGGATCAAGTGGACCACATACATGCGCATTCACGGTTCAAGTAGAGCCGATCAGTCGGATCCAGTTAACTGTACCAAAATTGTTTGGAATTGCGCCTTTTTGTTGCAAAATTATCGACCAAATATTGAGCTCCTCGAACTGTTCTTACGCGCGTCATTTCGACGTGTGCATCTCTTGGAAGAAGGCAGCAGAGCAGGTAACATCAACACAAAGCACAAGAGGCACACACACGCACACAAGGACAACGCTGCACTGACAACTATATTAACTGGAAACCGCACATCTTCTTCCTTCCCTTCTTCCTTCACTTTTTTTTTTCGAAAAGTTTGCCACAAGGCATAAGTTGAGAAAGGGGCAATGGGATGTAGTAGATATAAACTTAAAAAAAGGAGTGAAGTCCAGTTGCGCTTATGTATTCGAGAAGATTGGCAGTGTAGCGATGGTCCATTGTCCATTTCTCATAATTACTATCGCGATTCCACCGCAGGCCCACCTTCATGTTGCCTAATGTGAGTCGTTGATGGACACGTCCACAACAAGTGACGCACATCGCAAATCGCACATCCTTCACTTCACGTTTGCAGCCAACTTCTTTCTTGTCGTTAACATCCTGCCGGTTTGCGCAAAAATTTCTACTTCCTTTTTCAACAAAACCACCGATGGCATGCTGACACATTGGTCTCCCAAGTCACAGATTGCATATGCTTCATAAATCTCTCTGGCTAACTTGTCCTTCATCCTACTCATAACCTTAACATTGTGATGGTCAGCAGGACGTTTGTGGTCTCTACAATCAACGCAGTCTTTGCAGTGCACAGCCAGATTTGTGCCAGACTTGTTCGATATTGCCTTAGCGTGCTCTCAAATTCTTTCATTGAGGCATCTTCCTGTCTGTCCAATATATTTCTTTCCACAATGCAAGGGAATCTCATAAACAACCCCCTGAATACACTTAGAGTACCTAGTCCGGTGCGAAGTTTTGCATCCAGAGTTGAAGTCCTGGTTATTAACCTGCACACACATCCCATTAGCCCTGTTTGGTGCCGTCGGAATAATCCGGATGCCATGCATCCGGATTATTCCGACGGATTATTTAGAGAGCAGGCTAAAGCGATATCGGACAAGACTGGCACAAGTGTGGCTGTGCACTGAAAAGACTGCGTTGATTGTAGAGACCAAAAATGTCCGGCTGACCTTCACAATGTTAAGGTTATGAGAAGGATGAAGGACAAGTTAGCCAGATAGATTTATGAAGCCTATGCAATCTGTGACTTGGGAGACCAATGTGTCAGCATGCCATCAGTGTTTTGTTGAAGAAGGAAGTAGAATTATTGCGCAAATCGGCAGGGTGTTAACGACAAGAAAGAAGTTGGCTGCAGACGTGAAGTGAAGGAAGAAGTGAAGGAAGAAGATGTGCGGTTTCCAGTTGAAATAGTTGTCAGTGCAGCGTTGTCCTTGTGTGCGTTTGTGTGCCTCTTTTGCTTTGTGTTGGTGTTTCCTGCTCTGCTGCCTTCCTCCAAGAGATGTGTGACGAACTAGCTAATCGTTCTACTCTATCAATGTGTTCAATTTGCGAAATCAGGGGGTAGACGAGCCCTACGTGAAAGTGCTGGAATATATATATATATATATATATATATAGGGACTGCACAGCAACCATAATTCTGCATAAAGAAAGTAATAAAATTCCCATAAAGAAAGGTGTTCGGCAAGAAGAAACGATCTCCCCAGTACTATTCACAGATTGCTTAGAGGAAGTATTCAGAGACTTGGAATGGGAGCAGTTAGGGATAAGGATAGATAGTGAATACCTCAGCAATCTGCGATTCGCTGATCACATTGCCTTACTAAGTAAATAGGGGGATGAACTGCAAATAATGATTGATGACCTAGACAGGAAAAGTAGAATGGTAGGCTTAAAAATCAATATGCAGAAGACTAAGGTAACGTTCAACAGCCTCGGGAAGGAATAGTAGTTTACGTTAGGTAGCGAGGAACTGGAAGTAGTAGGCGAATATGTCTCCTTAGGACAGATAGTAACGGCAGATCCCGACCATGAAAAGGAAATAACAAGAAGAATAAGATTGGGATGGAGCGCATTTGACAAGCACTCGGAGATTATGACTAGCAGCTTACCGGTATCGCTCATGAGGAAAGTATACAACAGTTGCATCTTACCTGTGCTCACCTATGGGGCTTAAAGGTGGAGGCTAACCAGGAGGGTTCTACTTAAGTTGAGGACAATCCAGAGGGCTAAGGAACGAAAAATGTTAGGGGTAACATTAACAGATAGGAAGCGTAGAGAGTGGGTCAGAGAAAATAACTCATGTTAGTGACATTCTAGTGGAAATTAAGAAGACGAAATGAGCATGGGCAGGACATGTAGTGCGAAGAGAGGATAACAGATGGTCGCTGAGGGTAACAAACCGGATTCCAAGGGAAGGAAAGCGTAGCAGGGGGAGGCAGAAAGTTAGGTGGGCGGATGAGGTTAAGAAGTTCGCAGGGGTCAAGTGGATGCAGCTAGCACAGAACAAGGCTGATTGGAGA
This sequence comes from Amblyomma maculatum, assembly GCF_055883805.1. Lineage (NCBI taxonomy): Eukaryota > Metazoa > Arthropoda > Arachnida > Ixodida > Ixodidae > Amblyomma > Amblyomma maculatum. The sequence goes on from NC_139345.1 coordinate 87,421,429, forward strand.
AATATGGGAGAGGCCTTCGCCGATGCAGTGGGCATAATCAGGTTGATGATGATGATGATGTCATTAAGAAGGAGAGTACTTGTCACAGTGATGTTTTTTTGTGTGTAAACTGCACAAAACTGTGTAAACTTCCTATGTCCAATGACAGGCATTATTTCCTCTAATTTTGTCATTAGGGACAATTGATTTATTGTCTCCCTACGACTTCTCAGAGTCACTATATAACCGGCGAAAACGGTTGAACAATTCGCCGCAAGGTCTTATTAGTCGACCGCTGAATGAATGAGTTTCAGAAACTAGCCGAGCGCAACGTGACCAGCACAAGCGGCATAAAACATCGAGAGCCGACTCAGTGCGCCTCTTCTTCCACTAACATTTGACACCTCAAAAAAAAAAAAAAAAAAGCAGGTCAGTTTTATTTACTAGGTTTAACACCCAGAAGCAGCCCAGGCAATGAGCGACCAAAGAACATTCACAGGGAGGGCTATTTACATTACACTGTGCATTTACAATATGGTAGCCCTAGAACTGTTGCGTTTTGTCTCAGCCTTTCGTTACTGCTAGCTACCCTTGCTAAACTTCAAAAGAGGAATGAACACAAGCAAACAAAAGGTGTAGGATATAATTTGAGAGTACTTTTTTTAGAATTTTCCAAAGTTGCAGGAGACTCAGCGCTGGTAACTTTAGCGCCTGATGGGCTATCTGCTCAGGAGTGTAAGCAGGTAAAGGTGTATCTCGATAACGAAGCAAGGACCAGAGAGCGGACAAGTCACATGCGGTAAGCTGTGCGTAGTCTGTCCAGCGAGAGCATCCAAAATCCACATGAGGGGCCGAAAAAGCGCACGACAGACTGGCTCCCGAGGTAAGCACTGTGGATCCAGCACTCCCTAGAATGAAAATCTGCATGGACCCTGCGACTATAGTGTATTGTAGTTTACAGTGTATAACACTAACCTTTATATACGTCGCACGCCTTATATTGACAGGCTTTGAACGAAAACGTAGGTACATGAGGCGCACACTTGTATACGATCAACACAAATTGCTGTGGCATTAGCAGCACTCTATTTGTGGTGAACAGAAATTGTCGTGCCATAGAAATTAGACCTAGTTTTGACCCAGACCATAATGACTAAATGCAGTTCGTTTCAGAATGAAGAATATTCGGCCTTGTTGTGCACGGGCGAGCCACTTGAATTCCGCTCAAATGAACGTTGGGCTCTTCCTGCTGACACCCTCTTTGCCTGCTCCGGTGCTGCTTCTCAAGACAGCGGCGCATTGCCAGGCAGCATCGCGCGGTCAACATGATTAGACACGTCTGGAATGCCAGACACCCGGACGCCGGATAACTGGCGGCGAGTCGCCTTCGCACAGCGGGATATTTTAAGCCAGCGATCAGCGCGCTCTCTGATTGAACCTCTCGAGCCGGCGTCACGTGCTGTCTCCGGATCGTACAATTAGAATACTAATGACTTTTCCACGCTATACAGCGCACTGCCTCCTAAAAGCGAGACATCAACGAGCGTTTGTCGAGTGCCGTGCCGCTCGCAAGGAGGGGACGCGTCATAGTCTCGCCGGCCGTCGCTGTATGACTGCAGTTGTGTCTAGCGGTTAGTCTTCGGCCCCTGTGCCGATTTAGCTTGTGTTCATCTCTTCGATGCTGACCCGGTTTCATCGCTACCGCCAAGAGAGAAGGCAGCTCTCGTTCACGAATCGGGTGACATGAGCTACGGGCCTTACTCTCTTCGACACGACAACCTCCAGATAATGATCAGAGGTGCCCAGGGTGAAATACAGCAGCACGCGATGACGAAGTCTGAGCTAGACGGAAAAGAGATGAGCGATTTGTATGAAGTGTTTCAGGTGTGCGGATCGGCTTAGGAAGTCTGTGTGGATCAAATGTCCGTAACTATCTCGGAGTAGGGGTAATGGAAGCCTAACTCTAGTGGTCTTTTCGCTACAGTGAGCATTGTTGATCTTATGAAATGACCATGATGATGTAACAAGGCTGAGTGTTCACGGTTAAAAAATAACACGTGCATCATAAACTTAGTACCACAGATGAACCTTCCATTGGGTGTTTTTGTTTTTAAATTATAAGTGAGTTCTAAGTGTTTGTCCACATAAATTTTACGTCTTAAATTTATGTTGCTTTACCTGCTAACGTAGTCAAAAGAACGAAGGAATCGTAACGCGTGCTTCATAGTGTATAAGCTCTCTTTTCTTTTGGGCTTGGCAGGAACAATAACTGTTTTTTTTTAACCATACGGCCGTATTCGCTACTAAAAACGCTGAATATGGAGCTTTTACAGCGTTAGAATGCAAGGGAATCAGTGGTATTCAGTGAGTGCTAAAGTGGTGATGGAGCAAAGAAGTGGCGTTACTGCACTGTCGCCAAACTTTCGGGCGTTTTTTAGAGCGCAGCTCTTTGGCGCTCGTTCCTGGGTTTCGCGTCCGCGTCTTCGGCCTCGTAACCAGTTCCGCCCCTCTTTCAGTCCCCCCCCCCCCCCCTCCCACTTCAAACCGGCGCTTCGGCAACCGGAGCCTCGCAGGAAGAGGGGGGTACACTCAGCGGCGAACGAGGGGGGCAGGAGCACGCGCAGCAATTGGAGGACACGAGGAAGAGGAAAAAAAAGGGGGGGGGGGGGGTCGCCCAAGCCAACGCGTGGGCCCATAGGAAGTTTGTAAGGCGAAGAGATAGCAGCGACTTACTGATGCCGCTGACGCCGCTATCGAGTCAAGACAACGTGACTGCGTTTCGGCTTGTGATGCACGCAGCGTGATCCGCTGATATCGAGTCGGCGCTGCGGCAACCCAGCCGAAATGTTGAGTCCGGTTTTCTTCACTCGCTAGCGGCGTCAGCGGCATCGGTCAGTCGTTGCTATCTGTTCGTCGCGCAACGTTCCCATGGGCCCACGCGCTGCCTCCCGCAACCTCCGGATAACTTAATTGCTCTCTTCTTTTCTCCGACCAAAAAAGCTTCTTTCATGACAGCCAAGAACTTTTAGTGGAGTGTTTCTTGAAGGAATACGTGTGAAAAATTAAAAAAAAAAAGTTGTCTGGAATTATACACTCGTCTTGCTCGAAATATTTTCCTCAATCTATCGGAAAGGTGAAACAGCTAATGAGCTGCGCTCAAATTTCGCATTAGGAAGTAACGTAATCGTCGGCAGTTTTTTTTTTAATTAGCGAGTTGGACACGGAGGGGCAGACCAAATATAAGGATATCTCCAAGAGCACTCCGAAGCAATAAATAAATTATCTCAGCCGGATCGCGGAAATCCCCGATATGCGGCTGCATAAATTCGGAGCAATTTGTCATGTAGCTGTCGTTTTGAAACTCCGTGCTTCATGATTCGCCATAAACAAAACATCCAGTCTGGAATATATTATTTTGGCTTGGGTACCACATTTAGCTTACCGCCGTCAATAATAACAAAAAAAAGAATACTATGCACTGGCGATTCGTGGATTGTACGGAAGGAAATTATCAAAGAGTTCTTGAGGTCATTATCACTTACTTTTGCAGTAAAACGAAGGTTATGTCTGGTTGTCAGGACTGTAGTTAATGTGTATCTTGAACCCCTGATTTGTTAGCTATCGGTGCCTCGCTGGGTTGGCGCATTGGTTAGGGCGCCAACTACTGTGCCCAAGGATGCGGGATCGAATCCCGGCTTCGGCGGCTGCTCTTCGATGGAGGCGAAAAGCAAAGCGTTCGTGTGCTGTGCGATGTCAGTGCACGTTAAAGAACCACATGTGGTCGAAATTTCCGGAGCCCTCCACTATGCCGTCTCTCATAGCCTGAGTCGCTTTGGGATGCTAAACCTTACAAACTAAATCGTTAGCTGTTGGCAAATGCCTAGGAGAGTCTAGCGTAGGATCTAGTCGTAACTGCTTTTTTTTTCCTTTAGGAAGCCCAGAACTGAAAGGTTAATTACAACTATGAAGCTGTCACCGAAATACATTGATCACTATGAGTACGCGTGGCGGCCAATGGTGCTCACTACGGAGCACTTTGCTAGGAGGTAAAGGAGGCTGTCAAGGTTAACAGTAAACTTTGTAGATGGTATACGGGGTGAACACGTGACCTGTTGATGCCACGTGCTGGCTCTCGCTTAGTGCCGGTCTAGGGAAGTACGGACTCGTAGAGTAGAAGGTCTGTGAGGTGCAACATTCACGGATGCTCTCAGCGGGTTCCAAAAACCACCTTCCTCCAAAAGTAATCAAAATAACCACCGAAGACCCAGGATGTAAGCTTCTCCGCAACTGCAACTGCTTTCCTGCCTTGTTTGCTTCAGTCGGAGGTGTGACGGGGTCCTTTAAGATTGATACCGCTGTCATACAGCATCCCCACGATGTTTGGCAATTCATCAGCGTCGTGATCGACATGAGCTGCTTTCCTTCAACTTTCTATTCACGATTTGGTCTCACGTCTTGCTTTCTATTTGCACCGCCATCGGGCCACACGGCAAGCGCTCGTGATCGTTGATCCTCCCCATCCCCCTTTTTTTCCCGCGTCCCTTATGCCGGGTCGTTTGATAGCGGCGAGTTGCTTCCGTGCAAGCTCCGGGGCCGGAGAAAGAGAGAGGAGGATCGAGGGGATAATGAGACAGGGACTTTGAGCAGCAGGGCGTATCGTTCCGCTTTGAGTCCCAGGCTAATGGGTTCCTGATGGCTGCGTGCTGTGAGCGCGCGTGTGTGTCCGCGTGCCGGGTATTATGCGCTGCCTTCTTGCAATGGCACAGAGGCGAAGTGTACGTCTACCGCTGCCACCATGGCCGCCACCGAGTTCTGCTCAACCACTGCTGTTCTTTTCCCGCCAGCCGACCCGAATCGCACCCTTCACGACCCTGTTCGGGCCCGTGAACGCTTATTTCGGCCTTCTCTCTTTCCACCGCTCGAATGCATCCAGGACGATCCGTTCGTCCGGAAGAGTGCGGGAGCGGGTTGAGACGACTACACGGGAAGAGGCAGGGGGTGCTCTTTTCGCACAAACCCGCCTATCGGTGGTTCTCGCAATTGGCAATTACGCAATATGGCCGCCTATTAAACCTGGATCTCCTCGCCTCAGCAGCCACCGGAGCATGTGTGCAATCGTACATGTGTGCTAGCTTTCACCCTGCAGGCTTCAGGGGTTACATTGGAAAGGAGAAGCGGTGGCTCTGCCGCCTCGCATAGTGCGTATGCGTGGCAACACCTGGTCCCGCGGGAACGTGGGCCACCTGGGGAAATCCCCGGGAAAACGAGAGCCGCTGGCGAGTGTTTCGTTCGGGCCCTGCCGCCGGTGCCCGGCCGATCGTTGTAGCCGAGGTGGTGCATGCTGGCATAGGTTTATTGCCGGATTGTAACGTTGAAGGGGCAACGGCAGTATAGCGCTTGCCTTTTCTACTATATTCGTTTATGCGGTGGACTTCCCCTTTCGATAATGGGGGAGCTGCTGTGAACGCATCTATGGAGACAAAAGCACAATCATATTTGTATTATGGTAAAAAAAAATATATATAGTGATTTGTTCTTAGATTACAAGCTATCGACTTTGTGCCAATGTTTGTAGGAAAAAAAAAAAAGAAATCTAACACGAATAAGTTAAATACTGTAAGATCATATTTGAGTTCTTTAATAATCGTGGTATGTCGAAATAAAACAAAAGTAACGGCTATGAAAGAGACTGTCAAGTGGATCTTATTGTCACAGAAAGAAATATCTTACCTTAAGGTTTGGTTTGATGTGTGGGATGTAACGTCCCAAAGCAACCCAGGCTATGAGAGACGCTGTAGTGATGGACTCCGGAAATTTCATCCACCTGGGATTCTTTAATGTGCACTGACAACGCACAGCACACGGGCGCCTTGCTTTTCGCCTCTATTGAAAAGCGGCCGCCGAGACCGGAATTCGATCGCGCATCCTTGCGAACCGCAGTCGAGTGCCGTAACCACTGCGCCACCCCGGCGGGGTCTTACTTAAAGAGAAGGAGAGTCGTTTGATAAACTGTGAAGGAATTCCAGCCCTTGAAAACTTAATTATTTTGGGCTGTTCAGTTTCGTCTAGCGAGCAAGATACACTTAACCCCCCCCCCCCCCCCCCCTTTCCTAAAAAGAGAAATAAATTCAGTTGGTCGCAAATGTATTGTTTATCCTTAATGAGACGGGCTGGCGCTCGCTCGTATTTTTCCTCTCGAGAAAAGCAATACTTACCAAGAGGTCTGTAAGGCACCTCGCAAACTTGTTGAACGAGAACAAAAAGTAAAAAAAATTAAGCAGATTACACTCTCGTGTACGATGATGATACAGTGATGCTGTTCGCGTTTAGCTCGACAAAGTTATACGTGATTATACTTCGAGACATTTCATTTATATCTTGTTCGTTGACAGTCCCCCCACCACACCCAAGATCAACGAACACTGAATCATCAGCATGTTGAAGTGTCTATTTCAGTACCATCATGCATTCTTGATTTTTACCAACTAACCCGTCAAAACGTCCTGCTGCATCATGCATTCGTATCGAAGTTGGCCATGGACATTTACAACCACTTCAACCATCGCCGCCTCTGTGATTTCATGTGGAGGAAGTCAGGTTCCTAGATCTGTGCGGATGCCAAATGCAGGGTGCCTTCTAGCTGATAACACACAGCACAAGGACACACCATCAAATTCAACGCACGCGCATGGTGCTTGGCGGTAACATTATACGGGCAAGATAAAAACATACACCAAACAACCAACTAGGCCCAATTCTCGCATCTTAGCCTGATGCGTGTTTGAAGCGCGCGATGAACCGCTATCACAGTTGCTTTCGGAACGCATGATCGCGTGATATCGCCTGCACTTACTTGCTTAGCCGCCTCGTGATTCACTCGAAACACTTTGGCTTTTCAGCCGCTGCTGCTGCATATTGAGCACGTACCTGGCGGCATGAAGTGCAAGCACTGAGCGGATATGATGCCGAGAATCCACGAGCAGGCACTGCTTTATTTGGCCGCGTATGAGCACGGGACGTATGACTTAATCCCAGGGCCTAACGTTAGATGGCGCTGACTTTCTCTGCGGAGCTCGCTCTAGATAAAGCTGCTCACCACTGCACATATTCGGTTCGGACGCCACTTCAAAATACATGGTTGATGCGTTATGCTGTCAGCGTTGAATAATCGCGACCCAACCTACTCCGTGGTAGGGAGAGAGTGGAGGTGCGGTTGGCAGCGAACACTGCAAGCGAGCTTAGATTATGCATAGGGGAAGGAGTCTCAGTGCCCATCTGTTACTCTGGAAAATGACCAGAACCAGACGTTTCATGTCGTACCACAAAGTAACAGCAGGCAAATGTGCTTCTTTTGCAAAGCATCCAGCGACGCATGGGTAACTTCCAAGTGTATCTTACTTTGAAAATGGGCTACCGTAGACAAACAAATTGCAACAAAATAGCCATCATGCTGCTTTCAAAGGAGTTTCTTTTCAGCAGCTCTGCCTTCAGGACCCACCCCTCATGGTGTTGTCTGTCAGCCGGTTTCGTCGTACATCAGCTCCTTTCTTTTCTTTCAGTCTTGGTCTCCCCATTAGAGGATGAGTTTGCCCTGAACAGAGAAAAAAATGTCAATAACAAAAGCAAGCCTATTGCTTCACCAAAGAAACTGAGCATGCAACAAAGTTGGACATCAAGGATGGATTTAAAAAGAGCGTACGCTTATTTGCGTATTAATAGTTAGCGTAAGGAATAAAAAAAAAATCTCGACGTCAGAAGAAAGAAAACGAATTTCATCTTTGCGTAGGTTGCAGCACTCTTATAGCATTGCCACGTCGAAAACAAAAACTACGCAAAGCAACGATGACAGAGGAGGAACACGTACGACATACACAACAATAAAAACAAGTCGCAGGGCTTTCTACTGCTGGAAAAGAAGACACCGAATTAATCCGTATGTTAGGCGTAGCTACAGAATTCCTTCAAGAGTCCGTCCCTACATCAGCATGCATCCAAGCTGGACAGAAACACAAAAAGAAATTAGTAACATGTTTGATAAAATAAGGGGAAATACGTTATTTACCTGGACAATTTTGAGCATTTAGAAGTGTGCATTCCGCTAGGTTTCTGTAGAATATTCATGAAATCAAACTCCTCCATTTCTGAATGTCTGTTAAAGTGTTTGTTAGCTCTGAGATTGAAAAGCAGAGCAAATAGACGTGCACTGTTCTATCTTTCGTGAAGTTTTCTCAAAATTGAAAAACATTATTCTAGAGAATTAAGCGTAAAGGCATTATAACTGCTCTCGTCCGTCGATATTAGTAGCCGCCCAACGGGTGATAAAGTGCCAACCCAACTAACACCTATATGAGGATGCTAGCTTCAATAACGTTTTGTATTGAAGAGACACGTAATAATACCTTACTCATATTCAAGCTCCATGTTGTTTGCGAGAATACGCGCAGCTGAAATGTCAGGTCTCCAGTGCGAAAAAGGGAAGGCTTAGTTTGCGGATAAAATGAATACACGGGAGCAAGGAGAGAGCACGCGAATTAGGGTAGTCTTTAAAGGAGTGTGGTAGAATGAAAGAAGCAAGGAAAGATAGAATTACGAGAATCAACTGCGGATGCGCGCCTGTAGTTTATGAGCGGGTCATTTTGCCTCTTCTATTTCCCTCGGTGTAGCTCAGCTCCGGGATGACATATTCTTCACCCAAAATGGATCGGACGTCCTCTATCCCGACGGCGCTGTTTGCATCTGCTTCATAGGCTGCGCCCCTTGCGCACCAGCGGCGCTCTCGTATCTTCCCCATTCTCCTTCCCTCCTGCATCTCCTCTCATCCTTATCCCTCTGTTTTCTTTGCTCAGATGCATTTGCTTCATTTTACTTATCCTCTCCCTCCCTTTGATAGCTCGCGCTTTGTTGGGTCGAATTGCAGGCCTGCGCCGTCATACGCTGGCTGGGAGACACCATCCCGCCACCGCGAAGGACTATACCGTCTTGCTACGAAACCGTGCACTGCATTGGAATGTAGCTCTGGTTTCCGCCGATCAGGAGAGCTAGCCGTACTCTGTCTCCTCAGCGCGAAGCAGTTTGTGCCAGCTTGTCTCCGTACAAATCGTGGTATGGCCAAAGCATCACGGGAGCAAACAGGTGGGACATGAAAGTGCCTCGCCATGTTCAGCGAGGGACAAACACGGAGTGCACGTAAGTGCAGCCATAACTCAAAACTACATTTTGTAGCGCAGTGTCGTAGATGGTACAACCGCGTTACATTGTCTGCAGCGCTGCACACATTTAAGTAGGCGGGGTACGCGGGTGGAAGAGGCGGCCGGCTGGTTTAGCCGCTCTTTCAATCGGATGCCGAACACGAGCGAGACACGCGGCCGCTGAAGCGATACCGGAAGGAGCGAGAGATAAACTGCGTTCCGGACCGTTGAATTGAAAGCAGCCGCCAGCACCCCTTCCTGGTATAGTGTTTCGCTGCATCCAGTCCTGAAATAAATTGGACATGTCGTAGTAGTGTGCGCGGAACCCGGCTTTCGGGTGCACGCGGCATGGCGTAAGGAGCCGTCCTTGGGTAAGGAACACGTTCCTTAGCTTGTCTTGGGACGGCCATCAAACAACTGTATTGGCAGTGTGTTTCGTTCCGCAGTGCGTGGATGCGAGACATCTTGTTAGCAGTAAGCCTATTCTTGCCCCAGACGCCAAGATGATTGAGTTGGGGTTGGTAAGAATATAACGCACCTTGCAGTGCTCAGGCACTTTCATACCGACCCTCTCTTCACGTCTCCCATCTGATGCTTTGCTTTTTACCGCCCATAAGCAAGAATGAAAGAAACTGACAGGAGTGCACATTTGCTTCATATATATATAGGAAATCCAAATCTTTGCTATTCTAAGTGATACCATTGAAACGTCAGGCTTGTGAACACCACTTTTCGTTGGTGCAAGCTATCATTTACGTAAAGTATTTTATTTACCAGCCGAAAAAGATACCTGAATCATTAAAAAAAAAAGACGTTCTCGTGACGGCGGCGCCAATTTCAAGCACCGAGACCCGTTTCAGATAAAAAATTCGCATTTTTCTGCAATGACTTCACCGACAGAGCTTGGTGTTGAGCAATTGGCAAATGATTTAAAATAATAGCTGCTCAATTGTAGCGTGATGGAAACAATGTAGCTAGCCATTTCACGAGACGATCTACAACTTTTGTATTCCCTTTTTCCTCAAGCCGGTATTTGAAAAAAAGAAATGCTAATTAGTATTTACTAATTAACTAACATCGGGGAGCAAAAAAGACGTGTGCGTCTGTATATACGTGTGTGTGCGTGCGCACCTGCGACGGAAAACTAGCGCTGTAACGCTGAACAAAGGTTGCAGCTCTAGGTAAGGCATGCTAAAGATCTGCCTATCGCTAAATGAACGCTCACTCAATTCCCTCCCCACAATCCTTCTTTTTGTCGCCGATTTGACAGCACGTTCTTCGGAATCTACATTATTAATTGAGAGTTTTGTAGGCAGACCACTTTAACTTAATCACACTGCGCAGCGTATAAATAACATCAGACAGGCGCAGTAGAATCGTTTCCCCACCAAGGGAGAAATATCCTCTGCAGTCGAGGCTGCACCCCCTATTGTGTCTGTATAACTGGGTTGGCGCACAAAACAAAGTGACCATTTCGAAGCAATTTTGTATTTCTCGATTTACGTTTTCTTCGTAGCTTTCTTGTCTTTGGAGTTTTTAGCAAAATATTTTTGCAAATTATGCTGCACACGTTTAAAGATATATTTGTTTCATGGTTGTTGAAGATTGACATGAATCGCGGTTTTAATGGCCCCAAGACATTGTGATTTTGGCGGGTTTCCGATGACAGAGCTATATTTATGCGTGTATAATCATGAAGAAGAGGGGTCAGAACACCAATATACTTGCGCTGGTTGCAATGCCTTTTCCTATGACCAAAAGCAAAGATGAGAGGAATGAGGTAAAATCGGGCAGTAAATTTTAAGCCTGTTTCTTTGGTTTTATCGTGTTCTGTGGTTCATGCTATTTCTGCCCGCAACATTTCGACTATCTCCATTAAAATGATTCTTTGCTGCGCTTCATACCCAACGCATTGAAAGTGCTCTAAACCAGTTAAATCTTTATATGCAGTTAGGCTTCTCTGGAATTGCCGGTTTTACAATGGCTTAGAACGTAAATGTTCATGATAAATTTTAACTTTCATGTTTAAATCTATTGTCTGCTGTTTTCTTTACTGCACACAGCAGACATTTGCAAAGATAGCAACATATAGAACTTGTGCTTTTTAGATCTTTTAATGATTCATGGAAGACTTTACGAGCCGCCTAAAATTCAAATAAAGTAGAGCGCGAAGAAAGGATAAGCGATGGCCGCTTCGGGCAACAAACTGGATACCAAGGGAAGGAAGGCGCAGCAGGGGCGCCAGAAAATTAGGTGGGCGAATTGGGTTAAGAAGTTCGCAGGGGTCAAGTGGATGCAGCTCGCACAAGACCGGATTAATTGGAGGAATATGGGAGAGGCCTTCAATTTGCAGTGGTTACAGTCAGGCTGAGGATGTTGATGATGATGATGCCGACTAATTTAGAATTTGCCTAAACTACAAGCGTAAATAACGAAAGTAATTTTAACTGCCGTATCTGTACCTATTGAAGAAACTATTTTCACGCTGTGGCGGATATCTATGACATTTTCTGGAGAAAAGTATTTGAATATAGAATTGTTTTTGAAACTACAAAAAAATGCCTGACATAATAGTGTCGCGTAAACAGCGACCTTTACAGTTGCGTCCGAGGTCCAAGGCGTGGCAAAGGTTCTACGAACAGCGTCAGAGTTAAGGCTCGAGGTTAGCACACTTCTTCCTCTCACACTTCTGCGCTTCTTTTTCGTCAACGCATGCTACATTAGCCCCCCCCGTGCGAAAAGCATCGTCCCGATGCTATATTGAAAGAGGGACAGAGTAAAAGGGGCCGCTATCTGGCATGAAAAGGCTTCAAGCGGACCACGTGGACCACTTCAGAACGCTTGGGACGCCGGGGCTCTGGTTCCTCGTGCGGAGCGACTTCATAGTCCAGTTCACTGACGCGTCGAAGAACGCGGTAGGGGCCGAAATAACGGCGTAAGAGTTTTTCGCTAAGTCCGCGTCGTCGAATGGGGTACCAAACCCAGACAAGGTCACCTGGCAGATAGTCTGCAGTCCGCCGCCTCAGGTTGTAGCGTTGTGCATCTCGGCCTTGCTGCTGCTGTATTCGCACCCGTGCAAGTTGACGGGCCGCTTCGGCACGCTGTAGAAAAGAGGCGACATCATCATTTGGACCTTCGTCTATGTGGGGCAGCATGGCGTCGAGCGTGGTCGTCACCTGTCGGCCGTAAACTAGGCTGAATGGAGTCATGTTGGTAGTTTCCTGAACGGCGGTATTGTATGCAAATGTTACATACGGCAATACTTCGTCCCATGTCTTGTGATGGACGTCCACATACATTGACAACATATCGGCAATGGTCTTGTTCAAACGTTCTGTCAGGCCGTTTGTTTGCGGGTGGTATGCAGTCGTGCGGCGATGATTGGTGCGACTAAGAACAAGGATATGCTGGATGAGCTCTGCAGAAAATGCAGCTCCTCTCTCAGTAATGAGTACTTCTGGTGCGCCATGTCTCAGGACAATTTGAAGAACGAAAAATTTCGCAACTTCAAAAGCGGTAGCACAAGGAAGAGCAGCGATTTCTGCGTAGCGAGTCAGGTAGTCAGTAGCTACTATAATACACCTGTTCCCACATGTGGAAGTAGGGAACGGTCCGAGCAAGTCCATCCCTATTAGCTGGAATGGTCTGGACGGTGGCGTAATGGGCTTTAAAAGACCGGCTGGCCTCAGAGGCGGAACCTTTCGACGTTGGCAGTCACGGCAAGTTCGAACATAATGCGTTACATCGCTTGGCAAACGAGGCCAGTAATACCGTTCTTTAATTCTGGATATCGTCCGAGTGACTCCCAGGTGGCCGGATGTGGGTTCGTCGTGGCAGGCTTGAAAAATCTCATCCCTTAAGCTTGCTGGTACAACGAGCAGGTATTGGCGACTGTTGGCTGTAAAATTCTTCTTGACGAGAACGCCATCACGGAGACACAGAGAAGACAAAGTACGACGGAAAGGGCTAGGGACCATGCTGCCGGCACCTTGAAGAAAGTCGATTACCTGGCGAAGTTCGGGATCATTCCGTTGGGCATCGGCAAAATTGTCTGAACTAATTGCAGTCAGAAATGCGTCGTCGTCACCTGAGGCGTCCGAAGCTGGTTGTACAGGAGCACGAGACAGGCAGTCAGCGTCTAAATGCTTACGACCTGACTTGTAGGTTACAGTGATGTCGTATTCTTGAAGTTGTAGGCTCCACCTGGCGAGACGTGCAGAAGGATCTTTAAGGCTTTTCAGCCAACAAAGCGCGTGATGGTCGGACACCACTTTGAAGGGTCTGCCGTACAGGTATGGTCGAAACTTCGAAATAGACCACACGATGGCCAGGCATTCCTTTTCAGTGGCAGAGTAGTTTGTCTCAGCCCTAGACAAAGCCCGACTAGCGTAGGCGATCACACGTTGTTCACTGTTCCGTATCTGTACTAGGACAGCGCCCAAACCGACATTGCTTGCATCCGTGTGGAGTTCGGTATCTGCGGTTTCATCGAAATGTGCTAGAACTGGAGGTGACTGCAGGCGACGTTGAAGCTCCTGAAATGCGTCCATTTGCTGGTCGCCCCATGTGAACGGCATATCAGCCTTAGTAAGAAGTGTAAGGGGGGCGGCTATTTTAGAAAAGTTTTTCACGAAACGTCAATATGCACATAGTCCAAGAAAGCGTCGCACCTCTTTCTGGTCCCGCGGCGTTGGAAAATTGGCGATGGCAACTGTTTTTTCAGGATCCGGCAGAACTCCCGCTTGGTTCACGACATGGCCCAAAAACTTCAGCTCTTCATAAGCAAAATGGCATTTTTCGGCTTTCAGAGTGAGGCCCGACGTTTGGATGGCGTCTAGTACTGCGTCTAGGCGACGGAGGTGCTCCTCGAAATTCGGGGCAAACACAATTACGTCGTCCAAGTATACAAGACATGTCGTCCACTTCAGATCTCCAAGAACGCTGTCCATGAGTCTCTGAAAGGTTGCGGGCGCGGAGCAAAGGCCGAAGGGCATGACTTGGAATTCGTATAGCCCGTCAGGTGTAATGAAAGCAGTCTTTTCGCGGTCCCTTTCATCGACCTCTATCTGCCAGTATCCAGACTTGAGATCCATGGAGGAGAAGTATCTTGTGTTGCACAGACGATCTAAGGCGTCATCTATTCTGGGCGAAGGGTAAACATCTTTTTTCGTAACGTTGTTCAGTCGGCGATAGTCTACGCAGAAACGAAGTGTGCCATCTTTTTTCTTCACAAGTACCACAGGTGCAGCCCAGGGGCTGCGGGAAGGGCGAATGACATTGTTATCGAGCATTTCCTTCACTTGGTCTCGGATGGCAGTACGTTCTTTAGGGGAAACTCGATAAGGCGACTGGCGGAGTGGTCGAACAGTTTCGTCTGTAATGACGCGGTGCTTTGCAAGGTGGGTTCGACCGACGCGTGATGATCTGGCAAATGCATTAGAGTAGCGACGGAGGAGGTGCCGTAGTTTCTCTCGATACTTTCGAGGTAAGGCCGGGTTTATATCGTACAGAGGTTCAGTGTTGTCGGAAGGTTCTGTTGCTGAAGCGCTGGTGAAATTGCATTCATAACTAGTGTCAGTTATGGCGTCGAGATATGCGACAGTTGTCCCTCTGTTCAGATGTTGATGTTCATTGCTGAAGTTCGTGAGAAGAACATCAACTTTGCCATTTTCAACAAAAACAACTGCCCTGGCAACGGCGATGCCTCTTTCAATAAGCAGTTTCTGTTTTGTCTCGACGACACCTTCTGTATCTTGGATTGGGAGGGAACCCACGGAGACCATAATGCTTGAACGTGGAAGCACACTAACATGGTCATCAATAATGTGGAGTGCAGCGGGGAGCAGGCTGTTGGATTCGATAGCATTCTCAACTGAAAATCTCACGGACTTATTCTGCAGATCGATAATGGCGCCATTTTCGGTTAAAAAGTCCATACCGAGGATGACGTCACGGGAACACTGAGCCAATACGATGAACGTCGCCAGAAAAGTTTGCCCTTGTACAGTGATCCTCGACGTGCACACTCCCGTGGGCATAATTAAATGTCCGCCAGCTGTGCGTATTTGCGGGCCACCCCATGATGTTGTGACCTTTCTGAGAGCTTTGGCGAAGTGTGCACTTAGAATTGAATAATCAGCGCCCGTGTCGACTAGAGCAGTGACGTCTACGCCATCAACGGAGATCTGCAGGTCGGCAGTTTGTTGTGCCGGGCGACGACAGCTTCGTGGGGTTCGGTCTCGACTTCGATGCTCTGAAGGAGCGGTGGGGCGACTGTCGGCGTCGTGGTTACGTTGAGGATCAGCGGAATTTCGTAGCGGCGTCGATTCTGCTGGTGGCCGTATGTAACGAACTGTAGTTTGCAGTGAAGAACTGTCGTGGGTCTGTGGAGGATCTTGAAATTTTCGCACTGTAGCAGCCGCACCTCCAGAGGCTGCTGCATCTAGTTTCCCCTATGGGGACTTTGGAGTTGCTCCTTGCGTCCAGGAGAGCTGTAACGGCGAGGCGACGGCGATCGGAGGCGGCTTGGGCCTGTGTTGGAACGCGAAATGTATTCTGCGATTTCGCGTGGCTGCTGACCAGGCAACGGACGACGGGCATCAAAAGAAAACCCACGGAGGCCGAGTTCCCTGTAGGGGCAGCGGCGACACAGGTGTCCAGCTTCGCCGCAATGGTAGCACAACGGTTGGTGATCGGGCGTTCGCCAGATATCGGTCCTTCGGCGGCGTACGCTCGGCCGTGAAGACACATGGGCGACCGGTGCGCGAGGCTCGTAGAATGCTGTCGAAGGCTGCAGGTAGCGGCTGGTGACCGCGGCGTAGCTCAGGGTCTGGGGCAGCGGTGTAGCTACGACGGGTTCAGGCGCGGCGACGGGTGCGGGCCCTGTGACGGGTGCGTGCACGGTGACGGGTGCGGGAACACCCAGCGCCTGTTGTACTTCCTCACGGATGATATCGGAAACTGTGGCAACCTGTGGCTGTGGAGGAATCCGCAGGTATTTGGCCACCTCTTCCCGGACTATCGCCCGGATCGTATCACGCAGCGATTCTGACGAAAACTGTCCGGCTTCACCTGCACTCGCGGCGTTCATAGACACTGTAGTGCGCTGGTATTGCCGGGCGCGCATGTCAAGTGCCTTCTCGATGGTAGACGCCTCACTTATGAATTCGGCGACAGTTGTTGGTGGACTTCGCACCAGGCCTGCAAATAACTGCTCTTTAACACCTTGCATCAAAAAGCGCACTTTTTTCTCTTCCGACATGGTTGGGTCCGCGCGTCGAAAGAGTCGCTTCATCTCTTCGGCGTAGGCCGTAACAGTTTCATTCGGATGTTGTATACGGCTATTTAAAAGCAATTGCGCTTTTTCCTTGCGAAGCGTGTTGGTAAACATACGCAAGAATTCTGCCTTGAATGTATCCCACGTTCGGAGTCCGGCTTCTTGATTTTCGAACCATGTCCTCGCAGAATCCTCCAGTGCGAAGTAGACATGGCGAAGCTTCGAGTCAGCGTTCCAGGCGTTGAAGGCAGCCACCCGGTCGAACTGCTCCAGCCAGTCTTCAGCATCCTCATGTGGCAGGCCGTGGAAATGTGGTGGATCCCGCTGGTGGTTGAGCAGGACAGGAGTTGTCAATACCGGGGGATTCATCGCGCTGAGAGAAACGCTCCTTGTTGGTCTGTGGTCAGGGAGAGGACCACACTCGGGAGGCAGACCTTGCAGTCGGCGGCTGCTCTGGTGTACTGGGGTCTCCACCTTAGGGGTGCGTCCTGGGCTTGTAGGGGGCGTCCGGCTCATGAAAATCGTACCCGGCAGCTCCACCAGATGTCGCGTAAACAGCGACCTTTACAGTTGCGTCCGAGGTCCAAGGCGTGGCAAAGGTTCTACGTACAGCGTCAGAGTTAAGGCTCGAGGTTAGCACACTTCTTCCTCTCACACTTCTGCGCTTCTTTTTCGTCAACGCATGCTACAATAGTACCCAACGAAGTTGGGTACTATTATGTCATGCGTAAGGGCATGTCTCTTCTATGTTTATCTTGTGCGACCTGTGAATCCCTTCCGGGGCAGGCAAATAGACGCCTTCTTTGTGACTGCGGTTAGCCATGTATTTGATGGCGCCATCTAGGCTGGGCAGCAAGAAATATCGAAGGTCACAGCTCTTCGTCGGAGATGTACTGCGGCCCCGGGGCACTCTTTGTCCCGCACGCTATCGTGATGCATTTCCTATCACTTGCTTCCGCACGAGGAGTCGGAGGTGGTTATTGTGTTTCTTTTTTTTCCCTGAGGGTGACGTTTCCTTTTTGCTGTTTTTGTTTTCGCCAGAAGATACCAGTCTGTACGAAGTTTTTTTATCGCAGTCTTTTGCTTTTGCCTTTCGTTTGTGGTTATCAATATCCCATACGCTTCGCGGGAACAACGCCAAGAGTGCTTTTGGGGCCGTTTGTTATTTCTGTGGCGAATTGAATTAGGCGGCATCTTTCAACCAAGCGCTGTATTTTTCTTTCGGCTTTTCGACAAAGATATTGAAGACGCGCCTTGCCTCGCTCTTTTCTCTGTCCTATTTTTCTATCTCAGGCATCCAGGAATGAGATAGATGGCAAGATGGTATGATAAAGAGTCTGCTGGCCAAATATTGCCATCCCTGTTGTTAGAACTTTGCAGAAAACAGAATCTGCCGACTGCGTGCTATCCTCTGTCTTGTAAATGTCACCGCAGGTTCCGCAACGTTATTGTTGACCACGCAATGATTAAGACGGTATTTGAAGGAAATGCCCACATGGTATTGCGACAGAGCGTGTGTTGATTTGGGTTCGTAGATTAAACATCCGCTGCGTTTTATGCAAGACTTCCAGTCAAATGTAAACTTGTGCTGAGGGGATCATTTTTCTGTTAGTGTACGCGGTTTCTGGCTGTGAAGTTTAGTCTTTTTTGCTGTTGTTAGTCAGGTTGCAGATTTCAGGTAAATATTTTTGGTTGTTCAGATTTCTGGCTTGACACGATCGCATATACCTGCTTCTCAAGTGCAATTGACGAGGAGGAGGAAGATGAGGAAGAAAAGCAGAGAGGCTAACCCGTAAAAGAAACCGATTTGCTACTCTGCACTGGGGGAAAGGGGTGAGTGGATATAAAAGTTGTGAGAGAGGGATGGATGAAGTTAGTACAGTCACATAACATACATGTCACCGTCACAGTCATATCATGTATCATAACAGCAAAATCATAGTCTTTCGATTAGGCATGTGCTCTTCATAAAGCGGAGCAGGGCCTGAGGGATTTCGCCGCAGATGATCGCCGTGGCCAGGGACCTAAAATCCTAATTTCAGTCAATGGGCGTACATCTAGATGCTCCAGTGCACTGTATAGACACTGTCTTTCTTCACTGTATATGGGGCACTCACAAAGAATGTGGCCTATAGACTCGCCGCACCCGTAGTTTGTATATGCAGGGCTGTTTGCCACACCTATCATAAAAGAATACGAGTTTGTGAATGCTACACCAACCCTCGGGCGGCACAGCAAAGTTTCTTCGCGTCGGGGTAGGCCAGGTGGAAGCCGGAGCTTCAGGTCAGGGTCCAGAGATTTTAAGCGGCAGTTCGCAAACTGGCCAGAATTACACAAGGAGAGCGTGTTTTCCCGCGCAAGTGCGAGAAGCTTACCTGCTGCGTCTGCCCTGGAAAAGGGAATCAACACACAATCGCCGTCTTGGTGGGCTTTTCGTGCGACCTCGTCAGCCCGGAGATTGCCCGCTATGCCGCTGTGTCCTGGAAGCCATTGGAAGATGATGTCATGTCCTCCATTAATTGCACACTGATGAAATTGTCGTTTTTCCGCAACGAGCTGTTCATGCACTCCACGGCGAAGAGCCGCTTTTAAGGCTTGCAGGGCTGCTTTTGAATTTGTGAAAATAGACCACCGCTGAGGGCTCTGCTGACTGATATGCCTAATTGCGACACGGAGAGCTGTTAGCTCTGCAGCTGTTTAAAAAATCTGGTGAATTGTCCTAACTTTTATTTCTGGATTAACTGAGGGTATAACCATGGAGCCTGAAGAACTCACGGCATTCACTGAACCATCGGTGTAGGCGTGCAAACGATTTTCATGGTAGGTATCGAAGTATTCAAGACTGATTTGGTTTAGTTCTGTCGGCGATAGCTCTACCTTCTTCTTGACGCCGGGTATTGAAAGAAGCACGTATGATTGTTGCAGGCTTCATAGTGGAGAGGATGGTCCAGATGCGGGTGTAAACTAGGACGGCAAAATAGCGCGATGCGCATAAACCGTCTCTGTAAACAATATACGCGGCCTGGTAATAAGAAGACTGGCGAAACGATGGCAGGGAACCCAGGAGATGTGTTGGAAATGTACCCTCAGGGCGTCAACTGTTAGGTAGGTGAGATATGGGTTTCCATCCTAGGGATGAACACAGCACATAAAGGCATGAAAACCAACATCGGAGCATTTCGATCTCCTGACTTAAATAGATTAACGCTGCTTGGTACCCATTATATATTACACAACCTATTCAACTGCTCTGCATGACTACCACTTTTACTCTGTTCATACACTGGTTTTGCGGTCATGCCCAGGATGTGCTTGATATTGTGATAAATAAAATGACACACCTGGACACATGAGGAAGCCTGCCACGTTATCGTGTTCCCCCAGATCCGTTCCTATTCCGTTCTCTTGAAGAATATGCTCGGCGCCAGCGAACACGCTCTCTAATTTCTGCCTGTTTTACCCTTCTCGCCATAATCTCACTCCGAAGGAGAAAGTATTCGCGCGCCGGATTCGAACAGCTGCTCTGGCCCCTTCTGTGCGTCATTGATAGCGTAGTCACATCCAGGGCACTTGTCAGTGACTGACACTGACAAGTGCTCTGGCTATAGCGCTTTGCCAGAACTGTGTGATCTGTGACACGTGTGGACGTATCTACGTTTCCGCAGGAATATCGATGTGTTTTGGGACCTCGAATGTGACTGTCGCTAGTGGACAATCTATAATCGCTTCATCGAAAACGTTTGCGAACATCTAAACAAAACTTGTGTACCCGCTTCCTAGTGAGAAAGCGCTTATCAGAATTCCATCTCTACAGGCTTGTTTGTGTAATGCCTCTATGCCAGTTTGCCCTACGAAACGTAACACCAGCTGTTTTGCTAAATGCCATAGCAACTGTGACGCGAGCTGTTGCCAATACAGCGAAACGGTGAATGTGGCGACGGTATGCACGACAGATACCTGTCTGATAGGTCGCCTTCCTCTTCTGCATATTGCGCATCGTTTCCACGTACGGCACCATAATTAGAGCTTCACATGCTACCACATTTCTCCTCTTTCCCATTATACTTGTGATGAAACGATCTGGGTAGCTCCAACTGCATGCCGTCAAGTGAAGACGTTTAGTAATTTGCCAAACTCAGTGCCGGTTTCTCAAAGCTAAATTGTAAACAAAACCGTCAAGTGAGTTGTGAAGATCTCGTAAAGCGACAAAAAGAAATGAAGAGAAAACATAAGAAGCAGAAATTGGTACCTGATCGTAATCAAAACAGGGTAAAACGCACTGTTCACCTGGAACGTCATACCGCTTTCTCTCAATCATTGGCGTAAGCATGCTTAAATCTGAATTACTTTTTCTTTTTCTTCCCCCCATTCTCTCTCCCTGTTTTACTGTTTTTAATGACAAGTATCTCGTATAGAAATATCTTGTTCTTATTCCCCGCGGCCTAAGCGAGGCAACGCGGAGTAGTGCAAACGTGTTACATTCGAAAAACACTCTCAGTGTTTAAGGCGGGTGACACTCTCTCCCTCGACGTGTCGCTGAAGGGTGCGCCTCGAGAGTGGATTCACAATTTTATGCTTGCCGTCGGCTGCCCAAGAATTAAATATTGCGTAATTCATGTAGTGCTCTCTGGAAACACGGCCCCCTTTTTTTTAGCTTTAGCTCAAAATAAGTAATCGAAGCTGCTGCACTGTTCTTTTTTAATTTGAATTTTTTTTACCAGTGCTGACAGGTGAAAAAAATAAAAACATTCATCCTGAATGATGTTTCGCTCAATCTTTGAATGGACTGCCGAAGGTTTTATATAACAATCAGGAGATGTTCTCATAATAATTAATATTGCAGTGATCGAACAATTCCGAAATAATGATGTCCCATACGTCCGAGGGATCCCCGCGTGTAAACAACCATTATGTTTTATGGATAGCACTTTTAAAAATTTCAGCGTCTGATGGAAGATAAAACTGCAAAAGATGGTAC